>NC_090927.1:148155826-148482076 GCF_040938575.1 Ambystoma mexicanum
ATCTCAGTTGGGCGAGGAGGACCGGCGTGCCCCCCCTGGTGATAGCGTGACCGCACCGGGTATTAGGCACCAAAGTTAGTGGCTGCCGTGTGCTCCCCACCGGGGGGAAACAGCTCCAGCGCGATGGACTTAGCCGGGTGATGTGTTCTCGTAGGCAGCAGTCGCCGGGGTGGGGGGGAGGGTGATAGGAGGACAGCACTGGGGGGGAGGGAGGATTAATGTCACGGATATAGGCAGACTGAGCTGGTCTCCCTCAGCTCGCTCTGCACCTCAAATGTCGGGTTTGGATCAGAATGTATTTGGCCAAACTGGGCTGCTGCCAGTCCTTGTATGCTCCCCCCAGTGTGCTCCGTACCTGGTGCGGGTGATCAGCTGCTGGGCACTCCACCGCGGCTACTTCTCGCCTCCTCCGCCCCTCATGGGATCTCTGCAGTCGGCATGTAGGTTGAGAGCGGGAGGGGGGCGCTCCTTACCCCTGAGCCGCAGCCGCAGTACCGGCACCACGGCCCCGCGTCTGGTGTCTTAGGCGCCGGGGGGGGGCCCGGAGTTGGCGTGGGCCCGCTCTCCTCCCAGCGGCCTTTGCGCACGGATGGTGACCGTACAGCTCTCATGCGGACCCCCGCGGTCTCGGGCGTCCGCTCCAGCCTAGTCCGTGGGCGTCTTCGCGGAGGCCACCCCAAGTCGGCAGCTGTGATCCGCTGATGCGGGCCTCGCTCTCGTCTCTGGCAATCGCTGTGTGCAGCAAGCGGCTCTCCCTCTCTAGGGCCTGGCTGCGACTCGGCTCGGCACCCTGGCTCCTGGTTCCCAGCGGGCCTGGTTGTTGCTCAGAGGTACGCATGCCGGGGTGGGCAGCGTTTTGGTTCCTTGCGTGTCTGTTTTTTCCCCAGGTTTCTCAGGATGGTGGAGTAGTGACTGGCAGACATGGGCAGTCGACGATCAGGGCGGGGGTATACCGATTGAAGGATGATTGTGGCGGATTAATATTCGGCCGTGCGTGAGCTCTCTAGGAGGCAGCCATCTTGTTTGGCCCTCTAGCGCCCTCAAGAAGTGCTGTTATTTAATGATTGTATGTAATATGTAACAAAACATGTTTGGTATTGTATGGTTTTCAATTTTAGGAATAATGGAAACTTTCAAATTGACTGTACACATGGAAATACATCATTATGTGTATCAATAATGATTGTTGCATTGATCACTCATACTAACACAATATCCAGCTTAGCTGCTTCCGGAAAAAACTTTCAGCAGAGGGCGATGTGCATCGATGCCTGTCGACTCGATGTCCCTCGGAGGCCTCTGTCTCAATTTCAACATCACCGAAGGTATATGTAGCACCCGTTGGCTTCAGTTCCGTTTTAACGAAAGAAGTATTTATCCCATACCTTACTCCTGAGAGAGCGCAGACTGTAATCGCAAGGGAAATTCTACTGCGGGGTAGGTTGGGAGGGGCAATAAGGAATACGTGGGAAGAAGAACCTCCAGTCGAAAGAACTTTACCATGGGTAAGTAACTTGTTCTTTGAATGGATTATATATCCCTCACACAACAGCAATACCTAGTCTGGTCATGTAACCCCTTTGCATTAACTTGTTTTCATCTAGCAACCATATTATCACGCCACTTACTTGAGGCTATGTTCATAACTCGCCGTTGAATTATACCGCCGCTAGCCGTCTCGCGCCTCCAGTTTAAGCATCCACACCACGTTGTTCCCTTCCATACTGCGGTCAACTCGCCACCATTCTCACAGTGTCCGGCACACCCCTCAGTGCTTCCTGAGCGTATTCTGTAAGAAGCAGCTTCCCAGACACATCGACAGGTTCTTTCCACTACTCCACACATGCAACAGTCTTGAAAATCGACACAAAGCTCACGCAGCATTCTAATTAAGTTAAATTAACGTCAATTTCATGGCAGTCATCTTTTCCATATGTTCATTTTAAAGAAGAATTAATAATAAAAATAAAATTAATATATTATAGATGAAACATGTCTTGAATGAATTTGAAGAAACACATTGGGCCTCATTACAAGCTTGCCGGTCTGGTAAAATCGATGCCGGTACGGAAATACCGGCATCGATTACCGGACCGGATCATTACGACCTGTGAGTATGTCAACACCAGCACAGGACCTTCCGTGAGCGGGATCCCTGATGCCGGTAGCACCACTGACACACGCCTGCTGTGCCTGAAACATTGCATGCCGCAGACCAGTGCACATTCAGAGGTTCACGGACATACATTTTCTGCCATCCACATAGCGTTAATAACAGCAAGAAAGATGCCAGAATCGCCGGCATCACAGGGCTGGCGTTAATAGGGATCAGGTGAGCAGAAAACATCCACAGGTGCAACAAATCAGCACATGTGCACACCATTGAACCCAGCCACAGTATAAAGGCAGCACACCCACACACCACACCCCTTCCAAAGCAAAAATGCTACCACTAGCACTAGCCCTGCTGGAGGTGGAGTACATGCAGGATCAGCTACTCTATGAGGAGGCAGTGAGGTAGGCCATGCAGCAAATGCACTGGAGGAGAAGGAGGGGCAGAGGGGGACAGCACATGGAATCTGCCTGATGGGTGGGCCATGTGGGGGTAAAATTGGGGGGTGGGGGTGTGCCAGCACTGGGAATCTGCCTGATGGTTGGGCCATGTGGGGTAAAATTGGGAGGGGGGGGTGTGCCAGCACTGGGAATCTGCCTGATGGGTGGGCCATGTTGGGCGTGTGTACATTACACAGCATACCGCAATCCTGAAGAACTGGTGCACACGGCTAGTATTGAATCCCTGAAAATCATGCCTGAACGGAATAGACCCAATCATGTTTGTCAAACGATGCAAATCATCACTGATACCCTCTCTCTTGCCAACTTGCAGGTTACTCTGGGTATTCAGTGATGGGCTGGCTGCTGACCCTAATCAGATGTCCACGTAACCGACATGAAGATGCATACAATCGCTCACATACAAGGACTCGCGTCACAATAAAACAGAACTTTGGCCTAATGAAGAGTCGCTTTCGTAGCATAAGCCGGTCTGGGGGTGCCCTCATCTATGGTCCCTAGAGGGTGGGGCGTATTGTGATTGCTTGTACAATACTGCACAACATGTGCATCCATCGTAATGTGCCCCTGCCCCCGGACATGGATATGTTGCCACAGGACGATGATGACGATGATGACGATGTTGGACTCCCTCAGCATCACCATGGCCATGATGGACAGGCCACACGACAGGCATTGGTTGCAAGTTATTATTGAAGGATGATCCACACATGGAAATGTGTGATTGCCACACTGTAGGCATTGCATTGTGTTACATTAAATACTCATACACCCCTTGAATGATGTACAGATAACTGTATTGCTTTCAAACACAAGTATATTAATACCTGGTGAACTATACACAAAATGTGACAGGTTGGACATGCATCTCAGTCCAAACAAGATGGTTACAACTCCCAATAACAACTAAACCACCATAAATTCCCCAAAACACCCTTCCCCTTTAACACCCATTTGCACTCACCCACCCCACAAAGTGAAAAACAACGTCCAATGTCGTATGAGAAATGCCAACAACATCCCTTCAACAACAGGTTCCCACTGCCAGGCACTGTAGTGAAAGGCCTACTTCCGCCCCCTCTTTGGAGCTGGTGGTTGGGGAACCATAAGACGGGTCAGCCTCAATGAGCGGCGCAGGGGGCTGCCATGTGTCGAAGGGCTGGGCGTAGCTGGGCGTAGCACTTGCTGACTCGACTGGCGGCATTATAATGTGCCGCTGTTCGGCGATGACCGTGACTAGGAGGTTAATGGACTCTGCCATTGAGGACATTACTTCGTTGCCCTCACGTACTACGTTGCCTGGCCCAGCATCCTTCCCGTGTTTCTCGTGTTGTCCTGAATGGTCTGGCTTCTGAGTTCTGCCTCGGTGAGGTACCGGTTCAGGAGTACATGCATCGCCTCCTGGCACTCCTCAGTCTGGATGAGGAGGGTTTCGATGGTGCAAATGTGCACCATTCCGGCATGTTGGCCTCGGTGGAGTGTGTTGACGCATGCAGACGGTGGGTCTGTCTCATGGCATGGGACATGTGTTGTGTGCCTGTGGTGCTTGTGGACAGTCTCCATGGTGGGAAGATGTATTGTTTTGAGGGTCTGGTCAGTGTCTTGCAGAGCAGCAGGTATCTGGTTACAGTCATGCACATGGCACTATTGGCGATCAGGGGACGGAGTGGCTATGGGATGTTGGTAATGGACACTCACTGCATCTCCAGATCCTGTGGCTCCATGCTCAGCGTCACCCAGGACCTCAATGCTGGCCATGTTCAGGATGGAGGCACATCTTTCCCCCCAGGGGTGGAGTTTGAGGGGAGAATGTGGTCCATCACCAGTGGCTTGCCCCTGTCTGCGCTCAGCAGACAATAGGTTTTGCACTCTGAGAAGCAGGTCGTCCCCGCGTTTGCGGCAGTCCCTTATGGTCCTGTGCGCGGTGCCTACCGCTGAGACCTTGTTGGCCACTTCGGTCCAGATTTCCTTTTTGCGCAGCTGCGCAGGCCTGCGCAGGTCCACTCCAAATACCTTGTCAGCATTGTCTATGAGGGTGTCAGCAAGCATGTTTAATTCCGGCTCACTAAACCTAGGTTTGCGGTGGCAAACATTCCGCGGGTAGCAGACATGTCCCTTTGTGGTCTCCAACTTCCAGCTCCTGTGTTTGACTCCTGTGTTTGGTGGATTGCAACGGATTGTGTTTTTAAAGATGGCCGCCGGTGCATTTCCCGTTCCGGTGCCGGTATTTGTGGGTTGGTGGTGCCGGTGGCAAGAGCATTGATGGTGCCTTTGTGTGGGTTTTTGGATGCTTTTACCGGCAATGCGGTTTGTTATGGAAAATCATGCTTGGAATCAGACGTTGATTCCAAACTCAAGGCATGCCGGTAACGGTAGCTGCGGCATGTCGTTATTGTGGATTTCCTACCGGCGATCTCGCAATGAGGCCCATTGTCATTATTTAGCGTACAGGCTGTTCAACCATTTATTTCTTTTTCGTTATTTTGTAAAGTCATGCTCTGACGAGGTGCCCTCCAAGGGGTCTGAATTTAAGTCTGTCAGGAATGCCTCAGCAGATTTATGTTCAGTAAAGGAGTGCAGTTGACCATCCAGCACTATTCTAAATATAGCAGGGTAAATCATGTAATATTGTATACTTTTTTCACGAGTCTTCTCTGTTTTCATCATTGTTCTTTTTCTCTACACTCTTTTGCTTTTAGCTGGTTGAGTCACCTCAGGGGTTTCAGATACAGACATGTTAAATTGAGAAAAGGAAGGAGTCAGTTAATGGCATAGGAGCACAGGTTGCACGCTGCCATCTCTGGAGCTAATAGTTCTAGTATCCCTGTTGATGCTCTTTGACAGTGGCGCTCAGTTAAGATCCAGCATTACCTCAAACCAAAGAGAAAGGAACTGTCACTGTATGGTGGTTTCAAAATAGAAGTATTACAAACAGAAGTAACAACAGTCGTTCTAATTCCCATGTAGGCAGATGATTCTCTCTGGACCGGGAGTTCCTTATTGGAATGGGAGTCCTTGTCTCCAAGGGGGAAGTCACTCCCAGTGAGGTCCCACTTGCCTAGACCCCTACAGAGGGTCTTGTTTAGCGGCTCACCCCCCTAAGCTCAAAGGGGATGGCTCCCCCCTGGAGAGAAGGGACGAACACCCTGGATTTGTCACCCTGGATTTGTCATAGTACAAAGTATATATTCGTCATTCAATCTCAATGCCATTCTTCTAACGTGTTTGGGCAGCGAGAGCACTGTGGACTTCCCTGTGATAGCTTCATCTGTCCCCAGGGCTCCTACCCATAATATCATAAAACAACAAAAGCAGACATTTCTCTATGCTGTTCTACAGTGTGGCCTAAACATGTTTTTCCTTACTGCAGCTAGCATCGACAAACCTCTGTGACAACTATAGAGAACCTATAATGACGTGTGCATGGCGGAGGCCTGAAACCTTTTGTTCTTTCGATATTTTGCTTCAAATCCCATCGTATATAACAAGCATAGTCGATGGTTATGGATCATGGGAGTCATAGTCCTAAACATCTGGAAAGTTGCAGGTTGGTGACCCCTGCCGTATAGCATCAAAGATGGAAAATGTTGTAACTTTATCTTATGGTAGTGGAAATTGTATGTATGTGTTAAGAAATTAAAAATTTCTATTGGAAGACTTGAGCTATTGGAAGACTTGAGCACCTGTCAAAAGAAATGGTTATTTAGGGGGGCTTCAGTTGCAAAGAAAATAATATTGAGAGGATGGAAATAGAGAGTATCCCCAGAATTAGAGGTTTGGACAGATGACATCTACAAATTAGCTGAGATGGAGAAAACAATCTATGGTAGAGGAAAATAAATTCCTTTTTTGAGAAGATTTGAGGCAAATTCATGGATTTATATTAGTCTAAGTCAATTTGTGTGGATGGGTGGGACGGGGTTTGGGAGGGGGGACAAACTGGGTTGTAAATATGGTGTAAGATGTATAAAGTTAGGAATAGTTGTGAAATGTTTATATAGTTTTGGTATTATGTGTTATTTCTAAGTTTGGATTTGATTCTAAGATTGCAAATTATTTATTAAACGTATTGAAGTATGCTGTTTTATTTAAGAAATAAAAATAAAGAATAAAAAAAAAGAAATTGAAAATGTCTGTGTGGAATCGACTTCACCAGCAGAGAGTACAAGTGGCAGCAGCTCAACAGGACACATTGGCATTTGATCTATGTCTGTGTTGACTGTGTAGTAGATCCTTTATTCAAAGGAAGCAGTCTTATATGTCAGCTTGAGCCACCGACATCTTCAATGGACATGTTTTCCCTATGGTGGAGGTGGTTAGTTCTAGTTTTTTTAGATGCTGTGTGTTTACGGTGCAGTGGCATCACCCACATTATGTGTTTTCAGCTGAGGGGCCAGAGTCGTTGACGTTGTTGGCTTGGTTTTCTCGCTGCATCCGTGGCTGCATATTTTATCCAGTGAGTGAGTCTGATAGGCTCCTAAATGTGATGAGCATTAGAGGGCACAGCGCTTTCATGATGTTTAGCCTTTTCTATTAATCTGAGAATCTGTTAACAAGCATTGATAAAGCAGCGGTGCACCATTATGAAGATAGGGGGCATGAATATTTGTGTAAACACCAGCAGAATGAAAACAAAATCTAAGTTTGCAAAGCCAGACCTATTGGTTTTATGACAATTAGGATTTTTTGAACAAACCGAGAAATTGAGAGAGTATCTAACTTTGCCAGCAGACACCCATATTCACTGGACAGTTGGAAATGGACAAGATTTTTGTAAGTGCACAATGTATTTGTGGACTCTACTAACCAATAACAAATGTATGTGTGCGAAAGTGCAATCTAACACATGGGGGTAAGACCGAAGTAAATGAGAAAGTGAAGAGCCAGTCAATGGGGGGAGACACAAAAAACTAGAGATTAAGGCCAGAACATCAGGAAAAAAAAAAGTGGAATAAGGAGCTGAAACATCCGGAAAGAGGCACGAGGGAGAGAGATTAAGAGAAAGTGATAAAGAGAGAAATACTGGGAAAGAGACAGAAACAGAGAGAGAAAGAAAGAGAAACAATGAGGGAAAGAGAGTGAGAGAGAGATAAACAAGAGGTAGTAAAGACCCCTCTAAAGAAGAGGTAGTAAAGACATGGAGGTAAAAAATGGGAGAGACATGTTTGTATATAAAACTTGATGAAATTAGTCAGGTTGCGTGTACATTACAGCGTAAACATTGCTCATGGACCAAATATTTCGAATAAAAAAGTATCCTGTATCTTGTTGAATGTTCTCGTTTCCTTTTATCTGTTCCATGTTCTTTTGCCGACAGTAATTACTTGGTGGTACTTTACTACCCCCATGCCTGCCTTCCCTTTCATTACAACCACTACCCCAAACTCTTCCCCACCCACTTTTTACACTTGACCTCACAATTCTCTAAAGATTTCTATGAAAATTGAAATAATTACTTTGTGGTAAAGTACCATTAAGTAAATACTGTCGGCAAAAGGACACAATAACATTTTAACAACACCCTATCTTAGTTCTTAGTTGCATAAAAATTGAATTGAGCAGTCCTGCATGAAGCTGTAACTCACAACCTAATAGCAGCTTAACAAGAAAATGTATTTGAAAGCAATCTGTGGAAACCCTTCCAGTGACAGCTATTGTTAGGGAGAAAGGCTACAGTATAAAGGCTGTTAAAAAGAATGATGTGTACAGTCTAAGAATGCCATGTACAGCCTATACACATCATTAAATGAGCCTTCCTGGTAGCTGTCCCTTCAACATGGGTTGTTTAAATAGAAGGGACATTATCCATTATCCAATGCTGACTCAGAAAGCCTGGAGATTGCCATGTCAATTGAACTGATGTAATCTGGATGAGGTGATTGAGGTGAGGGTAAGTGGGATTTGAGTTGAGATCTGACAATGGGCCAATCATATCATTGCCATGACATTGGTGGATGAGATAAAGAGGAAAAGCGCATGACAAGGTCATGAGCAGATTTATTGCCTAACTCAGAAAGCCTGGCTGCTGATAGTACATTAAGCAAGGAACACACAGGCAGATGACCTGCATTACCAACCAAACACTGACGCCCTGCGCAAAAATTACTTCCTTAGAGTCGTAGCCTGTGTGAATTTCACCCCCCCCCCAGATCAAAGGTTAAATCGGGGTTATTCTGGTCATTAATCATGGTGTGATTATTTGAAGAATTGTGATAGCGAGTGCAGTAAATACACTACACACAAATACAACTTGAATTGTAAGGTCTAAAACAGTGGAATTAGTATCTCTGTGCTCAACGGGAGGGTGTGGAGGAGAGCCAAATGGGCTGGGGAGGGCAGAGGACTGGACACTGAAAGCTGTGCAAGATTAGCCATTCATGCTAATTTGGGAAGGAGTAACCTAAGAAAAGAAGAAAGTGAATCACTCCACCGAGCCTTCCCATCCGGAAACAAAAAGCCAGCACATCCTACACTCCTGAATGGGCTATTAAGGCAATCCTGCACTGGATGCTATAGCGTAGAGGCAAAGGAAATATCATTCTGTGTTTTTCCTAGTGTGTGCCTAGCGTTGTTACTTGCTGTGCTAACTTCATCTTTTGTTTTCCAACCTCCCTTTTTTCTCTTTTAATGTCTGTTACAATCATGTCAGCATATATGGTAGTTTACGCCACCAAAATGCACCCAAACCAAAAAGAGGCCAGAAGATAAGTCAGAAACGTACGGAAATAGAATATAAAAAGCACATTTGAAAAACACTATGGCCATCTTTATGAGTGCAGTGGTGCGGTAGAATAACTGAGTATGGCAGTAATTCAACAAATATTACAGCAGGATTGTAATAAATCCCTATATTTCTATTGTAACATATACCTGATACTTTAACACTTTTAGAATATTAAGATAAGCAAAAACCATTTGCATCAAAAGTTCTGTTTCCATTGTGTCATTTTATTACAATGTTTAAAGAGATTTCAAAACTGTAGTAAATATGAAGTGTAATTAACAGCATTGACCACTAGTTGGCAGTGTATCTCATTCTGAAAGAGGTGATTGACATGCATTTTTGTCACCAGGGAAATGATGTAATAAGGGAAGTTGAAAGGGGTGGGACATCCTGCTGGTGAATGGAATGGGTTAGGAGAGGGCTTGGCTGCTTTGCTTTTAATCTGATTCAATCCTCCTTAATCTGATTCAATTCTTAAACATCCACCATATTGTTCTGTTTTTTTGATAGTTCATTGAAAAGATTACTTAAAAACGGGATCTCTGTTTTAAAAACATTCTGAGCTCCTGACTGCAGGTTTACTCAACAAATGACACTGCAGTTGCTTTTAAATGAACCCCCTTCCCTGTGTTTAAGCAGTGATGTAATAGTACCTGTTTAAATCATATATGCCCTTCTCTTCTCTGATCGTTTCATTTACTGGATATGAAGAGCAAGGTGTATTTATATACAATATGGTTAGTAGCACTGTGCTTTATCTGTTTTTTGTATGTGGAACAAGGCTTACATTTTACTCATTTTACTCGAATATCCGAGTTGTAACTGCAAGTCCAGTAAGTGATTGTGACCATTGAGGGATTTTTCTGCTGTCGCTATACATACATTTATGTTTTGTTTGCCTTCCCTTTTGTCACTTTAAGTTTATATATTACAGGAAGACAATCCATTTAACAGTATTTCATTTCTGGAGGTTTCTTGTGCAAAATATAAAATGTTTCTTTGTCTAATCACCAATCATGTTTTGTGTCGACATGTAGAGAGAAACCTCCTGATCCTCTGCTTCTCGCCCAGTGACAGCCTTTCTGTCTGAGTGACGGCCTGTCTACTGTTTTGCTTTTGTGTAAACACCATGCATATTCGGTCAGTTTAGTAAAATATATAAAGAGTGTCTGTGATGTATCTTTAAATTACCCATTTATTTGTATTATAATCCATGGGCAAGAATTATATATTTCCTGGAAAAAAACCTAGAATTTTCTCTTTTTTAGTATTTTGCTTGGGCTTTAGTTCCTACATTGGATGTTATTCACTCAGTGTAGCAGTGAAAGTCCAGCTCTGTGCTTTCTGCAATCAATAGATTAGTTGTCGGAAGGGCTCCCAGATGTGCCATGATGGGATCTGTTGTATTGGAAACTTACTAAACACAAACTTTTTATAACACTGCATCATTTTGAAATCCTATTTTCTCGTTTAAGAAAGTTTTGTCTTTTACCAGTGGCCCAATGCTCTTCCGTCTACATATCTTATATGAACGTTTTGAACATTTTGATGTCAGAAAATAAGTGTGAGGCTATTTTTTTTTTGTTATTCCGCTAGCACACCGAGGTTTTGACGGGCAGTTTATGCATTTTCTTGCAGACACAGTGGGCCTCATTATGAGTTTGGTGGTGCAGTTTTGGAGATTACTTAATTACTGCCATTTGTATTGCACGGCCGAATTCCGAGTTTGGCGGACTTAACCTCCAGCAAAAATCTGGAGGAAAATCCTCCACCTTTCCTTCATAAATCAGCAGAATCACCGCAGTGGAATTACCGCTCGTGGTAAGCCTGTCAACATCTCCACAGAGTACTACTCCAAAAATGGGGATTACACCACCCTACCACCACTTGCAATCCTGCTGTAAATCCACAGGACCAAGTGATGGTAACGGTAATCGGGTTTGGTGGTATTTTGGCAGATTGTATTCCATGTATTTATTTTAGGGAGCTATGCCATGGACAGCTGTGCAATCACAGAGGCACCAGTTGGTTTCTTGGTGTTTTCCTGCTCTGCCCATGTCTACTTCCTTCATAGGTAGAAAAACCTGTTTACTTTTATGTGTGACTTCACATTTGATTTGCATAATGAATAATAAGCTACATACATGTTAACACACCCTAAAAGCATATGGTCTTATCACGCATGCTCTTCTGTGATGTCTCTTCAAGTCTTATAACAGTAGAACCCATGGCTCACTTTACAGACGTCGTAAGTTCTCCCATGTCAGGTGTGAAAACATCACATTACTTTCTGGCACTTGTACTGTGTTTATGATATGAAAACGTATCATGTAATGTAGAGCAGTGCAAACGTAGAGGGGTTATACTGGAATAAACCTGTACGTGAATCAGCAGTTTTACCCATAATCTACATTGGAGTGCAGGAATGATGCCATTGCTCTTGAATAATGTGCTGCAAGATGCCTTTGATGATCCTGCACGTGTAATGGTTTTGGAAAGTAGGCCATGCCAGGGGTTTCCGAGCAAAATAAAATATAAATACATTTTTCATTTGGGAGAGAGGTAATGGTGGTGAGTCAGTAGCTCAAATCTGTTTATTCGGATTCAAAGGATCCATCAACCATCATAAACTAAAACATTAAGTCACACGTGAACTACCAGCAATAAACAACTATATATATCACCAGAAAAATAAAAACATTGTTCATTTTATCCTCATGATAGTAAAATATGAACACTCAAATAATAAAAGTGTTTGGAACAATATAAAACATACATTGCATCATAATTTGACAGCCTCACTGCAAAGAATGGTTCTTTTATTCCATGGAGTTTTTAGGAAACAGGCAAAGGCAACTCCAACCATTGGGAGGGACTATAGAAACAAAAGGGCCGGTCTCCATTGACATAGGCCACTAGATCTGAGCACATTTTGTAAATATCTTTTACATATGTTGCTGTAGAGCGGACTAAATAGCACAAATTGCGACAGTGATTTCAACTCCCCACACAGACATTGACCATCGCCTGTGTTAGAAATCCCCGGCCATTTCCATGTAATAGCTGTGAGACAATAGACATTAAAATGGGCCCTGGTTAGCAATATCTGATGATAAATATTGGGAGACGGAAGTAAGGTACTTAGCTGGGCCCCTGGCCAGGCACAACAGAAGGTACAGTCTGACAGACGGTTTACCTCAGTTTGCCGCCTCTCGCAGACTGTCATGAACAGACCAGAAGTGTGATTTGAGCAATGGATCAGCAAGCTCTAAATGCTTTCGGGTTTTTGAAGCAACAGGCCAATCCCATGATGCCCAGTGCTCTTTCTATATAAAATAACCAGCCAACTCTGTGACAATTCCCCAGGATCAGGAGGTTCCTTAGTAGTGATCTGGTGTAAAGCTCCTGCAGCGGTGCTCCCTGTTTGGATCTGGCAGCTCTACCCACTGAATGTAGCAGCTATACCCACTCAATATCTTTCCTGGCCTCAGGGACTGTGACAAAGTCGATCTCTTAATAACTGGAGGGTGCCTCGGGTTGTTGTCTCGTCTTCTCCAGAAAAAAATCCAAAAGAACAGAACACAAATTAAAAGGATAAAAGAATCCTTAAAAAGGGAATACAAAACACCAAAACAAATATATAACAAAATAACAGACCAAAATCAAGCTACAATAAATGGAAAACAGAAAGGGAAAAGGTTTGGATAGGAAAGTGTCTATTGAGAAAATTTGGTAGACAACTGGCCTCATTACGAGTCCGGCGGTAACCGAGCCGGAAAAACCGGCAGGTTACCGCCGGACTCGTATTACCATTCCGCCTCCGTGATTTTCGGAATTACCGGGGCATTATGAACCCGGTGACCCGGGAATTCTGGAGGCAGAATTCTGTAAGTCCCCATTCCCATGGAGTGCCATAGGACTCCATGGGAATGGGGACAATGGAAACACCTGTTCCGTCTATGATGGAGCCGGTGTTTCCATTTCCGCCTGCAGGCGGGTGGTGTTAAACCCGCCAGGCCAGACCTGGCGGGAGTGACACCTCCCGCCTGCAGGACTCGGAATCAGCCGGTCCGGAAAGAACAGTGTTGGCGGTTTTACCACCACCGTTCTTTCCAGACCGGCTGACTCGTAATGAGGCCCAACGTGTTCACTGTGTCTACCCGAATTTGTCTCCAAAGCAATGAGGAAATGTAAGAATTTCTGCAGTATAAATGTGTGATTTGCGATATGTGCCTCCATTAACCAATCAGCTCTCGAACTTAATACTGTACACGTGCCCTTAGGCTAATTTTGCAGATTTCTTTGTACCTGTGAATTGCGATTTAAAAAGAAAAGTGTCATTTTCTATTCTTTTAAATGTAGGATTTTTGAATATGTCAAGGTCAATGTTTGATTAGATCAGGCGTGGCAATTTTATTTCTACGAATGCTGTATGTATGTTTTTCCATATGTGAATATTCATATGAATCACAATTTGAGAATCGAATGTTGAATTTTAGTGCTGCTTATATTGTGACTTGAATCACTAAGTTCAGCAAAATAGTGGGGGGTTTTCTCCATTTTTTGGGAACTTTGTCAATCCTCTCCTTTGCACCTTACTTCAAAATGTGCACTGTCCCTTCTCGACATCTGACAGCGGAGTGTGTTTAGGCACCTTGAAGTACCGTCAGGACAGGGAAGGTGTAAAGCTCCTGCAGCAGTACTTCTTGGGTGGATCTGGCTGCTCTACCCACTGAATGTCTTCCGGGGCCTCAGGGGCTTTGACAAGGCCGATCTCTTCATAACTGGAGGGTGCCTCGGGGTGTTGTGTCGCCATCTCCAGAAAATAATCAAAAACAAAAATCAAAAGAAAAAAACTAAAATTAAAAGGAAATCCTTAAAAAGTGAATAATAAACAACCAAAAAGAATACAAGACAACAACCAGACAAAAAACAAATCACAACAAAGGGAAAACAGAAAGGGAAAAGGTTTGGATAGGAAGCAGGAGCAATTGAGACCATTTGGTAGACAAAGTGTTCTCTGTGTCTACCTGAATTTGTCTCCAAAGCAATGAGGAAATGTAAGGATTTCTGCAGTAGAAATATTTGATTCGCAATGTGTGTGCCTATGAACCAATCAGCTCTCGAACTTCATACTGTGCACGTGCCTTTAGGCTAATCTGTTTGCAGATCTGTTTGTACCCGTTAATCACGATTTAAAAAGAAAAGTCTGTTTTTTTTCTTTTTATATCTAGGATTTTTGAATATGATAACGTCAATTGTTGATTAGATCAGGCGTGGCCATTTTTCCATATATGAATATTCTTACGAATCACAATTTGAAAATCTAATGTTGGATTTTAGTACTGCTCATATTGGGGTTTTAATCGCAAACTTAAGCAAAATAGGGCAGGTTTTTTAAGAGTGCAATTAATAATGTTTTTTGTAGTTTTTACATTCCCCTTCACATAAAATAAAGTTATTGGAAGATCAAGATTCAATTTTTATTTCATTTTGTGTATACGTGGTTCTCGATCTGCATTGCTGCTCAAGGTACTCTTTCTTGTCTCAGTATCATCTGAGGTAGTCCTTCAAAGGACTTCTGTGTTTAAAATGTGTAAGCTATATTTGTGTACCCATTCTGTTGTCTTTGTCACAGTCACTCGCTAACCATGCTTCGCTCACTATTCCTTGTCACAGTCACTCGCTAACCATGCCTCGCTCACTATTCCTCGTCACAGTCACTCGCTAACCATGCCTCGCTCACTATTCCTTGTCACAGTTCCTAACTACCCACCTCACTCTTCTTCATCACAGTCCCCAACTACACAACTTTACTTTTCCCCATTACAGTCTCAATAACCCCACCTCGCTCTTCCTTGTCAAAGAAATACTTGGCAATCCCTATATTGTGTAGCTCAAGAATAGATACTAATAAATTATATGGTATCAGGGATATTATCAGAAAACAAGACAGACTTACAGGTGGGTGGAGGTATAGCATCAATGCACCAGTGGACCTCCACCAAAGGTAACTCCAGGGAATAAAATTCATCCAAAAAACAGACCAAATACCAAGCGAGAAGTAATTTAAATGTATTGGACCGAGACATCCGGGAAGCAAGTTACCTCCATGGAACTGAACTGAATGAAATGAGCTGTCAACGCCACTCACTGCTGCTACACATTTTATACACTCACTACAGAATTATCATACAACATTTTAGTTACATTTTTAGGGCAGCTCACAGTAGCCGATTGGAGGAACTACGTCAGTCCCCTATATGTTTATATATGTTCGGTGACCCTTATTGTGTGGAATGTTTCTTTGGCAAAATCACATTAACACCCCTCATGATGTCACAAACCTTCCCACTCTGCCCCTTAATTACGTAATTGTGCTGATCAGACAAAATATTTGTTTGCCATTGGTTGGCAATGTCCAATACACAAAATGGCTTGAGAGGGCAAGGGGCGAGACATTCACAGCGAATCTGACCAATAATGTGCCCCGCGGACATCAGCAAGTATACTGTACATACAATGTACCACTCGATTCACACCCGGAGAAGGAGCTGGAGCTCCCTTCCCCATCTACTGGACCAACAACATGCCAGGAGGCACGACCGACATCAAGGTAGGCCCCCTGCCATATCCTGATGCAAAGCTGATGGCCGCAGTATAATACTGCCTACTGTTCACCTTTATCTGCTAGCACTGATATTGCTAGCACAATTCACAGGCGCCTGTGCCACAGGCCCCGTTCGCCCGATCTACAGCACGTTTGCTTTTGTGAATTGTCCACCATTGGAAACAACGCCCAGAAAGCTATTCCAAAATGGCCGCCCGCCATGCCTTTTCTTGCTTCCTGGTACTCCCCCTCTGAGATCAGTGGATGTAACGTGGATTGGCTGTCCACCGTCTCTTATAGCCAATAGCGAGCCGGCAGGCTCAAGCTGGCCCACCTTCCAAAGGCACACCTCCCAAGGCTACTCTTCCTGTCGTGAGCCGAAGGCCCACTCGATACACACCCGGAGAAGGAGCTGGAGCTCCCTTCCCCATCTACAGGACCAACAAGCTGCAAGGAGGCACGACCGACATCAAGGTAGGCCCCCTGCCATACCCTGATGCAACGCTGATGGCTGCAGTATAATACTGCCGCCTGTTCACCTTTATCTGCTAGCACTGATATTGCTAGCACAATTCACAGGCGCCTGTGCCACAGGCCCCGTTCGGCCGATCTACAGCACGTTTGCTTTTGTGAATTGTCCACCATTGGAAACAACGTCCAGAAAGCTATTCCAAAATGGCCGCCCGCCATGCCTTTTCTTGCTTCCTGGTACTCCCCCTCTTGAGATCAGTGGATGTAACGCGGATTGGCTGTCCACCGTCTCTTAAAGCCAATAGCGAGCCGGCAGGCTCAAGCCGGCCCACCTTCCAAAGGCTACTCTTCCAGTCGTGAGCCTGTCTGGAGCCGCAGGAGCCCAGGGCCAAGATCACTGCACCCCCTCCCCAGGGACTGCCTGCAGTTGCTGCCACACCTTGAGCTCTCTAGACTCTTTCTGCTTGCCTCACCTCGATTCCAACTGCACCTGGCGGACCTCAACGCCAAACAATGTAAGACTCTATAAATTACTGCCTCAAATAGCATGTGACCTGCCCCATGCATATATCTTGCTCCTGTGGGGTCTTAGATCAACACTCTGATTCTAACTTGTTTGACAAAATCCTGTAGCACTGCTCATAGGCTCCTTGTTCCACTCTTTTTGCAACTCACCTGTGACCTGCTTATCTCTACCTAGTAGACATTAGGAAATTGAAATTAAACCTCATAATGACTGCTCTCCAGTTTAAGCGCTACTGCAGCAGATCTTACCTATCTGTATAGACCGCCCATATAGTCAAACCTTGATGCCATAGCTTCTCTTACATGTATACTGTATCTCAGTATTTTGGTATCCTTGCCCAGGCTGTGAATTTCGAAATTAGACAGATTGCATAGTTGCGCACACATGCCTGCATATTGTGTTTTTTGCCCTGGTTGTGAATTTCGAAATTAGACAGATTGCATAGTTGCTCACAAATGCCTGCATATTGTGCTTTTGTCCTGGTTGTGAATTTCGAATTTAGACAGATTGCGTAGTTGCGCACACATGCCTGCATATTGTGTTTTTGCCCTGGTTGTGAATTTCGAAATTAGACAGATTGCATAGTTGCTCACACATGCCTGCATATTGTGCTTTTGTCCTGGTTGTGAATTTCGAATTTAGACAGATTGCATAGTTGCGCACACATGCCTGCATATTGTGTTTTTGCCCTGGTTGTGAATTTCGAAATTAGACAGATTGCATAGTTGCTCATACATGCCTGCATATTGTGCCTTTGCCCTGGTTGTAAATTTCGAATTTAGACAGATTGCATAGTTGCTCACACATGCCTGCATATTGTGCTTTTGCCCTGGTTGTGAATTCCGAATCTAGACAGATTGCATAGTTGCTCGCACATGCTTGCACATTGTACTTATGCCTAGGTTGTAATATCCGAACGTTGTCCAGCAACTACCCAACCCAATGCTATGTTATGTATTTTATTTATTTATTTTTAATATGCTCATAGCCAAATAATGGCTTTACATATACAAACAATTTACACACACAGACAATTTAACATACAAAAATCACACAATCCATAAAAGTTAAAAACAAATTTCATACAAAAATACTCTCAGATAAATCCTTTAAAATTATTAAGACTAGTTTATAAAATTTCATCATATGATATATTAAATTAATATCATTTCCTTCTAGTAGTTTTTTCCAAATTATTTCAACATCCTCAGTGATACTGGTGTTATTATAGCGAGAGAGAAATTTTCCACGAATAACTGTAAGACTTTCACAGTAACATATTAAGTGCTTCGCATTTTCGATTTCTAGGGTTCCACATAATCGACAGAACCTTATATTTCTCTCGAGCTTGAGTTTAGCTCCTAAAATTTCCAGAGTATCACAACGGTTGAACTTAAACAAAAAGTACTGTCTTATAGTGGCTGCGGTCGGAAACGCAAATTGATATTTAGGTTTCACAGTTTTTGGCGTCCAGTATTCTAGGAATAAGCCACTAGTGGATTTTGTGGACAGAGTAATCATATCACGTTCTTTTGCATGGCTATAATACGTTTTTAATCTTAGTTTGCTTGAGGAGTAGCCAACTCTTTGAATTAACTGTCGCCCATTTCTCATATATCGTATGTAATCTGCTTAAGGATACAAACTGTTTTTTATGACCCTCCTTGGTAAATGTTTTCATCAGTTCAACCACAAAAGTACTAATAGATAGCATACTTAATTTAGCGTATAACATTGCGGATTTGTATTCTAAGATGTCTTTCGCATATCGAATGTTACATTCTAATAAAATGTATTCACAAGATGTTGAACTAGGTAACCTGAACAGTGTTTTTAAAATTTTTCCTTCTAATAAACACATTTCATTGGTAAATTTACTCCCCCAGATCTCAGCACCATATAATAAGCAGGATATTATCTTACTTGCGTACAGTAATAAAATTGTATTTACAGAGATGCCTCCTTGTTTTCCTATAAATTTACTAATGGCACCAGTGTTATTTAAACATAGCAGTTTAGTAGCCTCCCAGTGGGGTTTCCATAGTAGCTTAGAGTCAATTATGACTCCTAAGTAACGGTAACAGTCGACTTTTTCAAGTATTTCTGAATTCAGCATCCACTTAAAGTTGTTAGACCGTGTTTGCTTCGTAGTGCTTCGAAATGCCATTACCTTTGTTTTTGCGATGTTAATCTTTAGCCCATTATTTTCAGAGAAATGGAGTAGACAATCTAATCTTGATTGAAGACCTGCCGGTGTGTAGTCTAATAGAACCAAATCATCGGCATAGCCTAACCAGGGTAACTCTATTGTGCCCGTCCGCACTGGGTTGACGATGTTTTTGTCTATATCATTCATGCAATCGGCTAGATAAAGATTAAACAATGTTGCTGCTAGTCTGCAGCCTTGTTTTACTCCACAAAAGGTGGAAATTGGTTGGGAGAGCCGTCCTTCACCATCTAGACGTATCCTGACAGAGGTATCAGAATATAATAACTGTATCATAGCTAGAAGGCCTTCGGGAATCCCCCAAAGTTTTAATTTGGACCAAAGTTTACCTCTTATTACAGTATCAAAGGCCGCAGAGTAATCTATGAACACCACATATACTGGAAGTTCGCGAACATACCAAGAATACTCAATTGCTGATACTAGATTAATTATATTATGAGTAGTGGAGGATTTCGCTCGAAACCCCGCTTGGTATATTGGTAGAATCTTCTTCTTCTCTATCCATATGTCAAGGTCGTCTAGCAAAACTTTTGCAAATAATTTAGCCGGAATATCTAGCATTGCTAGCATGCGATAGTTACGTGGGTCTTTCCACTCTCCCTTTTTGTAGATTGGTAAAATGACACTTTCATGCCATGTTTTTGGAATCACCCCATTCATGCCAATCCTTCTAAACAACAGATATAAGGCTTTAGCCCAAACTTCAGGAGATAAACGTAAAAGAGCATTACATGTCCCATCAGGGCCAGTGGCTCTAGAGGTATGCAATTTCCTTATCATATTTACCAAGGAAGATTCAGAGAAGTTACCTACCCAGATTGCTCGTCGAGACAATGGGCTGATTTTACTACTCTCTTCAGAGCCCAGGGTATGTATAACGTGCATGATCCACTCATTTTCTCCCACGCAATTAATAGGGAGGTTACGTTTTTTTGCATCGTTTATCACTCTCCACATGTATTTTAATTACTGCCCATTCGTGCCTCGCAGATTTGTGCCTTACTAGTGAATGGCATCCGGACTGTATAGATTCTGCCACACTTGGTAAAATGCACCTAGCATTTTAACGTGCCTGCTCTTAGTCATATAGTTATCCGACACCCAATAACTTAGACTGCCTGAAATCTTAGTCTGCTCACACTAAGTGTCATCAATAGTCACTAGGGATAGCTCTGCACTATGTCAAGCTTACTTAACATCTATACTATATTGGTCATGGCCACGTTTCATGCCCCCAGTACCCAGAAGTGCCATACTGAAGCTCCCCTTTGCAAGTCAATTCTCGCGCATCCGCTCCTACCCACCACTCCTAAGGTATTCAACTATTATGGCCATAACAGCCCTTTGCACCAGGCCATACCAGCCTATCCCTCTCAGCCCACTCCAACTTACGAGAGAAACCTCAAATTACGCGCCAGACTTAATAAACTTTATGAACCACTTAGAAGATCCCTTCCTGCTATAAAGCGTACAATGAAAGGCCAACATACCAGGATATGTATTGGTCCAATCCCTCCCATTCTTTACCAGTGAACATAAGTACCCAAACTTTCAAGCTTAAGACAAATATCAACTCATCAAATGCTGCCCTAACTAAAATGGACCCTGAAGGACATTCCCTCAAGGGAGCACTCCTTAATGTAAGAAATTGTTGGGCTTATTTTCAAAGTTGATCAAGCAGGCGACTCCTTACAATCCCCGTTAATTGCCACGCATTGATAATAGTAGGTTCACTAAATCACATTGACTGTCGCTGGTCACTGGATTCGGACGGATATTAAGCCCATACCATCCACAAAATACCAGAAAAACCACAAAGGACTCCAGGACTCAGCGCCAATGGAAAAAGTTTGTTTCATAGCATGGGCTGTATCAGTCGTAGCTATGTATGCAGATAATAGCCCTCCTCAACATTAGATAACCCGTTTCGGCTCACACAAAGCCTTTATCAAATCAGGGCCAAATTTAATGTGCTAACCTTATGACTGTTGTCCGATATGCAATGATAGGGATAAATCCCAAAGACAGAGAGTTTTACCCCTCCGGTTACACTCGCGTCGGCTGCTCAATAGGCAAAGGCCTTTGCCTATTGAGCAGCCGACGCAAGTGTAACCGGAGGGGTTAAATTTGGCCCTGATTTGATAAAGGCTTTGTTTGAGCCGAAACGCGTTATCTAATCTTGAGGAGGGCTATTATCTGCATACATAGCTACGACTGATACAGCCCATGCTATTAAACAAACCTTTTCCATTGGCGCTGAGTCCTGGAGTCCTTTGTGGTTTTTCCACTCCTTAATGTAAGATCCCTAGTGGCACACGCCATCGACCTAGCTGACCTAATTACAGAAGCCAATCTAGACTTTATTGCTATAACCGAGACCTGGTTACACAGCGCAGCAGGTCCTTCACTCATGCTGGCCATTCCCGACGGTTATACCATATCTAGGCAGGACCGAGAAGGCTCCCGTGGAGGTGGTATCGCCATTATATCCAAAATAATCATTACGGCTAGCCCCTGCCACAATCATGCAATCCTGTGAAACTCTCACTGCGAAAATCCCCATAAACAATACCCAAACTCTATCTATTCACCTAATTTACAGACCACCGGGTCCACATGGAACCTTCGAGGAGGATCTGCACAGCCTTCTGTCCAACAACACCAAAACTACCTCACAATTACTGATACTAGGGGACTTTAACCTTGGCTTCAACGACCAAGCAGGTGCTCATGCATCAACTATTGCCAACACCCTTAACACCTTAGGACTAACCCAAAAAGTCAACACCCCTACCCATGTGAAGGGCAGAATGCTTGACTGGATCGCTGACACCAACTGCTCAGCCATAGTCTCCTCTATTACGCCCCTATCTTGGACCGACCACTCCCTGGTGTCCTTTAACCTACTAACCACTAAACCACCCAGTCCAGTCCTACAGGTGGCTCCACCCTGCCCCACTAGAAACAAAAAGAACATTACAGTGGACAATATTATTCCCCTGATCCTTCCAACCTTAAATGCACTACCAGACAACCTCGACCCTAGTGCATTGGTCAACGAATACAACAATATCATGCGTACCACTATGGACAAAGTCGCCCCACTTAAAATGAGAACAAGTAAACCCAAGGCACATTTAAACAAGTGGTTCACGCCAGAACTTAAGGCCCTGCGCCTAACCAAAAGAAAATGCAAATCAGACTGGAAACTATGCCCAAACGAGGAGAACAAAGTTAATTTAACTAACATTTCCCGGCACTACAAAAATTAAATTTGCCTAGCAAAGCGTAACTCTTACAATGTTCGCATTGCCAATTCTAACTCAAGCCTGAAGGAACTTTTCTCCTTCCTGAAAGAACTTGAGTCTCCCATTGCCACACCAGATACCTGTATTAAGGACCAAACTTGGTGTACAGATATCCAAACTGCCTTAGCAAATAAAATTACCACGCTGCAAAACAAAATCCAACTAAAAAAGAATCCTTAAACCTCCCAAATAAGCTGTCACTCAACGACACCACCAATGACCCTACCAACAAATTCTCCTTCACTAAAACTACCACCTTAGAGGTAGAAAAAAACATCCTTTCCCTTAAACCAAAGGTGACATCTGCCCAGCACAACTAATAAAAGACGCTGCCAAAGACCTCTCACCGTTCATTTCCAAACTGATAAACGCCTCCTTCGCCACAGGTAACATCCCGGCTACCCTAAAACAATCATGGGTGCTCCCGCTTCTCAAGAAGCAGGCTCTAGACACCCTCATCCCCACCAATTATCGGCCCATTACTACGGTACCTTTCTTACTGAAAATACTAGACAGGGTTGCCTATACGCAAATTCAAAGACATCTTGAATTACATAATCTATTGGGAGCTAGACAATCTGGTTTCCGTCCACTCCACGGAACTGAAACAGCCCTCATTGATTTAAAGACCCAAATAGACGAACTGAGAGATCAAGGTAAAACAGCACTCCTCCTACTACTTGATCTCTCAGCTGCCTTCGATTTGGTGGACCACAAGGTCCTATGCAAACACTTGGACACTGCTGCACACTTCTCCACCCATGCCACTAAATGGATTGAATCCTTTTTGAGCGAGAGAACAAATGAGAGTCTTCTCCCCTTCGGCAGCAGCTGACCCTTCACCAATCACGTGCGGGGTCCCTCAAGGATCCTGTGTCTCACGGACCTTATACAACATATTCACTAAACCCCTCTTCGATGATCTGGACCTTCTAGGTATCACCTATACTAATTATGCAGATGATACACAGATTCTCCTCCCGCTTTCTGGGGATCATAGCAAGGACAGGGAGTTGTTGAATAGGGTGTACCTCATTATTCAGGCATGGATGGCATCCCATGGCCTCTGCCTGAACGATGATAAGACTGAGTTGATTATCCTGGGCACGCAAGCCAATATCAACAAGTTAGGCAAGGACTACTCCATGTTTAACATACACGGCAATAGCATTAATGTTTCGAGAGAGAAGATCTCGATTCCACTATGTCTTTCACCAAACAAGTGAACTCCTTAGCTTCCACTACAGCTTACACCTGTAAATTAATAAGAGCAGGTAAACCCTTTTTATCCAATGATAGCTGTATGATCCTAGCGAGAGCCTTAATATTATCCCAACTTGATTACTGCAATGACCTTTACAGTGGTGCTAATAAAACTATCATCAAAAGGCTACAAATCTTACAAAATAATGCCCTCAGAGCTGCTCTAGGCATAAATAAAAGGGAACATAACTCCTCTATCAGACACCGATACAAATGGCTCTCCACCGACAATAAAATCTATCTAAAAATGTCCTCCTTGACGTACAAAGCCCTCAATAACGCCGTTCCTAGCTACCTGATGGACAAAATAAAAAGAAAAATCTCCAGTAGGCCCACAAGAACACCTAACTCCCACTGCTTGACAATTCCTAGATTCAAACTTGCTAAAATTGGCGGCACCAGTTTCCCTGTGCTAGCAGGGAAATGGTGGAATGCCCTGCCACAACTTGAGAACAGACCAACCGTTCTCACACTTTAGAATGAATCTGATCAAACACCTCAATGACAAAAATATGTAAGGTACCGACAGACATTTGTGTTATGATACGTTATCTGAATGTATATATGTATTATTAGAGATATCACAATTGTAAATAATTCTAGTAACACTGCATATAACTGACCGCTTCGCTTGATCAGATATGCTCCCTGTTAAGTCTGTACATACCTTTCTCTTCATCACTGTAAATTATGTAACACTGCGACTCAATGTAACATTGTAATGATTTGTAACACTGTAATTTTTGTAACACTGTAAGTTTTGCATATTCTCTTCACTGCGCCCGGTTACCATTGGGTCTGGCGCATTAGAAGGGAATAGTTTCTTACCTGTAACTCCATTTCTCCAGCATTGGTATCTTTCATGGATTCACATGCTTAGAATATTCCCCGTCATCAGGCTGGGAATCCCCGGTACATTATATAGACCCTTTCCCGTAGGAAAACTTTTTTGACGCTTATGCGTCCTATCCACCTCGTTTTGTATCATGCGTGCCCGCGCCGTCAGGACGCCATGATATAAATACAGGACCCGCCCCCGCGCTCCCTCAGATTTCGGCCAACAAAGTAGTGGGGGAACCAGTTTGCATGCCCAGGGGAGGCAGGCGGGCGCATGTGAATCCATGAAAGATACCAATGCTGGAGAAATGGAGTTACAGGTAAGAAACTATTCCCTTCTCCAGCATTGGATCTTTCATGGATTCACATGCTTAGAATAGATTACATAGCAGTACCATCCCGAAAAGAGGAGGCGTGCATGCAAACTCACATACTTTCCTCACAATGCCCGTTCCCTATGGTCGTGTACCCATCAGCAATTGTTAACATAGAAAACGAACAATATTCAATCATAATTGCAACAAGATCTAACCCCTCAACCGGGGCTTACCTTATTGGAATAGGTGTCGAAGCACCGCCTGTCCCATCCGAGTATCTTCGGCATGTTGTTGTGACAGGCAGTAATGGCGGGTAAAAGTGTGTGTAGCCGCCCAGGTAGCCGCCATGCAGATGTCCCCCAGAGGGACTCCAGACCACAGCGCCGTCGACGATGCCGCCGCTCTAGTTGAATGAGCTCTTGGGCGTCGCAGAAGAGGCTTCCCAGCCTTGGAATGGCAGTACGAAATGGTAGACGATACCCATCTTGACAGTCCTTGCTTTGAAATGGCTTTGCCTTTAGCACCCAAACCATAGGCCACGAACAATTGCCTCGTTTTCCTGAAAGGTTGCGTGCGATGAAGATAAAACTTGAGAGCCCTTTTCACATCTAATGTGTGTAACGTGCGCTCCGCTCCCGAGCATGGCTCTGGAAAAAACTTAGGTAAGACAATAGAGGAATGTTTATGGAACACTGAAGGAGCTTTCGGTATGAACTGTGGGTTAGTGGCAAGGACCACCTTGTTCTTGAAAAATCTTAAGTATGGTGGGTCTACCATTAGAGCTTGGATTTCCGAAATACGTCGGGCTGAAGTGATGGCCATCAGGAAGGCCAATTTCCACGACAAAAACTTTAGAGACGATGATGACATTGGTTCAAAAGGAGGTTTCATAAGAGACGCTAACACCAGATTGAGGCTCCACACCGGAGGAAATCTCTTCTCGGGAGGGAAACTCCTAAACAAACCTTTAAGGAAGTGCTTAATCAGGCGGTCGCTGAATAATGGTGCGGAATGTCGTTGACGTGTAAACCTGGAGATGGCGGCCAGGTGTACTTTTATCGACGACACCGATAAGCCCTTTTGAGCTAAGAACAGCAAGTATGGAAGGAGCTGTTCCGGCGTAATCGACTGCGGAACCAAACCTGGTTGATCCACACACCACTGACAGAAACTCCTCCATTTGTACGAGTATGAAGTGTTTGTGGAAGGTGCTCTTGCCGCTTGCAGAATACGACGACACTCCTCCGGAATCGTTAGCTGACCAAATTCGGCGAAGTCAGGAGCCAGGCCGTCAACTTGAGGCTGTCCGGGTCGTGATGCCAAACGATACCCTCCTGTCGAGACAGAAGGTTGGGGATCTTCCTGAACCTCATTGGCTCCGCCGCCGCTATGTGCAGCAGGTCTGAAAACCACACCTGTCTGGCCCAATACGGGGCCACCAGAATCACCCGACATGGGTACTTGAGGATCCATTGCAACGTCCTCCGGATAAGAGGAAATGGAGGGAATGCGTACAGGAATTTGTTCGTCCATGGGAAGGAGAACGCATCCCCCAGTGAGCCCTGCTGAGGCCATCTGCTTGCATACTGCGGGCATTTCCTGTTGTCCTTCGTCGCGAACAGATCGATGGAAGGATGTCCCCACTTCTTGAATACCTGTTGTAGTTGCTGGTCGTTCAGCACCCATTCGTGAACTTCGTTAATTTCCCTGCTGAGGGCATCGGCCTCCACATTTCTCACACCTGGCAGGTGGAACGCCAAGATTAGCATGTTGTGTTGCAGGGCCCAATGCCAGATTTTCTGTGCCTCCATCGACAGGGCCTGGAACGTGTTCCTCCTTGTTTCCTTAGGTAAAACATTGTAGTCGTGTTGTCCGTCATGACACGCACCACAGAGTCTCTCAATTGAGGAAGAAAAGATTTTAGAGCCCACCGCACTGCTCTCAGTTCTAGCAGGTTGATATGCAGGGAGGATTCTTGTAACGACCACCGGCCTTGTACCTGTAACGTATCCAGATGAGCTCCCCATCCGCTCAGCGATGCATCCGTCACCACCGTCTTCTGGAACTCCGGTTCCACCAGAGGCATTCCTTTCGTTAAATGAGTAGAAACTCTCCAGCAACAGAGTGCTTGTACCAGTTGTTCGTCGATGACCAGTCTGTCGGACCAGCGACCTTGGCTCTGCGCCCAACGGTCCGCTAGAAATTCCTGGCAAGGCCTCATAAACAGACGGCAGTTGTTTATCAACGGAATGCAGGATGACATGGTCCCTAGCAGGGACATGTATTTGCGCACCGACACCCTGGTACCGCATCTCCATTCCGACGCCTTTCTTTGTAGCTTCTGTATTCTTTCGCTGGATGGTTTTACAAGGCTTGTGTGCGTATGAAACTCCGCTCCTAGAAAGACCAAGGTCCTCGAAGGCTCTACGGAGGACTTGCTGAAGTTTATCGCGAAGCCCAGTTCCTGTAAGAGGGACATCGTGGCCCCCAGACTGTTTCGTGTCTGTTCCATGGACGAACCTCTGACCAGCCAGTCGTCTAGATAGGGATAGACATGGTGACCGTCCTTCCTTAAATGGGCTGCTATAGGGGCCAAACACTTGGTGAACGTCCTGGGGGAGGACTTGAGACCGAACGGGAGGACCTTGAACTGAAAATGCTTTCGCCCGACGACGAACCTTAAATATCTCCTGTGTCGTGGACGTATTGGGATATGAAAATATGCGTCTTGAAGGTCTAGCGACGACAGATAATCCATGGGTTGCACTGACCTGATAACCTCCTGGAGCTTTAGCATTTTGAATTTTGAGCTCTTTAGCCATTTGTTGAGTACCCTCAGGTCGAGAATGGGCCTCCATTTTCCATTTGGCTTCTTGACAACGAAGAACCGGGAATAAACCCCTTGTCCTTCCTGTGCCACAGGAACCCGTTCTACCGCTCCTTTTTGCAGCATAAGCGCCACCTCTTGTCTTAGAACTCGAAGGTGGGGCTGGGCCGAAAACACTAGCGGAAGACTTGGAGGCTTGTTTTTGAATTGCAGCGCATGACCCATGCGAATCGTGTCCAGAACCCATCGATCTGTGGTAATGCATTTCCATTGGTCGATATGATGAGAGACTCGACCCCCCAGGACGTTCCGAAGGCCGTCATTGGTTGCTGGTTTGCTTGTCCTTCGTCGACGAGGGACCCGAGCCGCGTCGTCTGGAGGCTTGATAATCTCTGCCTCTACGTGCCGACTGGGATGCACGTCTGTAACCTTGTGAGGAGTATGAGGGCCTGTTAAATCCACGGTCCCTAGAGGCTCCAACGCTGGAGTTTCCGGAAGCACCCCTGAAGGGGCGAAAAGAGCGAAAACTTCTACCTGTCTGGAGGGCGCCGAGAGACCTAGCGGTATCCGTGTCTTCTTTCATCCCCTTCAAGGCTTCATCTACCTTGTCTCCAAACAGATGTTCTCCTTCACATGGCATGTCTAGGACTTTGTATTGGACTTCAGGTCTGAAAGTAGTACATTTGAGCCACGCTTGTCGACGTAGTACTACGCCATGATTGATTTGTTTGAAACCAGAGGCTGTGATGTTAGACATTTTGGAGTGGACTCCGGAGCTTTAAACTTTTTCTCAATACGCCCCTTAATAGCCGGTTCCGAGAACGGATGACGCATCGTCTTGAGGCCTTCTTGCCACACGTGGTCCAGGATTGGGATGGCAAATACCGATTTCCTCCTTTGACCCATGTGATCAAAAAGAAAACAGTCTTTCTTTTGCTCCTCAGGAATTAAGCCGAACTCGGAACACGCTTTTCCCATCATTGCATGGAAGGCTCCCACATCATCCGGAGGAGATGGTTGTGCCTGGCTCCTCGTAGACTCTACCTCTACATCCGAATTCCATGTTGGGTCTCTCGACGGTGACAGGGAAATGTCCGACCCTGAGTCACCTCGTATAGAATCGGACTCCGATAGCTCACCCTCCTCCTGCGCTCGAGGACGATCCTTCACCACCTGGGAGGCCGACGGGCTTTTGGTCGTCGAGCGAGCTGCTTGAGCTTGTTCGTCGACGGAAGGTGCAGAAAATATCAACGATGAAGTGCCAGGCTGAGGGATCTGCGTATCCAGACACTGCAGGAGCTTCTGAAGTGTATTAAGCACATCCAGAGACAAAACCGTCTGGGGGGTCAGCAACGTCGAGGATAGAGGGACCACACCCCCACTCGCACTCGTCGTCGACGTATTGGAAGGCCGTAAACCCAAGTCTGACGGCTGCATAACCATGCCACATTCTCCTTCCACCGACGACACCGACAAGGCCGTGTCTGGCTGCAGTAGGACCTCTGGAGGGGCCGGGTCACAAACCTCTGGCTGCCAGGCCATAGATTGAGTCACCGTCGACGAAGGAATCCCCACCGCTGCTGCCTGAATAGTAATAGGCATCGTCAGCGACACCGGGGTCGACGAGCAAGTAGCCGGCACCGAGCCTTTAGACTGATTTCGTTGCCGACTTCCCTGCTGAAGAGTCTCGACTCACGGAAGACCTAGGACGGTCCCCTGAGGAGGATTTTGATGCCGCTTGCCTCTCCGTCTTAGAGGATGAGGAGGAGGAGGACTTTTTGTGTGATGAGGAAGACCCAGCATGCTTCCCCGTATGCTTGTCCGCATGGCGTTTTTCGACAGGCCGCACCTTCTTCGAGGGAGGTTCCGACTTGCTCCTGGAGGCCGTGGAGCCAACTTCTGATGCCGGATAGGCACCCGCTCCGTCGTTAAGCCAGTCGACCAACCTTCTTTTCCGGTCTTTAAGGGTTTTTTGGGAGAAACCCTGGCATATCTCGCATGTATCCGCCGTGTGGTGCGGGTGGAGACAGTAGATACAATCCATGTGGGCATCACCTTCATAGACTTTTTTGAGTCCACATGTCGCACAAGGACGAAATAAAGCTTTTCCGGACATATTTTTTCCAGAATATAACGTCGCTGAAGCGAAAATACAACCTAATTTCGACTAGCAGTAACCACGAGGATCCCACTACTTTGAAAGACGGTTGAAATCTGAGGGAGCGCGGGGGCGGGTCCTGTATTTATATCATGGCGTCCTGACGGCGCGGGCACGCATGATACAAAACAAGGTGGATAGGACGCATAAGCGTCGAAAAAGTTTTCCTACGGGAAAGGGTCTATATAATGTACCGGGGATTCCCAGCCTGACGACGGGGAATATTCTAAGCATGTGAATCCATGAAAGATCCAATGCTGGAGAAATAAACAAACAAACAAACAAACAATGTTGCACCTTAGGGATGCTAAAACCTCTCTCCACTGATTGGCTCCCTGTCACGTGCCCCAAAACCCCTACCCCAATGTGCTGGCCCTCCAGCTCCCTTCTCACATCTTGCTGCCAAGACTATAACACACAGTGGCTGGAGTTTAATTAAATGTATTGCATTTTTATTTCTCTGCCAATTCTCCTCGTGCAACCAGGTGCCTAACTCATTGGCCTTCGCTGGATCAGCTTTCTCCTGGGAAACTTCAGTCGTTCAACATTTCAGAACACTGTTTCTGCTGAGTGTTCAAGAAATACATACTGATGTCACACAAAGGCCTCTTATGAGCTGTCCTAATGCTTTCCTAATATGGGGCTACAACCAAAATGGCTTCTCTATTGTTCACATATTGCTATAAAAGAAACCTACAACATCTTGCACCCCCATCCGGTGCCCGTTCTATACAACCACCAATGACTACGCCCAAAGCACCCGTCCCCCTTATTGCGTTCCACAATGGGACTTCTCACGCTGTGTTTGCTTCTGTGTCACCTTATGCAAGCAGCGCCGCATTCAATGACAGTTAAGGTGAATAGATTCAGGTCAACAAAACCCTTGAAATTCAGTGACAAAACTGTAGTTGAGGTATTGCTAAGGTGAAACAATCGGATGCAACGAAACCCTTGAAACTTGGTGAAAACACTTTTGTTGTCGCAACCCTAATGTGCCGATTTAATGCAACAAAACCCCTGAAATTCGGCGGGTGCTGAAGCTTGCGCCACCTTAACTATCATGCTCACATTGCACCGCCCGAGCACACTGATGGCATCACAATTTACATCATTGATGATATCACATATGATATTTTATTTATTTGCATTTTATTTTTTGCTTGTTAGGCGCTTATACAATAAGAAAATGTTGTTTCAAAGCGCCCTCAGGGCAGGGAGGGGGCAAGGGTGGGAAATAAATGAAAAACACAATATTTAAGAGCCGAGGGGGGGGGGGTACAAGGGACAAACCTATTATGCCTTGTGAGTGTGTAAGTGCAGCAAGGAATAGGGCAGGGGGGGTAAGTGCTGGGAAGTCCGAGTTCATGGGTGAGCCACAGAAGTGCTAGGAATGTTGAGTGCTACACGCACTGGGGCCGCGGGAAGTGTAAGTGCGAACCTCCAGGGCGGAGGATGTGCAGATGCAAGTGCTGTGGATACAGGAGCTGGGCAGAATTGGTGTGGGAGGCCGGGGCCCTGAGGATGCATAAGGGCCCAGGACACCGATCACAGCAACTATGGGATTAGCAGAGGAGAGAACAAGGGAAGGAGGAGGAAAAGAGGAAAGTCTTAAGGAGCTTCGGGAATTTGAGAAGATCCTGCTCAAGGCGCAGAGGGAGGGGGAGGCTATTCCATAGGAGGGAGCCCGCTGAGGAAAGTGAACGACTACCTACCCTCTGTTTAGCAAAACGCTTTGCACACAAGGAGTTGGTGCTAGAGGAACGTAGTGGTCTAGAGGGAGAGTATTTCGCGAGATAAAGTTGAAGATAGTGTGGAAGCCGGGCCCTGAGAGCCTTGTGGATGATGCAGAGGGATTTCAATTTATTCCGTGCAGCAACCGAGAGCCAGTGAAGACTTTTTAGTGCAGGAGAGATGCGGTCCCTGGGCTTAAGGCCAAGGATACATCTTGCTGCCCTATTCTGGATTAGCTGGAGGGGTCGCAGAGTGGAAGAAGGTAGGTTCAGGAGGAGGCTATTGCAATAGTCAAGCCTAGAGAGAACCAGGGTTTGGGTCACATTGAGCCTCTGTTGAAAAGTGAGAAAAGGTAAAATTCCTTTGAGGAGGAAGGGCTGAAAGTGGGACTTCTTGGCAATGTCCTGAGTGTGAAGGAGGAAGGGGAGAGAGGAGTCGAAGATGACTCCAAGGTTTCTGGCTTCAGCTGAAGGCGCAGGGGGAGAGCCCAAGGAGGACGGCCAGAGTGCGGGGAAGAAGGAGGGAGCAGGGGTCCCAATGGGAAGGATCTCAGTTTTACAGATGTTGAGGCAGAGATCGCTGGAGGCAGTCAGTGATGGAGGGTGCAAGAGGGTGAGCAGGGAGTTTGAAAAATAGCTGTGTATCGTCTGCATAACACTGGAAGTTGGAGGAGAAGGAGTCGATAAGGAGAGCAAGGTAGGTGTTAAAGAGCCAGGGGGAGAGTATAGAGCTCTAGGAGACACCACAGGTGGAGTGGGAACTAGGAGAGGAGAAAGTGCCCAGGATGACTTGGGAAGAGCGGTTAGTTAGGAAAGAGGTCAGCCAGTCCAGTGCCCATTCCGAGATACCAAGGGTATCGTGGGGCCTTTGTATGAGGATGGAATGGTTGACTGTGTCAAAGGTCGAGGAGAGGTTGAGAAAGATAAGGACAACTGGGGAGTTGGAGTCCAGAGATGCAAGCCGTTCTTAATGGGTGTTCAGAAGAGCAGTTTCCATGCCTCTGGATACTCGGAATCGAGATTGATGGTCGTGGAGACCACCAACAAGTTCAGTGTGTGAGATGAGTTGGGGCAAGGCCAGCTTCTCAAACATCTTCCCCAGGAAGGGGGTGATGAAAATAGGGTGGTAGCTGGGAGGGAAAGTAGGGTTTGAGGATAATTCTTTCAGGAGTGGGCGCACAAGGGAGTGCTTAAGGGGGAGGGGAAAGATCCAATGGCAAAAGAGTGATTGCAGAAATCAGCGAGAGCAGGGGCAAGAGACCCGATGTTATGCTTGATGGTCCTGGATGAGCAAGGGGAGACCTGTCTAGAAGAGACTTTCATGGAGCGGACAACTCTGGTAACTTCTTCAGGTGTGACAGGGGAGAAGGAAGAGGGAGGGGGGAATGAGGTGAGGGGGTGTGAGATGGGTTGTGAGGGAGTGTAGAAAGGGTGGCCAGGATGTTCTGAGCTTTGGTGCCTGGGAAGGAGATGGGGCGGAGGAGACTGCGGAAGCGTTGACTAGTTCCCTGCAGATCTTGAAAAGTTCAGCCATGTTGTTGGATGCGGTAGAGACCTGTGCCTGTATGTGGGCTCTTTTCTTTGCACGGATTGCAAGTCTATATTGCCTTTGGAGCAGGCGGCAGGCCAGTGCAACCCGCCAGAGAAAGAGGGTTAGGGTCCTTTGGTTGGATGGGTTGAGGGTTTCAAGGGTAACCGGGAAGAGGGAGAGGTTGTGAATGGGTAAGGGGATGTTAGGGTAAACATGATCCTCGGCTCCTGCTGCAGCTCTCCTGGTTTTGATGGTTGATCTCTGCCCTTGCATTCACTACATGTCATACATTCACACATGATAGCCAGGGGCTGCCCAGAAGCCTTTGCCTGGAGCTCCTAACCAGATACACCACAGAGCGATCTACACCTAAGGGCTGCACCCCTAAACACTGTGGTTCACAACTCACCCTGCATTACACCATGCAACATACAACAGACTGAGTGACTTTAACAGAGATTGCTCTGCACTTTACATTAGTGTAACAAAGAAAAGCTACTTAGCTGCAGGTTTCTCTCCCACTGCATCAGAGGGGCGAGCTTGTGCTGGCCTGGAAGTGTTCTGAGAGCTCAGCTAGAAAATTCCAAGGAAATGATGAGTATGCGCAGCAGAAGCAAACCGTTGTGCCTCTACTAAGAACTAAATTGTTTTGCCAGTTATGCGGTTATGCAGTCGTGCATCCTGCGACCTTGCCGCTCAGGGTTGCTATCACCATGAGCTTTCTGTTCACTGCGCTACATTCAACATATTTGCCCACATCCTGAACATGCGAATTCATGCAGGTTTAGTTTTCCCCCAGTTCGGAACACTCTGCAAGTTGCAGCGGTATGTGCCTCAGCCGCGTATGTTTAAAGCATGCACACATAGGTAGATGTTTGTAAGCAATAACACGTAGCCTTAAAGCGCTTTGCTTCCACTTATCTGATTAGAGGTGCAGGGTCTGGAATCTGCAGGCGGGTGAATGCCCTGCTGTGGCTTGCCTGCATGAGCGCTTCTTGAGCACGTCCGATCAGTCAGTATTGTGAGCAGGGTCTCGCGGACATGGCTCGTGCATGCGCATGTTGCAGAGTGTGGCATTCCCATTGCCGGAAGGCTCGTGTGCATACGGGCCTGCTGGGAAATGTGGTCTCTGGGCTTTTCTCTGTCCCTGGATGCTTTTCCTGCAATACGAATGGAGAAATCTCCTAGAATATCTTTTTGTGGACTTATTCACACGTACTCTCCTGGATTCCGCAGTGCTTTCATGTCTGACACCACCTGCAGTATGACTTCATCCTAACACTTCCGTTGTGCCTCCCTGCACTTTCGTTTCAGGGCTGCAAGTTCAGTGTCGTACCAGGTGTTACACTTAGAGGCAGGTTTCAGGCGGATCCTCATGACTAGTGCAAGAATGTCAAGAGTATTGGTGATGGAAAGGTGGAGGTTACTGAGGGCAGAGTCAGATGTAGAGTCAGAGGTGGGGGGTTAAGGGGATGAAGGTGGATGGGAAGGCAGCCGCAGTCACTCGTTTCATCGGGCGGATGTTAGCAAACAAAGTTGTTGGGACTTTTGGGCGGGCGGTCAGGGGGCCAAACGGACCCAGTTGAGCAGAGAGGGGAAAATGGTCTGACCAGGAGAGAGGGGTGACTAGTGGGGGGGAGAGAGAGGTCAGAGTGTATGAGGGCATCCAGAGTGTGTCCAGCTGAGTGGGTTGGCCCAGAAGGGAGAATGGAGGGAGAACGCGAGGTGCAGAGGTCAGTGAAAAGAATGGATGCAGAGCCAGGGGAGTCCAGCTGAATGTTGAAATCACCCTGGAGGAGGAGGAAGAGGTGGATGAAAATAAGGAAAAGCAGAAGTCGGCCCATTCAGAGAGGAACATGGTGGTGGCGCCTGGAGGCCGGTGAATTGTAGCAATAGTTAGGGTGCAGATGTGAGAGATGACCAACTTGCAATCCAGGCTTTCAAAGAAAGAATAGGGCTGGGTAGGTAATATGGAAGCCGGAACCCACTCTGGGAAGACTAAGGCAACCCCCCCCTGCCAGTGCTGTGAGGTCGAGGCTTGGAGATGATTTTGAAGTCAAAGGCAGTGACTGAGCTGGCATTGAACCAAGTATCGGTAAGCGCGAGAATGTCATGGTCAATGTGTTCCATAAGGAGACAGATATCAGAGGAATGTTGCTTGGCACGAGCGGGCGTTCAGAGTTACCAGGTGGAGGAGGTCTGTGCCTCTGAAGGTTTTCTGAGGTGGAGTACTAGGGGTGTGGTACACCATTCAGAGGAGGGAGAAAGAGACTAGAAGGGGGAGATGGAGGCGATTGAAGGAAGTTAATGAGAGAAGGCTGGATCTGGTCAAAAAGGAGGAGGTTGGGTTGAGGACCCTGAACCCGGATGGTGCCAGTGTGGTAGACATTAACGAAGCAACGTGAGAATGAGAAACCGGCCAACAGGACTTTCCACTTGATTCCACCGTTAATGGAAGAGCATGTGGAAGGAGAGAGAGGAGAGATGAAATGGGGGGGTCCATAGATCTGGAGAGGGGACAGAGAAGAGGATATCAGTGAAAACCTCTCTAGAGGAATCGCTGACATAGGTGTCTGCAATAGGAAGTCCAGGGTTTGCACTCAATAAGTCTTTTTTGTACTTTTTCCTACCAGACTTTGAGAGAGAGGGGGGATAGGTGATAGTGTAGCAGTAAGACAATATAGGAGAGATGGAGAGAGCCATAGTTTGGCAGAGGTTTAGACAAAGAATGAAGGAGGAGTGGCTGCACAGCACCGTTCTAGCTAAACTCACCAGGTGGCCTTGTAGATGAAGTCGGAAAAGAATAAATGCAAACCAGAAGAAACAGAATTACATCAGATAAGCGGTACAGAAATGTATGAGCTATACACACCTAAATCCGATTTTAAAGTGGAGGCAGCGCAAACAATGCAATGCAGATGGTGCACAGATCTAATGCTAAACACACCTACATTTGATTTTAAAATGGAGGCAGCAAAAACAAATGCAATGCAGATGGTGCACAGATCTAATGCTATACACAAATGGGAGTCGCAAGTGCAGTGAAAGAAACAAATTTTGTTCAGGTGAGGATGGAAGAGGTGAAAGGCACAGTAGACGCTTCAGGAGAGTTAGTCTTGGAGGTCGGCCAAGCTCACTTTCATGTCTGCAGGGAAAGTGAATAGTCTAGGATCCAGTGACATAGGAAGCAGCCGAGTAATTAGTCAGGAGGATGGATCATAGTTTGAACAGGGAATCAGAGGTCCTTCACGCCCTCCTCGGCCCGGACGGGCACAGACAGGGGCCTTATTGCGGGGTCTTGATCTAAGAGGCCGGCTTCCGCCGGCTGGTGCCCGGGATTGGGTCTTCAAGGAAAGAGCTGCCCAATCAAAGCGGGGCAGCTGGCTAGGGTGAGAGTGGTTCCTCTACACGAGGATGCGTCAGCCATTAGTGTCATGTCCTCTTCTGGCTTTCCGTAGGAGCTGCTGGACCCCACAGTCCCTCACTAGCTGCCTAGTGTTCCACTACCTGATTATACAGTGGAATTCAATTCAGCTAGATGGGGAAGGGGAGATGGGACAAAATAACAAACGACACAGGAGCTCTTCTTGCTTCTCTACCAGATGCACCCTGCATAGGAAGGAAGGGGTTAATACATCTTACTTTACAATAAATATGTTTCTGAACTCAAATCAAACATTCAAATACCTGTGTATCCTGCGCAAAATGCCTGGAGAATAATTACTTTTATATTTGCAGATTAACTTGCTGCTCTAAAGTTCCAAATTCTTCTTTCATTTGTACTATGACTTGCCATGTAATGTTTTCTTTCAAAGAAATCCTATTTCTGCCTTCTTTTATCTTAATTAAATCTGCTCCAGTTTGTTTGCTTGTATTCACACTTTCTCCAATAAATGTAGTTGCCAAAAAAGAAACTGATTAACTTTTGCCTTTTCCTTTGCTATAAAATATAGTTCACCAGTAAACTTGCATACGCGCAAATCCAAAAATGAAATAAGAAATTAAACGTTTCTGTTTCAACACTACAATGATAGCTTTTGTGCCGCTCGAGTCTTTAAGGTAAATCCAAAAGATGAATTAATTTAATTTCAAATGACAGTTTTATAATGTGCCAACATGAAAATCCTCCATTAGATGCAGACTGCTGGGAACTGAGTAACTCTGTTTGTTTTCATTACCGTGCGCACTAACTGAAACAAAAACAGCGCGTAGGCGAAAATAAACAAACCATTAATTGTCTACCAACAACTATGCTTCTTCTGCTATCGTGTCTCTCTGAACATGGAGACACGAGCAGTTGATTCAAACACTGTTTTTTAAGAGGCTTTCACTCGCTTATGTAAGCGAGCCAGAAAATGTGTAACCAAAGTCTTTTTAAAATGAAAAAATGTCACTTAAGGCAATCGCTTACTTCGCTCCATAAATACCCTTGTCATAACAGTTTGAAGGAAATAAAATAAATATATTCAAAGATTGCCTTCTTCGATTCAAATCACGCTGCTTTCATAAATTAACAGTTTATCAAATTCAATGAAATAATAGCGCATCGCCTGTCTAATTGCAGCGCTCCCACCAGATTAGTAGATAGATGTCTTCTGAAGTTTTCTTTACAGCATTTTCTCAGGAACAATTCTTATTATAATGAGTCTTGAGGGAGCTAAATTAAACAGGACTTAACATAAGGGAATGCAGATGAAAGGCAGTTGGGACTTGAGCAGGAAGTACAAACATCCCTCAACATTCTTAATTAGAACCAGCTGTCCAGAGCCTCCATTTTGGACTCGGTACAATCCCAATCCTCCATTTTGAGCACATTGCTCAGCAGATCTCTCTGAAAAGTGATTAAGGAAAACTGACATTCCCTTTATAATATTCCCACTGCCACACCTCAAGGTACAAACAGCACCACCCAGCCTAGAACCAAACCCAGTTCTACCACCAGATCCCCTGATGCCCCTGACAGTCCCCCTCTGCAAGGACCTGTCCCAGGGCCAACTTTCAAAGGACATCTACGATGAAATTTAGAGACCAGCAATGGCGCATGAACATCTTCAGCCATTTACCAAGATCGCTCTTCAGGACCAAAACCCTTCCAATCAATTAAGTACTGCAATTTGTCTCTACTTTTATGAGAATCCAAGATTGCTTTTACCTCAAACTCCTCTCCATCAGATTCCGCTGTAATAGGCAAGGGCAGAGGTGTAATTCGTGTTCCCTCAATCACTGGTTTAAGCAAACTAACATGAAAAGAATTATGGATCTTTAATTCTCGAGGTAATTTTAACTTAACAGCCACAGGATTTAAAATTTCCTCAATAGGAAATGGGCCAACAAACCTGCGACTGAACTTTTTCTTTCCCTTCAACCTCAAATGTTTAGTTGATAGCCAAACCAAATCTCCAACTCGATAATCAGGACAATCCTTTCTGTGTCAATCTGCAAATCGTTTCATGGTTTCATTGGTAGTACGCAAGGCCCGTTGAGCACGTTCCAAATTTAATTTCATAACCTGAATTCTCTTCCCTACCTCCGGACAAGAAACATCCAAAAAATGTTCTGCTCGCAAAAATCATGGACGATAGCCCTGATTACAAATGAATGGAGACATCTGATTGGAATGTTTAGTAACATTATTGTAGCTGAATTCTGCCAACCAAACAAAATCAACCCAACTATGATTTGCACCCAAAAAACACCTCAAATATTTCTCCAGTTCTTGATTAACTCTCTCAGTAAGGTCATTAGATTGAGGGTGATAAGCAGATGACAAATGTATCTCCATCCCTAATTCCTTACAAAAGGCTCTCCAGAATTTGGATACAAATTGAGAACCCCTATCCGAAATTATCTGAACAGGTTATCCATGTAACTTCACAACGTTCTGTAAAAAGGCATTCGCCAAACTTGCAGCAGTAACTTCCCCCTTCATGGGAATGAAATGTTCAGCTTTTGTTAAGTGATCCACAACCACCAAAATAGAAGTACATCCCTGATCTTCTGGCAATTCAACAATAAAATCTACTGAAATAGTATGCCAGGGACGTGATGGAATTGGCAAAGTATTTAAATAACCTTCCGGTTTACCTGATTCACCTTTGGCTTGTGCACACACCTCACAGGTTCTCACAACATTCAACACATCTGTCCTCATTCCTTCCCACCAAAAATGCTGTCGAATCAACTCAAGAGTCTTCTGATAACCAGGATGACCTGCCAGTTTAGTCTCATGACACTCTCAAGGCTATCTCTCTTATGTCGACGCTGGGCAAATATAAACGATCATCAATCTTGGGTAGACCTTCCTGGATTTTCCTTGTAGGATCTCTCCGTACCCATTCCTGCATCTGAATCTCTGACATTTGTTGTTTGACCAAATTTCCAAAATCCAATTTTTTGGTAGACACCACAACAGCAAAATGTTCTGCAGACAAAACTTGTGTTGATAGATCTTCCTTCACCTTGATACTTCCTGGAAACTGCTGAGAAAGAGCATCCGCTTTACCGTTTTGTCTGCCAGGTTTGAAAGTAATCACAAAATCAAACTCTGCAAAAAATAATGACCACCTTAGTTGCCGTGGAGTTAGTGTCTTGGCCGATTTCAGAAATAACAAATTCCTATGATCAGTGAGAACTGTCACAGTATGCCGTGCTCCAAAAAGATAGTGTCGCCATTATTGAAATGCTTTCTTAATAGCTATAGGTTCACAATCTGTGATGGTATAATTAACCTTCACTGGAGCCAACTTCTTAGAAAAATAAGCCACAGGATGCAACTGTCCCGTTAGTTGATGTATTTGTGATAACACGGCACCCACTCTACATTTAATGCATCTGCTTCCATGAAAAAAGGTTGAGCAGGATCAGGATGGATCAAAATTGGAGCCTCAGTGAAATTCCTTTTAAGATCTTGAAATGCAGATTCAGCTTGATCTGACCATTCAAATTTCACTCCTTTTCGTAACAATCTCGTGATGGGAGAGACCTTCAAAGAGAAATCTTTGATGAATCGCTGATAAAAATTTGCAAAACCCAAACAACTTTGCACCTCTTTAACGGTAGTTGGAGACAGCCAATCAGAAACTGCTTGAACCTTTCGAGAATCCATTTGTAGACCCTGAGGAGAAATTACAAATCCCCAAATCTCGACCTCCTTAGTGTGAAATTGGGACTTCTCCAATTTAGCAAAAAGAGAATTGTTTCTCAATTTTTGCAAAACTCTCTTAACATGTTCTTGATGTATAGTCTCATCTAGAGAATAAATTAAAACGTCATAAATGTAAACAATAACAAAAACATCCAAAAATTCCCTGAGGACTTCATTAATGAAAAATTGAAAAACTGCAGGTGTGTTGCACAAACCAAAGAGCATGACCAAATATTCAAATAGCCCAAATTTTGTTTTGAAGGCAGTCTTCCATTAATCTCTTTCACAAACCCTTATGAGATGGTAAGCCCCCCGTAAATCCAATTTTGTGAAAACATTTGCCCCTTGGATGTGATCAAGCATAACAGGAATTAGAAGAGGGTAACGGTTCTTAATTGTGATACGGTTAAGTGCACAAAAGTCAATGCAAATTCGTAACGTTTTATCCTTCTTAGGAACAAAAAAGAATGGCGAGGCTGCAAGACACTGGATGGTCTAATAAACCCTTTTGCCAGATTTTCCTCCAGATACTCTTTAAGATGTTCATTTTCTTTTTCAGTAAGAGCATAAACACGACTACAAGGTATGGGAGCCCCCACTTCCAAGTCAATTTTACAGTCGTAGGTGGTAATTCATCAGCCTCAACTTCGTCAAACACGTTCCAAAACTCCTCATAACACCCAGGTAATTGTCCCACTACTGCACCAATACTAGTCTTCCCTGCACCACCTTCAGCCAACCAAACAGCTTCATTACTTACTCCCTCCCTAGCAATCAAATTTTCCTCACAGGACTTGTTTCCATCATCAAAGCAATGTGAGAAGCAAAAATCTGAACCAAAACTGATTGACCGTTTCTCCCAATCCACTATAGGGTTATGCAACGTAAACCATGGCATACCCAGAATCAATAACTATTGTGGAGCATCGATCAATTCAAAAGCTAACTCTTCCCCATGTCCACCTTCAATTTCCATCCACAAGAGTACTGTCTCATGAGTTATTGGTCCTGAAGATAGTTGAGTTCCATCTACCGCCCTGACCTGTTCTGGACTACCCCTCACACTGACTGGAATACCTAAAGACTTGGCCAACCCCCAGTCCATAAAATTTCCTGTGGCACCTGAATCTAACATAGCAGGTATGTTCCCTTCAACCTTCCCAGCCAAGTATAATGAGACCTTCAAGGTGATATGAGGAACTACAGACTGTACAGAATTAGCAACAAGTTGTGGATGAGGCGAAGAGACAGGAATCCTTTGAACAATCCTGGGACAATCAATAAGAAAATGGCCTAACTTTCCACAATACGTACACAAGCCCTCGCTGACTCTCTTTTCTCTTTCCTCTTTAGACAAAGGGCCTCTAGGTTTTGAGTTTCCTTCCTTATTTCCAAAAGAAGGTTTAAATTCCCTATTGACAAAAGTTCCTTTTGGTCTCTCAGGTCTAAGACAAGGCTTAACACCCAACTGAACCTTTCTTGCCTCTCCTCTACGATCACCAAGTCTGAAATCCAATTGCATTACCAAAGTGATAAGGTCCTCACAGGACGCAGGTCTCACAAGAATAGTGGACAAGGTATCTTTTAAATCATCTCTCAACCCTCTATAGAACAAGGTAGATCTCTTTTCCTCCGGCCAGTGCGACTCCAACAAAATGAGTTATTTAACTAATCAAATCTTTACTTCCCTGCCGTAATTCCAATAACTCTGTATCAATTTCCTGAGAAAGAGAACGTCTGTCAAACATTCTGCCAAATTCTCTCATGAAACCTTTAAAATCAGTCAAAAAATGACTCTGCTGATCAACAAGTATAACAGACCAAGCCGCCGCCTCACCAGATAAATATGACAAAACAAATGCCACCTTTGATGTTCCAGTGATAGAAACCTCAGGTCGGCATAAGAAATGTAATTGACATTGCGTGACAAAAACTGAAAATCTTCTGGAATCTCCCCCATAATGCTCTGGAGCTGCTAAAGGAATATGAGAATGATGACAACTTCTAATTCCACCAAAATTGTCTTTTCTGTCTCTGACCACCAGCTCATCCATGTGTGTAAGAAAAGGTAGGACTATATCCTCACCTAACTCTTCCGGTAACGGAGTACCTTGAGCCTGTGATTCACTAACCTTCTCTACTAAGGCTTCCACCTTCGAATTCAAAAACGTATTATCATTTCTGACAGCCCTTAACTCCTCTCTGATCTCAGACAAAACCTCCCCTAAAGAACTAAGTGAAAGACCTGTGGGATCCATAACAGCTCAGACGGAAATTTCACCTTGGGCATTTCATACGGTCATGTCCTCTTCTGGCTTTCCGTAGGAGCTGCTGAACCCCACAGTCCCTCACTAGCTGTCTAGTGTTCCACTACCTGATTATACAGTGGAATTCAATTCAGCTAGAGGGGGAACAAAATAACAAACTACACAGGAGCTCTTCTTGCTTCTCTACCAGATGCACCCTGCATAGGAAGTAAGGGGTTAATACATCTTACTTTACTTTAAATATATTTCTCAAATCAAACATTCAAATACCTGTATATCCTCTGCAAAATGCCTGGAGAATAATTACTTTTATATTTGCAGATTAACTTGCTGCTCTAAAGTTCCAAATTCTTCTTTCATTTGTACTATGACTTGCCATGGAATGTTTTCTTTCAAAGAAATCCTTTTTCTGCCTTCTTTTATCTTATTTAAATCCGTTTCAGTTTGTATGCTTGTATTTACACTTTCTCCAATAAATGTAGTTGTCAAAAAAGAAACTCTGCTTAACTTTTGCCTGTTCCTTTGCTCCAAAATATAGTTCACCAGTAAACTTGCATTAACTCAGTATACTTAAACGTTTTACCTAAACTGATAATATACCTAAACACCTAATACTCCTAAACACTCTTGATGAGTGAACTTCATAAAACAACCGGTAGAGGCAGACTTTTATGTAGCACGCATGCGTGCAAATCCAAAAATGAAATAAGAAATGAAAATGTCCTGCTTCAACATTAAAATGATAGCTTTCGTGCCGCTCGAGTCTTTAAGGTAAATCCGAAAGATGAATTCATTTAATTTCAAATGACAGTTTTATAATGTGCCAACACAAAAATCCTCCATTACATGCAGACTGCTGGGAACTGAGTAACTCTTTGTTTTCTTTACCGCGCGCACTAACTGAAACAAAAACAGTGCGCAGGCGAAAATAAACAAACCATTAATAGTCTGCCAAAAACTATGCTTCTTCTGCTATCGTGTCTCTCTGAACACGGAGACACGAGCAGTTGATTTAAACACTTTTTTTTAAGAGGCTTTCACTCGCTTATGTAAGCGAGCCAGAAAATGTGTAACCAAAGTCTTTTTAAAATGAAATAATTTCACTTAAGGCAATCGTTTACTTCGCTCCATAAATAATATTCACAGATTGCCTTCTTCGATTCAAATCACACTGCTTTCATAAATTAACAGTTTATCAAATTCAATTAAATAATAGTGTATCGCCTACCTAATTGCAGCGCTCCCACCAGATTAGTAGATAGATGTCTTCTGAAGTTTTCTTTACAGCATTTTCTCAGGAACAGTTCTTATTATAATGAGTCTTAGGGAGCTAAATTAAACAGGACTTAACATAAGGGAATTTAGATGAAAGGCAGTTGGGACTTGGGCAGGAAGTACAAACATCCCTCAACATTCTTAATTAGAACCCAGCTGTCCAGAGCCTCTATTTTGGACTGGGTACAATCCCAATCCTCCATTTTGAGTTCATTGCTCGGCAGATCTCTGTGAAAAGTGATTAAGGACAACTGACATTCCCTTTATAATACTCCCACTGCCACACCTCAAGGTACAAACAGCACCACCCAGCCTAGAACCAAACCCAGTTCTACCACCAGATCCCCCTGACATTAGATAGAGAAAATATCATAAGTACCTTCCACTTTTACAATATTGCAAACAAACAAATACAGATGTGCACAGAAAGCTTAATTCACTTTCACCTTTTCAATTATTGAAGCGCAAATAACACAATTATGTTGAATCATTTTTATAACCTGACTGTAAGCAGACATCTTTTTCATAATAATTTCACATCATGCATATCTCAATTTTTGTGTGCACCTATCGATGTGATGTTTTTTACCCTCATTCTTTTCACTATTCAGTACTTTTAAAGTAGCAATGACCTCAGACTACAATTAACATTTTTTGAACTAAAACAAAATCATAACACAGAAAAGCATAAACACACAACTTACCTTAACTGCAATCCATCCTCTGTTTTTTAATAAGTGTAGTGATGTATCATAGATCTTGTGAAGGCCAACCATTGCTTCCAGACGAGGTGGGAAAGATGTACCGCTACAAGCCTTGCCTGAGAACGGAAAACAAATGTATTGGGTCTACATGTTTTTTATTACCTTACTTATGAACATTCGAAACATCAACACTTTGCATTTGGTTGGCCAAATAGTAAAAGAAACAGCAAGTTATGGCATTGGCAACCGCAATTAGCTAGAAAATGTAAACTCACCCCTTCATGTTATACACGTTTTATAATCTCTGATTCCAATGATTCTATCTCATCCTTTCTTGTCTGCATTTCCTCAGCTGTGTTGCTGTCCTTTGTATTACATGGGACTTGCATATCCTGATGGTCTGCAGCTGTGATATCCTGCTGAGTCACGTTGTCTCTAAACGGCTTTATATGATTAATACTAATCATTTTCCTCACATCTTGTCCTTCAAGTGATTTTAAGTACCCTTCAAAAGACCTAATTATTTAAGGTCCAAGGTACCTAGGTTACAGTACACCGCCTTTGTGACTTTTATTCCTGATGTTCAATAAAAGTACCTTGTCACCAACGTTCACAGCCATATTTCAGCTCTCTTTAAAACTTTGTTCTTATAAGTGTCCTGTTGAATACGTTGGGCGACAGCAACTTCTCTGCTACTCTTGCTCTAGTTTCCTTTCTTTTTATATCTTGCTCTTATTTTCCTTTAACGTAATCACTCTCTTCTGCCATTAAAATCTGATCCAGCTTAAAATAAAGTATTGTTACACAACTTATTTGTACTTTCTGTCAATAGGTAATGAAGTATAATAAAGACATGCTAAAAATGGTGATCAAAATGTCAAGGTTAATCAACGCAACGGGCCAGATTAGGCTCACTGCTTGGGAGGCATACAGTGAAATCAGCAGTCTCGCTGAAGCCAAATCAAGGCAAATGTGCTGCACTTGACTCACTGCAGCAATAGTACAATGAGTCAAATATATGTGATCGTGGTGCAGCCATACGCACTGCCGCTGTGCGCCTAATCTTGCCCTGCCAAACTTCATGAACTTTCACTGTGTTAAGTACAAAGGTGATACATAGCACCCCAGAAGAGAGGGCTGACAGTGAAAAAATGCAACACCAATGCTTTAACCCGGTTGCCCTACAAACATTTTATTTGACTGTGCTCTCGTTTACAAATAACACCCATGTCATTTTAATGTGAGAGGTCAATTTGGATGTTTCCTTCCAATATAACAAGAGTATTAGGTCAAAAGTGGGAGAGGGTGGGGAAGGGATCGCCTTGCGAGGGAGGGTGGGGTAGTAAATATGTAAAAAAGGCACCACAAAAAAAGCCAGAATAAAAAGGTACAAGTTTTTGCACAATGGTTTTCACACACAACATGGTTCAATTTACAGCATATGTCACAGGCAATTCACATGGAAACACTGCTTCGCGCCCATACTTTAGTTGAAATGGAGTGAAATTGGTTGAGCTGTGCTTCTTGCTTCTCAATGAGAAAAGGATAGGTAACAGAAACTGGTTCCAATTAACCTGCTTCTCATTCATAACCTTTAGGAGAGCCCGTCGGTGAAAATGGATACAAAACATTTGAATATGGTTATAATATTTGCAATTTTTGTATTTGTTGTATGACACATCATGCATGTGTCCTGATCAAAACGGTACCTCACATTGATTGATTGCTTGGTTATTTATTATGCACTTATACACAAGAGTTTCAAAGCGCAACCATGCATGGGAGGGGAAGGCATAAGGAAGACAAGACAAACGATCTTACTAGGCGTGGTACATTCAGATCGTGCAGTGCACTGACAGGAAGTGTGAGTGGACGGAGGGTGATAGGGACCATGTGCACCCAGTCCCGCCACAACATGGCAGAGAGATACCACTTTCATGGGTCGAAAGCACAGTGCAGTAGTGCTGAGTGCAGAAGACTGGCGAGGAAGCATAGGACCTGTGAGGCTATGAAGGTTCACCAGGCAGGTAGTCAGAAAAACTGAGCAGATGAGAGAGCGAGCAAGAGAGCAGAAAGAGGTGCTTAGCATTGGAAAGGGAGAGAGAAGGAGGAGGCGATAAAGGTCTTGGAAAGTTTCCGGAACATAAGGAGATCCGGCTCAAGACAGAGAGAGGCAGGGGTGCTGTTCCAGAGGTAGGCACCTGCAGAGGATAAAGATCTCCCCCCCAAGTATATGCCTGGTGGAGGCACAGCTCCAAGGGAGGCCGGCCACAGAGAAAGAGGGAAAGCGGGAGCAGGGGTCCCAATGAGGACAATCTCTGTCTTACTGGCATTGAGGCAGAGGTAATTTGCAGCACACCATGACTGAATTGCAGATAGAGAGTCAGGTATGAGCGAGGAAGAGGCTGAAGGAAGCCTGAAAGAGAGCTGCATGTCATCCACATAACAATGAAAATTGGAAGTGAAAGTGGCTACCCTACGGGTCAGGGGGGCCATGTAGCCATTGAAGAACCATGGGAATAGGTTAGGTCCCTGGGAGACACCACAAGTAGATATAGTGATAGGCGAGAGAAAGGACCCCAGTTCCACCTGGGATGCAAGGTCAGAGAAAATGGACAGGCACGTCAGGGCCCGATCAGTGATGCACAGTGTATCACAGAGACGTGCAATCAGGGTGTTGTGGTTTACCATATTGAACTCAGAGGAGAGGTTGAGTAGAATTAGGACAGAAGGAGAGTTAGAATCAAGATTTGGGAGCAGGTCTACACGGGTGCTCAGAAGAGCAGTTTCCGTGCCTCTAGATGCTCGAAAGCCGGACTGGTGTTGTGGAAGCAACCAACAGATTCAGTGTGGAGGGTAAACTGAGAAGTTTGCCCAGGAACGGAGTGATAGAAATCGTGTGATGGTTTGCCAGAATGGAGGGGTCGGCAGAAGGTGTTTTGAGCAGAGGGGGCCCAAGGTAGCGCTTGAGAGGAGAGGGGAAACTGCAGTGGCGAAAGAGAGGTTGCAGAGGTCGGCCAAGGCTGGAGCGAGATCATTAATGTTGGCCTTGATGGTTTTGGAGGGACAGGGGTCCACCTCTTTGGAGGAGCCTTTCTTAGTCTGGGCTTGTCTAATGACCTCCTCAGGTGTGACAGTGGAGAGAGAAAAGAGAAGAAGGGGAGGGGTGGAGTTGGCCAAAGGAGGCACAGGAGATGTTGGTGCGTGACGTGGCAAGAAGGAGAGAGAGGAAAGGATATCCTGTGTTTTTGCGGTGAAGTGTGAAGCCAGGGCCAAGCAAAGGTCCTGGGAGGGTGCAATGGTGGAGGAGGCAGGATTGGCTAGTTCCTTGCAGAGTTTGAAATGTTCGGCCATGTTGTTGGATGGCGCGGTGATGCAGACTTGAATGTGGAGCAGAAGCAGAGTCTATATTGCCTTTGAAGGAGGCGGCAGGCCAGTTTGTCAGAGGGTGTGTCTAAAGAATCCCATTTCCGTTCGGCTGGCCTGCATTTGCGTTTAAGGATTGCCAGTTCGGAGTGGTATCAAGAGTTGAATTTTTTGGAAGGCTAAACCACTGGTATACAAAAGAGTTTGTCAAGACTAAATGTATACTATTTGACCATCTAGTCAACTCACAGGATCCATGGAGCTCTGGCTGTCCTGCTTTACTGCTTTTCTCTCTGGTTAGGGAGGGGAACCCCGCCATGTCACACCCCATGACCACCACTGGCCGCTATGTTCTTTTGCCTCCCTTAGGGTGAAATGGTTGGAAAACAGCAATGGGGAATATATAACATATTCCAAATAGACCTGAGATTACCTTTTGATGTTGTGGTTGGTTTTCCCATCCAACCCATTGGTCTGTGGGTGATAGGCTGCTGCCACGCTGCGTTCTATTTCTAAACTTTTACATAAATCCATATTTAACTGCAAGGGACACAGAGGACCATGGCATAGTTAATGGCAAGTGCTGCGGTTGGTTTAACTGTGCACAATTGAGTAAAAGAAAATGTGTCCGTTTGTGATATAAAATCTATTATACATATACAAAATAAAAACACAAATGGATTCCCCCCGGATGGAATTGTAATACACAAAGATGTTGTTTTGCCATGTTACTATTTATTGCGAATTGTACAGAGTACCATTCACAAAACCTATCCAAAAGGGACACAAATTAAAACAATATTTCTATCTGGTACTATCAAACCGGTTCTTACACTACTTACCCGATTTACAAATTCTGACCCTTGATCAGACAAAATCCTTTATGGGCAACCTTGCTCATATATCATGGTAACAAGATTTTTGGCTTCCTCCACCACAGACTTTGATTGCAAAGGATATGTATACACCAATTTTGAATAATAATTGGTAGCAGTCAAGATGAACTGATAGCCTTCAGGTGTACATGGGTGGGGATCAAGCAAATCAATCACAACCAGTTCCCAGGTTTTGGAAACCTACATTTGGGAAAAACATGAATGCAATCAGCAGATGTCATGATGCAGATAACACAAAAAGTGTAGGATTCTTTCTTTGCATTGAGATGTTATGGAGAGATCTTTGCTAATCTGTATTAAGATAAACTGTTCATTAAAATCCAGCACATCAGCGGTACAGTGAGGGACTGAATAGGTGAGAGAGACAAAAGGTTAATTGGGAGAGAGATGGCCAGAAAAGGAAAGGTGGGGGTATATAGATTGAGAGGGAGAGTGTAAGATTTGAAAACAGGGCGGGAGCAAGAACTGAAAGGATGGGTGAAAGTGGAAAGAAGATTGAGAGAGATAAGCGAGAATGGAAATGAAGCAGAAATGGTGGGAAACAGTAACATAAGAGAGTACAGATGTGATCTAAAATGCAGCATTTTAACCCATTATTTTAAACAATCTAACGGGGGGAGAACCCCTCCACCCCCCAAATCCCCTTGATTGGTTCAGGCTCACTCGCTACGCTCAGTCACTATGGCATATCTGGGGGAAATATTTATGCCACTCCAAATCAAACCAGCTGCAACTGGCCCTGGGACTTTGCTGGGAAGCAGGAGGTGGGAGCAGGATGGGGGGAGCCATGGAACGGTGGTGGGAGCAGGGTGGGGAGAGCCCACTGTCTGTGCTGGGGTGGGAAGAGCTCAGGGACTGGGCTAGGAGTCCAGAGACTGTGATGGGAGCAGGTGGAGGAGCTCAGGGACTGTACTTGGAGCATGGTGCGGCGACGGTGCGCGATAATTTATAGCCATTTGGACTTAATGATATGATACAGCATTTATGACGCGCCTATCACAAGTTTCCATTTGCCTTTTTGGGGGGTCCCGGCCTTCCCACATTTTGCTGATCGGGGGCAGGCCAAAACAGTTTGAAGACCACTGTCTTATACGGTTATGGGCCGCGGTCTCAAGCTTACTGCCTTAATAGGTACTGGGTTCCATGGTGTATGGCACTGTGCCCTGAATTCAAATCTAGAAGTTCCATGTGATTAGCCTTTGTGCAGGTCTAGTTGGCCACATAACACTCCTTCAGGCTTAAACACTGCACAACACATCTTCCAAGTGAATGCTGCGCCAGCCTACAACTAAAGTCAGTGTAACTGGACACGTAGGGAATCTTTCTGGCTATCACACTTATCCCTCTCCACTCATCACACATCCAGGTGCCTGACTTCAGGGGGAGCTGTACGGAGCCTGCACACATATCCAATATCCTTACCCTGCCCAAACGCACACGCATTGTAGCCTTCACACTACATCCCACACCTTGGACTTAATGCCCCCGAGACCATTACCACCACAAGCGCATTGAGGACTTATTATTAAAGGAATTAATCCATTAAATAAATTACTGCTCCTGCTACCATTAATATTGCTAAAAATTAATTCTTTGGAGGTTAGTCCATCTTTTTTTACATGACTTAACCTTTATGCTGTGCAGGACAGGAACAACATTTAAGATGTCACCACCTTTCTGGCATTCTTCACAAGTAGATACCTTGGATGAAAGAGAAAAGTTCCTTCTCCACTAAAGAGCTGTAGATGGAAATGATAGGCGAATAGTTGCCTCTTTACTTCCACTTTCTCTAATTTTGTACTAATATGTAATCACTGCAATCGTGATATTTATTTTAGCATATGTTCTAGTATATTAAGTTAGGTTTGTACACTACATATTAACCAAATCAGTATCAAAAACATCAGCGCAATGCACTGCTACTTCACAATCCACAAAACACTACAGGAATAAGACAGTAAGTGTCAGACTTACAAGGTGAAGTCTATGTATATATACACATGTGATGATAACATAATACTAACAAAATACCCATTTATCGATATCGTTGGACATGCCTAGCCAATAAAATGGAGATGCCAAGGCCACCAGATCCTAAAGCATGAACTTCTCTAAACACTTTAATGGCTTCTGCCATGCTAGTCACAACTTTCTGCTTCTTGCCATTCGATGAACGATACAGGCTTCCATCTAAGTATAAAGTAACAGGTTATTAAAGCGATGGGAGAATAGCCAAGAAATACATTTCTTGCCGGTGACTTGAACTAAAACATTGTGCATCATAAAATTACTCGAGTTCACTTTCTACCTTCACTATCTTTTTGCCAGTGACATTTTGGCTTCCAATTCTAACTGAAGTCTTCCAAATAAACCAATGTATGTTTTCTTAGGCAGACTTAAATGTACTCGATGTTGTCCTAGTCAAAACAATGGGCGCAGACAAGATGGTGGCCTGATTGCTCCAGCCCCTGTGCTGCATAAGTGAGGAGTAATAGGGGAGTTGTTGGGCCGAGACACTTGCTGACAGGGCCCTCGGGCAGCAGAGTGGTAGCGGCACCACTATACCAAGTTTGACGCAGCCACAGCCCGTAGCAATGGTGTACAGAGCACTGAAGCGTAATACCAGCTCTGCAGGCGATACATGCTGCAAGGGAGGCAGCAAGGCCTGGAACAGCTGAGGGCGGGCACCAACAGCCACATCCCGTGGCGGGACAAAAGTGCACCTGAGGACAAGGAGGCGAGAGGAGCTCACACAGGAAGCACAGCAAGTGGCACAAGCCCAGAAGGCCCCACCAGGTGGTCCCACAACGAGAAAGAGTCAGGTGGCTAAGCTGAACAATTATCGGGACAAGGCAGACATTAGAGTTTGAGCAGGGTAAAGTGGGGTGGTTCTTGGGAAAGTTAAAGCGCTCGAGTCTAAGAAGGCGGAAATCCTGGGGGTTACCGTAATATTGTTATGGGTGGCCAAATGCTGCAAGAGGGAAAAGGGAAGGAGGGAAACAAAAAGGGTGGGGGAGGGAAGGAGGGACAAAAAGGGAAAGAGTTGGACAAGAGGAGCAGAGAGGAGGGTTGGGGAGTGGATCTACATTCAGTACATCATCACAAATGGATCAAAGGAAAATACTGATTGAGAGCAGAGGTGTAGGGAGGCTTCCACAATGGCACAATAGTTAATTGGAAGGTAGGGAAGTTGAACGTGAAGGGGCTAAACTCCACAAACAAAAGATCTCTCACTGGGAACATGCTCCTCAAAGCCAAACTGGCAGTGCTATTCCATCAGGAAACACACTATAGACAGGGGATGGAACACGGCCTAAAAAGGCAAGTGGTGGGACAGATTTACTGGGCCTGGCCCTTGGTGATGAGGGGAGGGGTGGAGGGGAGAAATGAAAGTGTGCTATAATATGTTGAATAAAACACTGTAACAGAGGGAGGCCCCAGCAGAAGAAAGAGATCTACCACCAACTTGCTGCCTAGAGAAGTGACTAACCCTGAGGGAGTTGGAGGTGAAGAGCGGAGAGCTTGGGAAGGAAGATATTTAGGAAGAGAGAGTTGAAGGTATTGAGGTCCCAGGACCAGAAGGCCTTGTGGACAATGCAGAGGATTTTAAACGTAATCATTGCCGTCAGTGGGAGCCAGTGCAGAGATTTCAGCCCCGGAGTGATACGATCCCTGGGCTTGAGGCCAATGACAAATCTTGCAGTCTTGTTTTGGATGAGTTGCAGAGGGCGGAGAGTAGAGGCAGGCAGATTTAGAAAGAGGCTGTTGCAGTAGTCCAGCCTAGAGAGAACCAGAGCTCTGGAGACAGTGAGCTTCTGGGGGAAGGAAAGGAAAGGAAGAATACCTCTGTGGAGGTGCAGCATGTAGTGTGACTTCTTGGAGAAGTCAGAGATGTGTGGAGAGAAGGAAAGCGTGGAGTCGCAGATCACCCAGAGGTTTTTAGCCTCACAGGTGGGAGCAGGAAGAGGGCCAATAGAGGCCGGCCAGAGAGTGACAGGAAAGGAGGGAGCTGGTGTGGCCATGAGGAGAATCTCAGTCTTACTGGCATTAATGCTGAGATCATTGGTGGCACACCACTGCTGGATGGCGGACAGACAGTCATAGATGAGAGAAGGAGAAGAGGTGGCTGAAGGGAGCCTGAAAATTAGCAGAATGTCATCCGCAAAGCTCTGAAAGTTGGGTCAGAGAGCGGCAATGTAGTGGGCAAGAAGTGCTAGGTATTGGTTGAACAGCCAGGGAGAGAGATTGAACCCCTGAGGTAGAGATAAAGGAGAGGAATGACCCGAGTTTGACCTGGGAGGGTCGATCCGAGATGAAGGAGGTCAGCCAAGCCAGGGTCTGATCAGTGATACCCAGGTTATCACAGAGACGGTTGAGTAGGTTGGCATGGTTGACCATGTCAAAGGCAGAAGAGAGATCAAGTAAGATGAGAACACAGGGGTTGTTGGAATCAAGGTTGAAGAGCAGGTCTTCACAGATGTTCAGAAGAGCAGTTTCCGTGCTTCTGGCAGCCCTGAAGCCAGACTGATGGTCATGGAGCCAACCAACATATTATGAGTGAAGATTTAACTGGGAGATGGCCAGATTTTCCAGGAGTTTGCCCAGGGAAGGAGTGATGGAGATTGGACGATAGTTAGCCGGGCGGGAAGGGTCAGCAGAGGTTTTCTTAAGAAGAGGGTGCACAAGGGAGTGCTTCAGGGGGGGAGGGGAAGACTCCACTGGAGAAGGAGTGGTTGCAGAAAGAGCAGGAGCCAGGGTGTCAATGTGGTCCTTGATGGATTTAGAGGAACAGGGGTGAACCTGTTTTGACGAGACTTTCATAGATCAGACTTGACTAGAAACCTCATCAGGGGAAAGGCAGAGAAGGAGGGAGGAAAGGTGGCCGAAGAAGGGCCAGAGGAAGAGCAGGGAATAGAGGGAGTAGGGGGAGAGGTAGAGAGAGAGAGGACAGGATGTCCTGAGTTTTAAAGACGAAGTGAGAAGCCAGGGCCGTGCAGAGGTCCTGGGAGGTGACAGGAGAGGTAGAGACTGCGTCAGGATTGGCCAGCTCCTTGCAGATTTTAAAGAGTTTGGGCGAGTAGTTGGAATGCCCCTGAGACGTGGGCTTGGATGAGGGCTCTCCTCTTGGTGCGACAGAGAGGCGGTATGGCCGTTGGAGCAGGCGGCAGGCCAGTTTGTCAGAGGATGTACTGGAAGCGCACCATTTCCTCTCAGCCGCCCTGCACTTGCGTTTAAGGGTGGCGAGGTCTGAGTCGTACCAAGAGTTGCACTTGGCTTTGGGCTTCAAACAGATCCTCATGACAGAGTGCAGCATGAAAAGGGCTGTGTCAGAGTGTGGGTCAGCCGAGGGGAGAGGGGGGGGAGTCAGAAAGTGGCGGGAGTCAGAAAGTGGCGGTGAAAGCCTCAATTGACACACGCTTCATGGGTCGGATAACCGAGAATATAGGTGGCAGTGATGGAATTGGCTTGGCCTGAGGGGTAGAGAGGGAGAGATGGGAGGAAAGGAGAAAGTGATCACTCCAGGAGAGAGGAGTGGTGAGAGGGATCGAGAGGGGAAGGTCTGAAGAGATCGGAACATCCAGAGTGTGCCCTGTAGAGTGAGTCGGAGGGGAGAATAGAGAGTGATAGAGAGTCGCAAAGGTCACGAAAGAGTCCAGTGGGAGGATAGGAAGCATCCAAGTGGATGTTGAAGTCTCCAAGAAGGAGGAGTTGCGTGGTTGAGACGAGGAGGGAAGAGGAGAGGTCTGCCAACCCAGAAAGGAAGGAGTAAATCTGACCAGGTGGCCTATAGATGGTAGCCACACTAAGGGAATGGCCTGGAGAGAGAGCCTGCGGACGAGGCATTCGAAAGAGGAGTATGCCTGCGTAGGAATGACAGAGGCTGGAATACACTCAGGGAAGATCAGGGCTACACGCCCTCCGGAACGGTTGGATCTGGGCACAGAGGATCTTGTAGCCATCAGGGAGTAGAGTGTCAAAGCTCGTGAGAGAGCTGGCCGTGAACCATGTCTCGGTGAGACCAAGGACATCAAGGTCAAGTTCCACCAGAAGGCGGCAGTTGTCAGAAGAGTTTTTGCCAGCTGAGCAAGAGTTTAGAGTAGCAATATGGAGAAGGTTGCCGCCCTTGAAAAACTTCCGGGGAGGGGTACAGATCAGAGGTACGCCCTGCAGAGGTGTAGAAGCCCGAGGGGGGGGCAGAAGAAGAAGGAGGAGAGTGCAAGGTAGTCAAGGAGGGGACAGCAGGGGGTGGCAAGGAAGCCATGGAGGGGACACAGGGGACAGCAGGTAAAGAAAGGAAATTGATGAGCTGGGAAAGCATCTATCAAAGAGGAGCAGGCTGGCCTGAGGGCCTTGGACCAAGACGGTACCATTCAAGTAAACATTGATGATGACCTTAGAGGAGTGGAAGGAGGCCAGGAAGGCCTCCCACCGGGTGCCACCATTAATGGGAGAGGAAGAGAAGGGAGAAAGCACAGAGACCATATGTAGAGTCCATAGGTCTGGCGAGGGAACGACAAAGGTTTGCCTGAAGGAGGCACTGGTATAGGTGTCAGTGATAGGGAGGCTTGAGTTGGAGACTAGGATGTCCTTTTTAAAATTCTTCCTAACAGATTTAGTGAGGAGAGCAGGATAGTCAATAGAGAAGCAGTTAGAGAAGATAGGAGAGACAGAGAGCACCATAGAGTAGGTAGGGAGACAAGAGAAGGGGAAGGGGTTAGGGAGAACCCTGGGAAGGACACAGGGCAGGGTGCAAGCAGGCGATGCAAGAGAGATGGACCAAGTTGAAAATTGGACGAGACGACAGGCGCTTATAGAGTGGTAGAAAGGTTCACTAGATGAGTGCTTTGCTAGGAGGCAAAGCCACTGAGCGGCTTACACAAGGAAATTTCAGAGACAGGAGAAAAACGCACCCAAGTTTGAGAAACCTGAAAAGAGAGTAAAAGGCATATGTTTCAAAATGCAATTTTAAATACTTTCACAGTGCAATTTTAAAAGCAGGATAAAAAAACACCTAAGTTTGAGAGTCCTGAATAGTGGGGAAAAAGGCCTACGTTTCACAATGCAATTTTAAATACTTTCACAGTGCAATTTTACCTTAAGGCGAAGCCTGGCGGTGCTAAAATCATACAATAATGAGTTCTGCATGCTTTACACATTCCCATTAGTAAGGCAGGAGACAATGTGACGTCCAGTATATGATTTGTCACTTAACATTTACTTATGTGGCTATATCAGGAGTGAGATTTTATTTGGTAGTAGCAGAACAAATGAGAAGGTAGCCTCATCGATGTACCCCCTGAGCCTTCATTGGAAGGGGTGAGCAGGTCACAACTGTTTCACGGGGTGCAGGAACTTAAAGGGGAAGCAGGGGTTCCCCTAACTGAATGTAGCTACTTAGCCGTTTACGTGACTGTTGCTGAGATGGTATGTTTATACCTTACTGTAAATCTTATGGCTTTTTTCCCCATTGCTGCTGCACAATGTACTGTAAAATGTGGTGTTTTTGACTATCGCATCACTAGGTGTCTGAACCCCTGGCCCCATAACAAAAATCAAAAGCTGGCACCTATGAATATACAACAAGTTTGTTTCAATTGACATTTCCTCTTAGAAGAAAGTGCACCAGACCAAAGAGCATTGGCATTTATTAATCAACACGAGAAAATGAGCTAACTACGCTGACAACGTGTAAAGGGTGTCCACATTCTAATCCCAACCATATATATTCCCAGAAAATAAAATCCCAATAAGAGACATGTGTTTTGATGACACTTTTATGTGGTCTTGTGGTTAAGCGTCTGCACTTGGACAACCTGCGACAAAACATTCTAGCCGAACACTTGAGCAAGTTTGGCGGACCTAAAAATACCCATGCGGGGTAGCGGCCACCCTCTGAAAAAAAGTGTGCGCACCTGCATGTAACCTCTACTTATGCCTTAAAAAACAAAACATGGCCGCAATGAGGGAAAATAACATCTCTGGGCATATATAAATGTCCACATTCTAATCCCAACCATATATATTCCCAGAAAATAAAATCCTAATAAGAGACATGTGTTTTGATGACACTTTTATGTGGTCTTGTGGTTAAGCGTCTGCACTTGGACAACCTGGGACAAAACATTATAGCTGAACACTTGAGCAAGTTTGGCGGACTTAAAAATACCCATGCAGGGTAGCGGCCACCCTCTGCAAAAAAGTGTGCGCACCTGCATGTAACCTCTACTTATGCCCTAAAAAACAAAACATGGCCGCAATGAGGGAAAATAACATCTCTGGGCATATATAAATCGCTTGCATGCTCATCATTTGCTCTTATGCCCATGTTTGGCTTTGATTCACACAGATATATAAATCCTTATAGATCCATGCTAGCCAAACGTTGTTCATTGGCATTCTTCTCTCCTTCTTGAATGGGAGACTACAAATACCAGAATGCAATTCAGCAGAAGATAAAACATGACCTTTGAGTTTTGAAAAAGGACTTTCAAGACAACTTGGAATATTGTGAGAAAGGGTTACTTACCTTGTTTGTGTTACAATGTTTGACAAATACAGGCTTTATATATGTGTGGTGAAAATATTATGCTACCAAAAAAAAAATATTTTTGGTGTAAACCATTTTTGGTGTATTAACATCTGAAAATAACCTAGTTAGTTTAAAACTGCTCTGTGAGATATATCTTAAGTGGCCTGGAGGAGGGTGACATTTTAGGCAGGTAACTGGTGCTTTGTGTGTGCTTTTAGAATAAAAATTACCCTTTACGTTTCTTTAGACAAACGCCTTGCCCAAATCAGTGGTCTCTTAAATGAGCCATGATGTGTAAATCGCTGCTGCTCTAAAAGTAAGGCTAGAGCAAAGAAAGTGATTAGCAGTAATTATGGGGTCTGCAGGGAGGGAGTATTTGTCTTAAGAGCACCACAATGGCAATTGTCCAAGGAAGCAGCACAGCCCCTCTTTAAAATAATGTGACCTGCTATAGTCGAGGCAGGCACTGGAGCCAGTCCTCCCCCCCCCCCACATCCCCTAAAAGCGGGCAACTGTGCCACCGCACACACTGGAAATGCCTTGGACCGGCCTCTGGGTAGAGAGTGGGTACCAGGGGTAGCTCTGCCATGGGGGTAGCTCTGGACGAGGGGGAAAGCAATAGTGGGGACGAGCTGGAGTGGCTCACAGGAGGGGAACAGTAATAGTTAAGAGGGTGGGAGTGGGATAGCTGGGAAATAGTGGCTTGCAACAAACAAGCATTGACAAAGCCAATTGCCTGCTTATTTTGCATTTATAGTCCCCAGGGAGCAAGAAGGAGAGTGCAAGGTTTCAAAGGAGGATGCAATACGGGATGCAGGTGTGCAAGAGAATGAGATGGGGAATAAAGCAAGGGAGAAACGTATTGATGGAGGGTGCCATCAATGATGAGCAAGAGGGAATTGAGGGAGAGTGAGAGGGTAAGTAATAAGCGATAGTTTGACAGGAAAGATTATAGGGTAGAGAGAGGGGTTAGGGTTGACGGGAATAGAGAGGGTAGTAGGGTGGGTGGGGTCTAGAAAGGGGTAATTTTGAGTAGAGGGCGTAGGGTGGGTGCGGGTAAAAACGGAATAGGGTCGGATGGCGGTAGAGAAGAGGTCTTGGGCGGGTGGGGTACAGAGGGGGCAGAGCGAGTGGGGGTAGGGTGGGTGGCTGAGGGTAGGTAGGTTGCCTTGGGAGGACTACAAAAATACACGCTAATTGTGAACTGGAATTAATATTGAACCAGAGTCCAACGGGAGGAGTCTTTGTATGGATTTATTGATAGAACATGTTGCCACTCCAGGGGAACTGCCTGAAGCATAGGGACATTCCAAATAGTGTGAGATGCGTTGCCACAGGCAGCCCACTCTGATGTCCAGTGAACAATCCAATCAACTGACTGGATTTACACAGCAAAGGAACTACACCGGGAGTCTAGGCAACACCGTAGTTTTCACTGCATCGCAAGACTAGGCTCATTTGGCAAGATTCCCCCAAAGGTGTTCTGGGTGCAAGCTTGCGATTATCTCTGCATTCCTTGCATGTGGGATAAAAGAAGCTCTGTACTAAGCTGCCAGCTCGCTCTAGGTAAATCTTCATCAGATTGTGGCCTAATTTACCCCCCCCCCCCCCCGAGTCCTCCCCACTTCACCCAACATTGCTGCAGCACTATGCTCGCTGCCATTAGAGGCACTATGGGCCTTGCAGAGTAGTAGCTTGTCAGCTCATCCTCTCCATACCGACTGCACACCCTATTTGCACCCCCCTTGTATCACACAACCCATACTTATCAGCCCCCCTCTCAACCCCACATTCCTACCTTACTCGCTCCACGCATGCACACTCCTACTTTAGATAGTCGGCCCAAACTTGCAACTCGGCCAAGCCACACACATATGGAGGCTCTTCCAAATAAGCGTCAAACACAAAGTGCAGCAGGGTGCAGCAGTAAACAGCACGTGTAGGAAATGTCCTAACACAAGCCGCTACTAGCACATGGTCCGGATCACTAGACCTTGCTTCCTTTACACAGAAGGACATCTGCAGAGAAAGGGTCAAAGTAGGTTTCAGTAACTGCTGCCCACAGTCCAGGAGGTCACTGGCAGTGTAGTGAGCTGTGAATGTCTTCATGCTCGTCCACAGCAGGCTGATGCATCTTTTCTCTTTTCATCCAGATTGTTTGGACCTGGCCTGGGACTGCCCAGCTGATCCCACTATGTGCAGTACTAGTAGCATGATGTAGAGTCGAATCTGTGGCCTGTGCACACCGGATGCCTTGGCAATAGCCGCTGGACTGTTTGATAGAAAGGGGGCTTCTGAAGAAAGGCGCATTTGCAGATTCTGGCACGATTATGCCATTTCCTGCTCTAAGCTGAAGGGATAGAGTATTCCGCAGATTCAGAGCCAGGGACAACCACCTTTGTGCTATCTGCAATAGTGTGTAGTGTGGTACCTAGAGAGGTTTGGGGGTGGTGACTAGTAGGTGGCATATGGGGGTGGTTTATGAATCGGAAAATGGGTTTATAATGTAGGAAGCCATGGACGAAGTACAACACCTTGAAATGAACTTGTTGCTCAGAGGGGAGTCAGCTGAGCTTCTGCAGCAGTACAGACCTATTTAATTCACATGCTCCATCCCAGAGGGGAGTAAGAGATTATTTAATTTGGAACTTGGAAAGATTTCTGCAAGTCCAGATAAAGACCTTTATCATAGCAAAACCAGCACCACTTTAGGCCAAGGAGGGTTCAGCAATTTGGTGCGATGGCGAAAGACAATTAAAAACATTGTAATAAGGAAAGACCAGAGGGGCCCCAAGTATCTGAATCGGGTCCAGTGGGTTAAGGGCATGGTATGGACACACTTGGGGTGTACAGCATTTACAACGGGAGCATGTTGCAATCAGAAGCAGGATTAGACGCGAGGCAGGAGCAGTAGTGATAGGGTAGATGAAAGATAAAGGGTGAGAACGTAGGGAAAGTTGAGGTTGAGTGCAAAGGCACGTAACGCCTACCTTGAGCATTCACATGGTCGGACAGGATAATAGATATCTGGGACACTGCAAGCACACACGTGAAGGACGCTAATAACGCTGTGAACACATTCGAGCACACAATGCTGTACACTGTTAGACACGGTGTGAACAGATGGGGCAGATCATTTGTTATATACACTTAGGTGGGGCGCGGTGTGGTGAGGCAGGGCGATTACATAAAATGCATTTCAATGGTTGGTGGCGCTTTGGCGTGGGGGGTACGTGCAGCGGCTATCGTGGGCGACCAAAATTATTTGAAATTGCCTGTCAGAAAATGCTTTCCTGGTAATGGATTACTGAGCATGCGCAGACACACTACGCATGTGCAGTAAGCAGGGAAAGCATTTTCTGACAATAAGCATTTTCCGACGTTACACCAGCCCCTCAGTTTTTTCCTCCGCCAATGGCACTCCCAACTCCTGCACAGTGTCTGAAAGATCCCTAGCATCCTCTGACATTCTTGTTCTTTGCCCGCCCCACTAATAAACAAAAAATCATCCAAATAGTGTAACACTCTTTCAGCTCCTGAACTGCATGTAAAAACCCACTGTAGAAAAGAACTAAAATGCTCAAACAACCGAACGCTGCCTTGATGTCGCACTTGGCCATGAACGCCCCACAACCCTCCTTCCTCACCAAACCCACCGCCTGCTCCACACTTGCATAGGACAACGGCAATCTTCCGGTGAAATAAAATCATTGACTGACATGCCCTCCAGCCATGATAAGTGGTGTATTAGTCTAAATTGGCAACCGTTTTAGGCACGACCCCCAATCAGTATACCACCAAATCTCCCGTCAAATCTGTAAATGGCCCTACCCTCCACTCTCCCCGCTGCCACCTCCTTGTGCAGTTTCACCCTCACCATTTCCACATTTTCCCGGGCCAACTTCAAATTATCCTCTCACCGCTGCAACCTTGGATCCCGGAAACCCAACCTAATGGAAAGCTCAAGCTCTCTAGGCAATAGTCTTCAAATTAGAACATAAATTGATCACTTACTTCACCATTAATATTGGTGGTGGCCAAGTCACTCTTCCACTTTGCTAATCACGCCTTTTAACTTTTATAATCCATGCTTGCAGCCCGTAATTGGAGACTGGTTCCCCTTTTCTTTGTTACATTAGAGGTAACGTGTTGTCATAGGATTGCTTCAAACAATATTGTGTCCGCATGCCCAGAGAAGTAATAGGGTCATTTTTTCTAACTAAAAGAGGGTGTATTGAGACGGGGGCACGCTCTGTCTTCTCTCACACTCTTATCTGCCAACATGCGCAGCCCAAATAGGTTAGTGAGGTGCTTGGGGTTGCCCTTACCTGAAGGATACACCCCGGATAGTCATATTGATCGCGCATGCACTATCGCCTCCCACCTTTCCCGTCCAGCCCTTCTCCGGATCAGGCTCCTCTTCGGTCTGCTCTCTTTACTGGAGACGTGGTAGGTTTGCCTTTGCTTCAACTCGGTCTGCTGCTGCACAGTGACAGGCACATGTAGGAGACCTGAGTGTGTGTTCTCAGCCATCCTCTACCAGAGAACATCGATTTCCCTCGACCAGGTGGCAGCAATCAGGGTGTACAACACAGCACGGTAATCCTTTAGGGCTGGGGGTTGGGTATTCTTACCTTAGCACATCGCCATTGATATAAAGTATAAGCCAAGCAGAAGAACAAGTTACTTACCAAACTGGCAACGTTCCCTCGAAGGCCTCCGTATCGGCGCCTACGTCACCATGGGTACACATAGTCTCGCGCAGCGTCCGTTGCTCAGTTCCGTTTTGAGGTGCTGTTTTGCTTTGCATAAATTGGTTAATAACCTTCAAGGAGCGTAGGCTGCAAAAACAAGGGATGTTTTCCGTCGGCGCCGATACGGCGCCCTTCGAGGAGCACCGACTCGAGGGACGTCGACGCGTAGCGCCCTCTACTGAGAATTTTTTTTCCAAGGCCAGCAAGCTGGAAGTGGATTTATCAAAGATAAGGAATACGTCAGAGGAACATCCCATCGAAAGAACGTTACCAGTTTGGTAAGTAACTTGTTCTTCGAAGGGATTGTGTCCTCTGACGTATTCCTTATCTTTGATAGACTCCCATAGCAGTAGTATATAGAGGAGGCGGGAGTAAAATGAAATGTTTCCCTTTAAAGATGCACAGAGTGCAACACAGCTTTTCCAAATTTCATCTCGTGGCTAGAGGAGGAATCAAGACTGTAAAATTTGGTAAAAGTGTGTGCGGGTGACTATGTGGCAGCCGCACATATGTCCTTAATTGGAACTCCTCTTTGGAGAGCTGAAGAGGCTGCGATACCCCTGGTTGGATGAGCCCTAAGGTGTTGAGGGGGCTCTTTTCCTGCCAATTTATAGCATTCTATAATGGTTAAAATAATCCATCTTGAAATGGTTTGTTTTGTAATGGGCAAACCTAATTTGTGCTGTGCATACCCCACAAACAATTGGTCTGCTTGCCTGATCCTTGCAAGTCTGCTAATGTAAAAGCTTAAGGCACGCCTTGGATCCAGCCTGTGTAATCTCTCTTCCTCTTTCCCTGCATGGGGAGGAGGATAGAACGAGTGTAAGGTTATCTTTTGTGTGATGTGGAATTCTGAGACCACCTGTAGGAGAAAACTTGGCATCACTTGTAGAACAACCTTATCTCTGTGAAAGATTGTATGTGGAGGTTTGCAAGATAAGGCTTGTAATTCGCTCACTCTTCTGGCAGAAGTTAAAGCCACTGGAAAGACTGTTTTAAGAGTAAAAAATCTTAATGAATAGGAAGGAAGGTTTTGAATGGAGTACCCATTAGAAATTTCAAGACTAGGTTTAGATCCCGCATTGGAACTTGAAAAGGAGTTGGGGGGAAAAACATTAGTTAACCCTTTCAGAAATTGAATCACTAGGGGCAATTTGAAGTATAAAGGCTCCTCTGCAGTGCGCTTGAAGATAGACACCGCTGCAAGGTAGCCCTTGATTGTGCCAACTTGAAGACCTGAATTTGCTAAATAAAGCAAAAAAGAAAACTGCCTCAGTGTATTACATGAAAAGGGTTCAATATTCTTTTCTCTACACAGCTGCAAAATTTGTTCCAATGGCAGCGGTATAAAGATTTTGTTGCTGGCCTTCTGGCTGAAAGCAACACCTCCATTACGTCACCCGGGAGATCCAAATACTTGTATCTCAGCCTTTCAGAAACCAGGCGTCAATGTTGAGGGTTTTGATATCCGGATGGAGAACCTGACCTCCCTTCTGCGAGAGACAATCCTCTCTTTGCGGAAGACGAATTAGAGGACAGATGAACATGTCTAGAAGATCCGGGTACCACGTTCTCCTGGCCCAATCCGGGGCAATTAGGATCATGGGTTTCCAGAATCTTCTCAATTTCCGGTTGATACTGGTGGCGAACAGATCCACTTGAGGGGTTCCCCAAAGGGCGAAGATCTGTTGAAGGACTTCCTGAGCTAGTTCCCACTCGTGGGAGACTGTGTTCTGCCTGCTCAGAGCATCCGCCGTCAAGTTCTTCTCCCCGGCTAGTTGAACTGCCGATAGAGAGATTTCTTCTCGAATTGCCCAGACCCAGAGCTGCATTGCCTCTCTGCCCAGTGGCAGTGACCCTACGCCTCCACTTTTGTTGAAGTAGTGCATGGCCACTGTGTTTTCCATCATTATCAGGACATTCTTTCCCTGTACTGATGGCAGGAAAGCGTTCAGCGCTAGTCTGATCGCTCTCGGCTCTAATAGGTTGATGTGTAGTCTGGACTACAATGGAGACCGACTACCACTGATGATCAAGTCGTTGGCATGGGCTCACCACCCCGTGAGTGAGGCATCCGTGACTACTGTTATCTCCGGCTAATGTTGCCAAAACTGTTCTCCTTTCAAGATGTTCTTCCGACAGGCCCACCACTGAAGGGCTCGATCCACTGGGATTAGTAGGAGATCTGACATCCTCCCTGAGAATTGTGAACACTGGGTCCTTAGCGCCCACTGGAGAGATCTCATTCTCAGGCGAGCCTCTGGCACTAGGAAGATGCAGGATGCCATGAGGCCGAGCAACCTCAAAAAGTCACAGGCTGGTAGACGTTGGGCATTTTGAAACCTGGTGACCATCTGTAGAATATCTTGAGCCCTCACCTCTGGTGGCGAGGCTTTTCCCATGGATGTGTCCAGGACTGCTCCAATGAACTGGAGTCTCTGTGATGGTATCATCTGTGACTTCTTTAAGTTGAGGGAGAAACCCAGCTTGTGGAGGAAGTGGCAAACATAATCTAGATGGATCTGAGCTTGTTCTGGGGATATTGCTCTGATCAACCAGTCGTCCAGGCAGGGGTAGAAGTTAATCCCTTCCCTCCTTAGACTTGCAGCCACAACCACTGTTAGCTGGGTAAAGACCCTTGGGGCGGAGGTCAGCCCAAATGGCAGAACTTGAAATTGATAATGAGATTTGCCAATTGCGAACCTCAGGTATTTCCTTTGTTTGAGATGGATTGGCACATGGAAATAAGCATCCTGAAAGTCTAGAGATACCAACCAGTCCTGAAGCTGGAGGGCCTGAAGGATCTGAGAAAGGGTTACCATCTTGAATTTGTCTTTCCTGAGGAATTTGTTCAATTCGTGCAAGTCCAAGATGGGTCTCAATCCTCTGTCCTTCTTTGGTACTAGAAAGTAGGGGGAATACCAACCCCTGATCCTCTCTGCTACAGGTACCAGTTCTATGGCACCTTTCTCTAGCAGGTCTAAAATCTCCTGCATAAGGAGCGGGTCTGGAAACTTCAAAGAGTTGTTCCCTGGTGGATGGCTCTGAGGAGTTTGTAGGAAAGGCAGGCAATAACCTTGGGCAACTGTCTCCAATGCCCAAGCATCTGACGTAATAGCCTGCCATTCTGCCAGATGTTGAGTTAACCTGCCTCCTACTGGTGTCTTGTGAGGGGAGACCTCAGAAGGGTTTAGAAGCGGTTGATTGAATCGTATGCTGAGGGTGAAGTAGCACCTGCTGGTGCGGATTTGGTACCTTTGACCTGTCCACCGCAGTTAAATTGTCTCTGGCCCCTTTGAGCTGGCTGTCCTCTGCCTTTTCTGAATGCAGAGTAAAAACGAAAGGACTTACCCCTCCAGGGTGCACCTGTGGGGCGATTTGGAGTTTCCCGGATTGCAGCCCCAAGTGATTTTGCTGCTGCTTTGGATGTCTGCAATTTCTCCAGGCTGTCATCACCCTTTTTTCCAAATATAGAAGTGCCATCAAAGGGCATATTTAGAAGTCTGGCTTGTACATCAGGAGCAAAACCAGAGTTCCGCAACCACGCAAATCTGCGGATTGTGGTACTCGCCGCCATGGCTCTGCTGATGCTGTCAGCAGAGTCAATGCCTGTTTGGAGGGACTTGCACATTGCATCCTTCCCATCATTGATGATGTTCAAGAATGCTTCTCGTTCTTCCCCTTCTGGAAGACAGTCAGTCGCAGATGAAGCACACTCCCAAAGGGTGTGGCTGAATCTTGCTAGCGTGCAAGTGGCGTTGATAGATTTAAGCGCCATACTGCATGCCGAAAAGGCTTTTTTTGACATGGCGTCAAATCTTTTGTCATCCCTGTCTTGTGGTATAGTGGGGTATGCCGATTTACTGCTTGATGACGTCGCTGCCTGCACAACTAGGCTCTCTGGAGTTGGATGCTTGCTTAGATATTCAGGGTCTGAAGCTGACACTCTGTATTTAGCAGATAGTTTTTTATTTACTGCAGGGATAACTTCAGGAGTCTCCCAATTTGCAGATATTTTCCTTTGCAGTGCAGCATGAAATGGGATCCTCTTGGGGTCCTTTATCTAATATATCACTAAGATCATCTTGCTGGAAAGAGGGAGCAGGTGTAGTCCACCCCATAAATTGCATTATTCTAGCCATAATTTGCCACTGGAGAGGTATCTATACCACTGGCCTCCTGTAAAGACTCTTGTAGATCTTTCAATCTGTTTTCTTCAGAAATTAATTCCTCTGGAATGGGTACTGTTGTTCTTTGTAGTCCTCCCCTTCCTCATATATAGAGGATAAAGCTCTGAAGTAATCAGATCTTGGATAGGGAGTAAAACCCATTTCCAGAGAGGAAGGAGCCACATTTGTGGTTACTGCCTGTGAAAACGTTGTGGTTGTCGATGTAGACATTGTAGGTTTCGACAAACCCGTAAAAGGCGTCGAAAACATCGAAAAAGGCCTCGATGAACTCAAGAGGATCGGAATCCTACTCGGCGTCGTCGAAATTGTCGACGCCACTCTCGACGTCATGGTTGGGGCTTTCAACACCTCTGGTGCCGTGGCATAGTAGAGGTTGTAGGCTTATCTTTCATCGGAGTCGACGACAGCGTCGAAGATACAGATTTGTGTGTCGAAGGTACCTTCGACAATGGCATCGATGATGCATTTTTGTCCGATGATGTTTTGCCTTTACTCGAGGGTGCATGACGCTCTCGAGTATTTTTGCTCACCGGGTTCAACGACTCGCAGCGTTTTTGTTTTTCAGGTCTTTTACCCAGGGTACCACCTCTAGGCATCTCCGAGGGCGACAAGGCCGCTTTCTCGAAGACCGTAAGCATTTTTTTACGAAATTCTTCCCACTTAGCTGTGTTTTGTGGGGCAGGTGACCCTTTCCGGGGAACTTGAGGAAGAGGAAGAGAGAGATCCATGGCGCCTCTTCTTAGAGTGTCTCGAACTCGAAGAGTGATGGGAACCGCTTCGAGATCTCGATCGGGAATGTTTCTTTTGACGGCGAGGAGACGAATGTCTCGTCTCAGCCGAGGAAACTTTTGAAGGGGTAGAAGTTTTAACAGCCTTACCTCTTTCTAACTTCCCCTTACGCTCCTTCAAGGCTTTCGCCGTCATGGACATGCAGTCCTCACCCTCTGAACACTGATGCTCTGATCCCAGGCACCACAAACAGATCCTGTGAGGATCCGTTAGAGACATCTTCTTTCCACAATCTCGACATGTTTTAAAACCGGATCGTGGAGTCGATGGTGCGGATGAAGATGCCATCGTTAGAAACTTAGATTTTCGATGAATTATGAATATTTTTTCGTAGAATGGAACTGAGCGTTGCGTCTCCGAGTCTCATGAAGCGCGGAAAAATGGAATTTAGCAACGGACGCTGCGCGAGACTATTTGTACACATGGTGATGTCAGCGCCGATACGGAGGCCTTTGAGGGACAATGACTCGAGGGACAATGACTCGAGGGACGTTGACACGCATCGCACTCTACTGAGAAAAATGTTTCTGAGGCCAGCAACCTGGAAGTGGATTTATCAAAGATAAGGAATATGTCGGAGGACACAATCCCTTCGAAAGTATGCTTTATGTTGGTTTATTCAAGATTACAATTGAATAGGTACAAAGAAGAGTGCTCTAATGAAAACACACTGTTTCACCCCTTATTACCCTCTGCATTAAAGGAGAAAAAGAAAGAAACTCACTTTCTTTGTTGTTTGGAGAAAATAATAGTTTGTTTATCTATGCAGTTGAAAAAATCAACATAGAGTGAACAGTTCTCCAAACAGCATAACATCACACGGTTTAATGAAACCAACCGTACAGGCTTATAGGATATATTTACAAACACATGGGGTCACATAGTTTGACACACCAGTCGTGTAGGTAACGCAAACTCAATCAAAATACATAGTTTGTTATGGTGATTCATATACTTCAGTATAAAACAACACAATTAGACAAAGTAAGCAACAACAGAAAAAAAAGGGGTTAGTGAATTGACAATTGGTAGTGGACAGTGACAATGCACTGTTGTTCGGGGTGCGTCTACACCAAGGTGTTTCGGCCGTTTAGGTGGACCAATTATGTCCCAGCATATGTACGGCCTTCATCAGGACGAAGTGCTGCACGGGGTGGAATAGGTGCTGCAGGGGAAAGGGAAAAACTCGTCAGGGGAGTGTGTTCGAGCGTGTATCATTTAAACAAAGGAATAAATCCAATACTGTGAGGCCCCAGCTTACCTGTGGATAATTATTTCCACTGGCACGAATTTCTAGTATTACGCCAGGCGTGGGAAGGATCTTAGTGTAATCCTATTAAAAAGCAAAGAAGGGCACTCAATAGTGATCTGGTGTCTTACAGATACTTAAATAACAAATGAGTTATAGGTCAACCAATCTTACCTCACTTGTGAGGATCTTGGAGTGGGATGGACTCTGATTTTAAATATGCGGTCCTCGCGCGGAAACCTGAACACATAAATGAATAAGGGGCATATTAGTGGGGGTTCCACTCAGGGAACAAAATGCCTGACCTAATGGTGGTGTGTCTACAAAGATCTTACCTTTGTGCATGAATCACGAATAGCGGGCCAGTGGAGAGCGCTGTAGAAATGTGCTGACTCACTCCGGGGCTCGAAAGGGGCCTGGCGGCATAGCGTTAGTAACGCTGTTACTAGGAGCCTTTTCTATTTATACGGCGGCCATTTTGGATCGAGTGCGTCCGAAAATGACAGATAACTCAACCATTAGGGCTCGGACTGGAAAAATACACTATTATCAGTCTTGGCCATGGTATGGCCAATCTAAAAACGTAATTTAGAATGTATATTTGAAAAATGATATCTATGTCGGCCATGTTGGATCGAGTGCGTCCGAAAAAGACAGATAACTCCACCATTAGGGTTCGGATTGGAAAAATACACTAATATCAGTCTTGGCCATGGTGTTGCCAATCTAAAAACGTAATTTGGAATGTAAATTTGAAAAATGATATCTATGTCGGCCATGTTGGATCGAGTGCGTCCGAAAAAGACAAATAACTCCACCATTAATGCTCGGATAGAAAAAATAAACATTTATCAGTCTCAGCCATGGTGTGGCCTGTCTAAAAAAGTAATTTAGAAGTGTAAAATTGAAAAATGGTTTCCATGGTAACCTCAGAAGCCTTGTTGAAGAACAGGGCGTATTAGTGAAACTAAAGGGAAATTAAAATAAATTGGAACACTGAAAGCGCTCCTTGTGCTTGAAATGACTGGCAGGGTAGTGACATGACGTGATGTTGACATGCTTTTAGTAATGGAAAACAAATCCACATAGTAACATAGCACAATTTGTACACGTGTTCGACAAGGGACAATTTGTATACAGGTTCGAGTGGCCCAGTCATTTCAGTGTTATGCATGCCATTCGACATTGTTGGAAATCTTTACAGCTGATAAACACTGATAGGCATCTTAATTCATTCATAGCCCTTTGGTAGAGATTTCATATTACATTTCTTGACCGCAGGTCATAGGCATTTTACAGGTGCATATACATAATGACGCTGCCAATGTTTGGGATCTACAGAAAAGATTTCCATTCTACCGCAATATTCAAACCTGCGTGCACAGTGTTTAGTTTGTGGACCCAACGCTGTTCTAATTGCGTCAGTGTTTTATTTAAGTCTCCCCCCCGCTTTGCAGGTGTTACTTTTTGTAGAATGAACCATCGTAGATCTGTATCTTTGTGGTTTTTGTTGGTAAAATGTTCTACTAGTGGCTTGTAGGCAACTTTGTTCCTGATACAGGACCGATGTTCCGATATTCGCATCTTGATGGCCCGTATGGTTTTGCCTACGTATATCAGGTTGCAAGGGCATTGTATCACGTAGATCACTCCCTTCGTGTTGCAGTTAGTGAAATCATTCATGGTCCATTTTACTCCGTGATGTTCAAAAGTTTTTTTCTGTAGAGTTAAAGGGCATGCTACACAGTGGCCACACTTGTGGTGGCCCACTAAGGGAGGCATATCCCATAATGTGGCTTGTATTGCTCGTGGTGGTTCTATGAACGTATGAACCAATGCGTCTCTTAAGCTTCTGTTCTTTTTGAATGCAAAACATGGGACCTTGTCCAGTGTCCCCGGATGTTTGATCAAATGCCAATTCTTTTTTATGGTTTTCTGAATCAATGGACTTAGTGGTCCAAAGGTTGTGACACATACCATCCTGTTCAACTCTTTCTTGGGTTTATTTTCCAGACAGATATCTCTTGGTGTGTTTTTGGCTCTTTTTCGGGCCTGACTGATGGCCTTTCGTGGGTAACCCCTGTTGATTAGTCTTTTTCCTAAATCCTCTGCATGCAGTTGAAATTTTTCCATGTCTGTGCAGTTCCTCCGTATTCTTAAAAACTGCCCGTAAGGTAGGTTATATTTTAAGCCCATAGGATGGTAGCTTTGAAAATGGAGAAGACTGTTACGATCAGTGGGTTTCCGAAAAAGTTCTGTCTTCAGCCGGTCGCCTGTTTTGTAGATATGTAGGTCTAAAAAGTCGATTTGGTGGTAATCCCATTGTATTGTGAACTTTATGTTGGGATTTCTTGAGTTTATCCAGAGATGAAAGTTCTGTAATTCCAGAGGGGTCCCTTTCCATATGATGATAATATCATCGATGAATCGTTTCCATAAGGAGATGTTTCCTAGGAAAGGGTTCTCTTCACAGAATACATTTTTGCTTTCGTAGTGTGACATATATAAATTAGCAATGTCAGGGGCAAAAGTGGCTCCCATACTGACACCCTTAATCTGTTTGTAGATCTGGTTTTGGAAAAGGAAGAAATTCTCCGACATCGCAAGTCTGGCACACTCCAAAATGAAATTCGTCGGGGCGGACTCAGTATCATTTCTAGTGTTCAGGCATTCTCGTATGGCTTCTAGACCATCAAGTTGGGGGATCGATGTGTATAAAGCCTCTACGTCCATTGTGGCGAGTAGACTGTCGGTGCTCAATGTGGGATCGTTTAGCAGATTGATAGTGCTCGTTGTATCCTTTAAATAGGAGGGCATCTTCAGAACGAAGGGTTTTAGAAAATGGTCTGTGTAAACAGATAGTGGTTCCAGAAGTGATTCACAGGCAGACACTATTGCTCTGCCAGGGTTTTTTTTAACATTCTTATGCATTTTGGGCAGAATGTAAAATGCCGGAACGCGTGGGTTTGTTTTATTTAAGAACCTTTTTTCTTCTTCGCATATCCAACCCTGCATTAGAGCATGCTGTGTCAGGCTGGCAATTTCTTCCTGAAGATCTTTTGTGGGATTATGATCCAGAGGTTGATAAGCAGCTCGATCGTCAAGGAGGCGTAGGCATTCGATGTTATAGTCAGCGGTATCCCAGACGACTATCCCTCCTCCCTTATCTGCTGGTTTTATTGTAATGGACTTATCGGTTTCCAAATTCCTCATGGCTATTCTTTCTTCTTTATTGAGATTGTCTTTGTAGTAGTTGTCCTTTCTGAAACCAGCCATTATAGTTTTAGTGACCACTTTCTCAAAAGTTATTATTTCTCCAGGGGTACATCCCAGGGGGGGGACAAAATCTGATTTTTCACTTAGGCCAGTAGCGTTCTCTGCTATTTTTCCGGACTGTTCAGGCTGTGAATCCCTGGTCGAAGGTAGATATACTTCGAAGAAGTGTTTTAAGCGTATGTTCCTGAAAAATCTCCGTAATTCCAGCTCCAGTTCAAAAGGACGTGCTCTTTGTGAGGGGACAAAAGATAGACCTTTTCCAAGCAGAGTCAGTTCAGGAGCGGTCATGGACCTGGGTGATAGGACGAAGACTGGTATGCCATGTTCGATCCTTGGTTCTGGTACCATTGTCGCGTTCGCATTCGCTGTCCAGATGGTGCTGGGTGTCTCCTGGGTCTTCCTCTCTGGCCCCCCTGGGAAAAAAAGGTTGCGGTAGTTGTTGCCCTGAGGAGCCTGGTAAACTCGAGGAGCTTCCACTTCCACTCGATGAGGTACCTGCAAAATTCACTGACCTATTTCTGCGGTTATAGCCTTGATTCGCTTGTAGGTCTGTGTAGTAAGTTGGTTTTAAATAAGGATAGGTCCTCTCCTCTGCGTAGGTTGCCAGATCTTTTTTGAACTTGTTTACCTTTCTGTCCAAAGTCAAGTTTTTGAATTTGGCGATCTCAATCTCAAGCTTTTCAAGCTTGTCCTTTGCGTCCTGAATTGATTTATCATCAATGAACTTTTTTTCCAAAATTAACAATTCTGCGCCTTGCTTATCGCATTCTTCTTTTGCGGTATCAATGACCAGAATCAGCCAGTCGCGGCTACATTTATTTCCTACTCCACTAAAATCTTTAGTAAACTTTGGGTTGTCTGTAAAAACCCTGGGTATATTACGTACTTGTAGTCCTTCGGGTATTATACCTGCTCTTAAGTACTCGAGCATAAACTTTCCATGTAATTCTGTACGTATTATTCTTTTTTTCTTTTGATTCAATATCTCAAGCTGGTCTTCTGTCAGACCCCTAGTAATCTCACCCTCCTCGTTACGAAGCGTGGATGCGGGTCCCAGTAACTGTTTGAAGTAGTCATCGGTGTACGAGACTACATTGACTTTATCCATAGAGAGGAATTGTTCAGAACGATGGTTTTGTCTTGATTGTGACTCTGCAATGAGTCAGTGAATTGCCCTCAGCCACGGGCTGTGCTAAATAGATTCAAAAAATGGGCTCCTGGTTATGGACCTATTCTACCCAGGAGGGTTACTTTAAGACAAAAATTACAATTGAATAGGTACAAAGAAGAGTGCTCTAATGAAAACACACTGTTTCACCCCTTATTACCCTCTGCATTAAAGGAGAAAAAGAAAGAAACTCACTTTCTTTGTTGTTTGGAGAAAATAATAGTTTGTTTATCTATGCAGTTGAAAAAATCAACATAGAGTGAACAGTTCTCCAAACAGCATAACATCACACGGTTTAATGAAACCAACCGTACAGGCTTATAGGATATATTTACAAACACATGGGGTCACATAGTTTGACACAACAGTCGTGTAGGTAATGCAAACTCAATCAAAATACATAGTTTGTTATGGTGATTCATATACTTCAGTATAAAACAACACAATTAGACAAAGTAAGCAACAACAGAAAAAAAAGGGGTTCGTGAATTGACAATTCTATGGCAAGACAGGAGGCTCCTATTATGCATTAGCTTTCTTTACTGAGACACACAGCAGCAAAGAAAATAACATTTTATAAAAGTTTTTTTGAAAATAACATTTTACAAAACTTTTTGAAAATGAATAACACAATGTCAACAAGACACATTTATAAAAGTCCCATTCCAAAATGGCGGACAGGTCATGCCCCCCTGGGAGCCAATGGGCATACAGCCAAGTCCATAAATGTCCCTTTCTCCAATAGCAAACCCTCTTTCTTTGCTGCTGATTGACACAGCTAAGTTACTCTCTCTAGCTCGTGCCTTATTGTGCTTCATATAGAGTTTAGAGTGTTGATTGTGATACTTCATTTCGTTTTTCGGTGATTGTATCTTTGAATTGAAATGGTCATTTCATTTTTTGTTCTGTGAAAGGTGCGTTCGTTTGAACGTTTTCCTCCAGTCAGGAGTGTTACATTGTGACGCCGCTCCGTGTGGGGCGGGTGCCTGCTCATTAATCCTTGTCATTCCATTCCTTTTGCAGAGGCGTTCGCGCGCCTTTTATACTTTGTTGCAATATTGTTCGTGTGCCTTCAGCTATCCTCTGTGCATTTCTCCCTCAGGGGAGTGTGTTTCTGTAAATAGCCGGGCCTTTCGGAGCGTTCGCGCTCTTTCAGGCAGCCGGGCCTTGAGCTCGTTTGTCCGTGTTAATTGAGCTTGGTTTTCTCTGACAGGGTCACGGCCTCTCGGATTTCTGGGGGGGTTTTGTTTACAAGTGGCACATGTGTGTTTATACGCTGCTTGCGTATCTTGTGAGCCTCTCAGGCTAGGCCTGCCTGTTTGTGCTTGGTTAAAGTGAAGGTGCAGGAGCATTTTCCCACATTTATTGCACCTCATAGGAGTGATTTAATTTAATTTGCATTTATTTTATTTCCCTGTGTTTCCTTGTGTGCTCCTTTTATGCTCAGCCGGCTCGGCTCCCCCCACTCCTTTCACCCTGCTCGGGTGTATATTTGGCCTGCTCGGCCGTCACCTGTTTTTTCTCACCAGTTGGTGTGTTTCCTTTGTTAAAGCCTGCTTGGCTATTTGTGTGCTTTTAGCACAGCCTGCTCGGCTGCATTGATTAGAAGTTACACTTCTGTGGTGACCAATGATGGAGAGGCCTGCCATGGGTAATACTAATAATATTTCTGTTGCCCCTGTTTTAGCGGATGCCTGTACTCAGGTGCGCACATCCAAGAAAACGGATAATGGGGGGGGGGCAGGCGTATAGACAGCCTACAGTGGAACAGGCTATCCAGGCTTCCATTGATTCAGCCTTGTCTGACCTTAATAATACTTTGGCTTCTGCTTTTGACAGGCTAATAAACCGCATAGCGGATTTTCACCCCCCCCAGGCGGCGGGCCCCTCTGTGCAACTCCAACCCCCAAAAAAGTGTACAGGAAAAACAAAGCATATTTCGGGACAACTCAGTCCTCGCCCAGTTTCTTCCCCCGACTCATCCCCTGGTAGAGCCCAAAAGCGCAAAAGGGATGAATCCCACCCACTTTCCTCAACCCCTTGGTCTTCTTCTGCCCAGCTCCCTGCACAGCTATCCCCTATACCTGTTTCTTCCTCTGACTCTTCGGAGGACTCTGATTCGCCCCCTAAGAGGCGCAAGAGGAGAGTGGCTCCTGTTCCAGCCCAGGAAGGTCCTGTATTGGACATTAATGGGGTCCCCTTTTTTGACCCGGCCCTCATCTTGCATCCCAGGTCTGCTGAGTGGCAACCCTCTCAAGAGATTGCCTCGTTTCTAGAGTATTGGGTTAGGCGCCCACTACCTAAAGGGGACAGGAGCAAGTTACGATCAGAATGCCCTAGGCCAGTCCTGCAGGACAAGGTGGCGTGTACACCGGATATTGATCAACCCATGACGGTGTTTTTGTCTCAGAAGGGCAAGGACCCCAGGAAAGGGGTGGATAAGGCCTGGCGCAGCTGTCAAGACAAGCTCTTAGATGTTCTGGGTCCGGTCACTCAGATTTTTGAGATGGCTGAGGAGGCGGCGGCCTCCAACTCCCCGGTTGATGTAGTCATGTTAAGGGGTTGGATTCAAAGGACTGTTTGCCTGCTCGGCAACGCCAATGCGGCTATATCAAAAGAAAGGCGCAAGTCTCTTCTAATGAGACTGGACTCAAAGCTGGCGGATATGTCAGAAAGGGAAGCGGGCCCTTCCGCTCAAGGGAATTTGTTTGGGGAGAGTTTCCTTAAGGATCTGTCTGCGTATGTCCATACATTCACGGCCTTGGATAAGGCCCAGACTAATATAAAGAAGGTCTTCACTCAGAAGGTTTTTCCCAGGGCCGGACGAGGCAGAGCCCGCTCTTCCGGCCGTTTTTCCCAGGGCCATTCCCGCCCCCGTCAATTTGCCTCACGAGGCGCCCATAATCCATCCTCTGCTCGAGGTGCATACTCCCAATTCTTCCCGCAACAGTATTCGGGTTGGAGAGGACGTGGTGGCAGAGGTTCCAGGAGGTCCAGAGGAGCATCAGGTATTTTCCCGAGTGTTAAATGTTTTTTCCCTCCAAAGTATAGGAGGCAGGTTGGTCAGGTTTCTCCCACAGTGGGAATCCCTCACATCGGACCCCTGGGTGTTGCAGACAGTGCAGGGTTATCACATAGAGTTTTACTCCCCTCCTTGCCAGTTGTCAGTTCCCTATCCTTTGGTTCTGGACAGAGTAAAGCAGTCGCTGATAGATGTGGAGGTCAAGGACCTCATCTCCAAGGGAGCGGTGGTACCTGCCTCTTACAGGGCATCCCAGTTTCTGAGTACCATATTCCTAGTCCCAAAACCGGATCAGGGGTTCCGCCCAGTGATAAATTTAAAAGCTCTCAACTCCTTTGTGGTTTACCACCACTTCAAGATGGAGGGGATCCACCTCCTCAGGGACACCCTCCTTCCGGCAGATTGGATGGCCAAGTTGGACCTCAAAGATGCTTACTTAGTGGTTCCCGTGTTCCCTCCACACCAAGAGTTTCTCCAGTTTCAGTGGGGGGGTCGGGTTTGGCAATTTGCATCCCTCCCTTTCGGTCTGTCCTCGGCCCCGTGGTGCTTCACCAAGTTGATGAGGCCTGTGATGGCTCGCCTCAGGTCCAAGGGGATAAGGATAATTATTTATCTAGACGACATGCTCCTGTTAGCCCAGGATGCTCAGGTTTTGCTCTCTCATCTGCAGTTCACGATAACTCTTCTTCAGAGCCTGGGGTTTGTAATAAATGCCAAAAAATCCATATTGCAGCCTACGCAATGTATCCAGTTTCTGGGCTTCGATATAGATTCAAAAGATTGCATCCTTCTCCTCCCAGACAGCAGATTGTCCAAGATAAAGAGGGAGATCCGGGGTATTCTCAAAAGGGAAAGAATCTCCCTCAGGTTATTAGCCAGGATAGTGGGGATGTTGTCTGCATCTATTCAAGCAATTTTCCCGGCCCCACTACATTACAGAGCACTACAGCGTCTGAAGGCCCGACATCTTCGCAGATGTCTCTCTTACTCTCAGATGGTGGAACTGTCCCCGGAGGCCAGATTGGAACTCCTTTGGTGGCTCAAACACATGGAAGCATGGAATGGGAAAGCAATTTTTGGTCCCTCCCCGGATGTAGTTCTGGAATCAGATGCCAGCAGAGCAGGTTGGGGAGCCCGGTTAGGCCAGGTCTCCACGGGGGGGAAATGGTCAGAGGAAGAGAGGGATCTCCATATCAATTGTCTGGAACTGTTAGCGGGATCCTTTGCAGTCCGCAGTTTCCTCAAAGATCAGGGGAATTGTTGTGTGCTCCTACGCATGGACAATGTCTCAGCAGTGAGATATGTCAATCGTCTGGGGGGAACCAGGTCCAAGGTCCTAGCGGATCTGGCGAGGCAGTTTTGGCATTTCTGTCTGGACCGCAATATTGTTTTAAAGGCAGAGTACCTGCCGGGAGTCAGCAACGAAGTAGCAGATTGGAACTCCAGACACCTCCAAGACAGGAGCGATTGGATGTTACACAGGGACCTCTTTGCCAAGATAGACTGCCTTTGGGGTCCGTTTACAGTAGATCTGTTTGCCTCGAGGCTAAACTGTCAGGTGCTCAGGTTCTTCAGTTGGAGACCAGATCCTGGCGCTCTAGCTACCGATGCCTTTCTTCAGGATTGGTCAGGTCAGAGGCTGTACGCCTTCCCTCCCTTTGCGATGATAGCCAGAGTATTGGTTCATGTACGCAGGCAAGAGGTCACATTAGTGCTTCTAACCCCCTTTTGGCCTTCCCAGATATGGTTTCCGGCTCTCCTAGAGCTATCAGTAGACGTTCCTCGTCTTCTTCCCTTTCATCCTCAGTTACTAACGAACCCGGGGGGGTTTCCTCACGAGTTGGTCCTTCAGGGGCACCTCTCCCTTATGGCGTGGAAGATTTCAGCACTTCCTGGTGCTTCCGAGGCCTTTCGCAGGACTCTATGTCGGTCATCAGGGACTCTTGGGCCCCCTCTACCAAAGTGGGATACTCCTCAGCGTGGAACCGTTGGTCTAGCTGGTGTGTGGTTAGGCACCTCAATCCCATTTCTGCCCCTCCTGTAGAGGTGGTTAATTTCCTAGTGGGTCTATTTAAAGAAGGAAAAGCTTATAGAACCATTAATGGTTTCAGGTCGGCTATCTCAGCAGGTCACCTATTGGTAAAAGGGGAACCAGTGGGTAGACACTTCCTGGTGCGTAGAGCTCTCAAGTCTATTCGCATTAAAGTACCTCCAAAGCCTAAGTATTCAGTTCTTTGGGATGTTAACTTAGTATTGGATCTCTTTGGATCCTGGGCCCCTAATGAAGATCTGTCTTTACAGCAACTTTTTTCCAAACTAGCAATGTTGTTGTGTCTAGTGTCTATTAAAAGAGTATCCGATATCAGGGCTTTAGATGTCGATAATAAAATGTTTACCCCTCAGGGAGTTACCTTTTTTGTTTCACGACGAACAAAGTGCATGACTTCCTCCATATCTTATCCAGCCTTCCCTGAAAACAATAAATTGTGTGTTGTAGCATGTTTAAAGTGTTTTGAATTAAAAACTGAAAGTCTGCGTCCTCCTAATACCTCTCAGCTGTTAATTTCCTATAGGAAGCCCCATAAACCGGTATCCCCTTCCACTTTGGCCAGATGGGTTAAATGGATTATGCGGGAGGCGGGAGTGGATACTTCCGCGTTTGGTCCCCATTCTGTTAGGGGTGCTATGGCCTCTAAAGCCGCCTTTTTGGGGGGCAGCCTAGATCAGATCCTTAAAGCAGCTGATTGGTCGAGGGAGTCAACTTTCAAAACGTTTTATCATAAGCGAATTGCTCATGTAGCGGTTAATGTTCTGCAAGGGCTTTGAACTTGCATAATAGGAGCCTCCTGTCTTGCCATAGAATACCTAATCCCCCACACTAGCGTGAGATGGGGGTTTAGATTCTATTAAAGACACGGAGGCGAATATTATCCCACCTACCCACCCTAATTGTGTTCTGTGTGTTTCAGATTTCGGGTGAGAGGTCCTGCTTTAAGGAGATCGGTTCAGGTTCTGTTGAGGAGTTTCAAGTTCTGTTACGTGGATTCATCGTTCATGGAATTGTGTGAAGGATGGCTACAATAACTTATCTTAAAGGACAGCTTCAGAAAGAGGGTTTGCTATTGGAGAAAGGGACATTTATGGACTTGGCTGTATGCCCATTGGCTCCCAGGGGGGCATGACCTGTCCGCCATTTTGGAATGGGACTTTTATAAATGTGTCTTGTTGACATTGTGTTATTCATTTTCAAAAAGTTTTGTAAAATGTTATTTTCAAAAAAACTTTTATAAAATGTTATTTTCTTTGCTGCTGTGTGTCTCAGTAAAGAAAGCTAATGCATAATATTCGCCTCCGTGTCTTTAATAGAATCTAAACCCCCATCTCACGCTAGTGTGGGGGATTAGGTATTGGTAGTGGACAGTGACAATGCACTGTTGTTCGGGGTGCGTCTACACCAAGGTGTTTCGGCCGTTTAGGTGGACCAATTATGTCCCAGCATATGTACGGCCTTCATCAGGACGAAGTGCTGCACGGGGTGGAATAGGTGCTGCAGGGGAAAGGGAAAAACTTGTCAGGGGAGTGTGTTCGAGCGTGTATCATTTAAACAAAGGAATAAATCCAATACTGTGAGGCCCCAGCTTACCTGTGGATAATTATTTCCACTGGCACGAATTTCTAGTATTACGCCAGGCGTGGGAAGGATCTTAGTGTAATCCTATTAAAAAGCAAAGAAGGGCACTCAATAGTGATCTGGTGTCTTACAGATACTTAAATAACAAATGAGTTATAGGTCAACCAATCTTACCTCACTTGTGAGGATCTTGGAGTGGGATGGACTCTGATTTTAAATATGCGGTCCTCGCGCGGAAACCTGAACACATAAATGAATAAGGGGCATATTAGTGGGGGTTCCACTCAGGGAACAAAATGCCTGACCTAATGGTGGTGTGTCTACAAAGATCTTACCTTTGTGCATGAATCACGAATAGCGGGCCAGTGGAGAGCGCTGTAGAAATGTGCTGACTCACTCCGGGGCTCGAAAGGGGCCTGGCGGCATAGCGTTAGTAACGCTGTTACTAGGAGCCTTTTCTATTTATACGGCGGCCATTTTGGATCGAGTGCGTCAGAAAATGACAGATAACTCAACCATTAGGGCTCGGACTGGAAAAATACACTATTATCAGTCTTGGCCATGGTATGGCCAATCTAAAAACGTAATTTAGAATGTAAATTTGAAAAATGATATCTATGTCGGCCATGTTGGATCGAGTGCGTCCGAAAAAGACAGATAACTCCACCATTAGGGTTCGGATTGGAAAAATACACTAATATCAGTCTTGGCCATGGTGTTGCCAATCTAAAAACGTAATTTGGAATGTAAATTTGAAAAATGATATCTATGTCGGCCATGTTGGATCGAGTGCGTCCGAAAAAGACAAATAACTCCACCATTAATGCTCGGATTGAAAAAATAAACATTTATCAGTCTCAGTCATGGTGTGGCCTGTCTAAAAAAGTAATTTAGAAGTGTAAAATTGAAAAATGGTTTCCATGGTAACCTCAGAAGCCTTGTTGAAGAACAGGGCGTATTAGTGAAACTAAAGGGAAATTAAAATAAATTGGAACACTGAAAGCGCTCCTTGTGCTTGAAATGACTGGCAGGGTAGTGACATGACGTGATGTTGACATGCTTTTAGTAATGGAAAACAAATCCACATAGTAACATAGCACAATTTGTACACGTGTTCGACAAGGGACAATTTGTATACAGGTTCGAGTGGCCCAGTCAATTCAGTGTTATGCATGCCATTCGACATTGTTGGAAATCTTTACAGCTGATAAACACTGATAGGCATCTTAATTCATTCATAGCCCTTTGGTAGAGATTTCATATTACATTTCTTGACCGCAGGTCATAGGCATTTTACAGGTGCATATACATAATGACGCTGCCAATGTTTGGGATCTACAGAAAAGATTTCCATTCTACCGCAATATTCAAACCTGCGTGCACAGTGTTTAGTTTGTGGACCCAACGCTGTTCTAATTGCGTCAGTGTTTTATTTAAGTCTCCCCCCCGCTTTGCAGGTGTTACTTTTTGTAGAATGAACCATCGTAGATCTGTATCTTTGTGGTTTTTGTTGGTAAAATGTTCTACTAGTGGCTTGTCGGCAACTTTGTTCCTGATACAGGACCGATGTTCCGATATTCGCATCTTGATGGCCCGTATGGTTTTGCCTACGTATATCAGGTTGCAAGGGCATTGTATCACGTAGATCACTCCCTTCGTGTTGCAGTTAGTGAAATCATTCATGGTCCATTTTACTCCGTGATGTTCAAAAGTTTTTTTCTGTAGAGTTAAAGGGCATGCTACACAGTGGCCACACTTGTGGTGGCCCACTAAGGGAGGCATATCCCATAATGTGGCTTGTATTGCTCGTGGTGGTTCTATGAACGTGTGAACCAATGCGTCTCTTAAGCTTCTGTTCTTTTTGAATGCAAAACATGGGACCTTGTCCAGTGTCCCCGGATGTTTGATCAAATGCCAATTCTTTTTTATGGTTTTCTGAATCAATGGACTTAGTGGTCCAAAGGTTGTGACACATACCATCCTGTTCAACTCTTTCTTGGGTTTATTTTCCAGACAGATATCTCTTGGTGTGTTTTTGGCTCTTTTTCGGGCCTGACTGATGGCCTTTCGTGGGTAACCCCTGTTGATTAGTCTTTTTCTTAAATCCTCTGCATGCAGTTGAAATTTTTCCATGTCTGTGCAGTTCCTCCGTATTCTTAAAAACTGCCCGTAAGGTAGGTTATATTTTAAGCCCATAGGATGGTAGCTTTGAAAATGGAGAAGACTGTTACGATCAGTGGGTTTCCGAAAAAGTTCTGTCTTCAGCCGGTCGCCTGTTTTGTAGATATGTAGGTCTAAAAAGTCGATTTGGTGGTGATCCCATTGTATTGTGAACTTTATGTTGGGATTTCTTGAGTTTATCCAGAGATGAAAGTTCTGTAATTCCAGAGGGGTCCCTTTCCATATGATGATAATATCATCGATGAATCGTTTCCATAAGGAGATGTTTCCTAGGAAAGGGTTCTCTTAACAGAATACATTTTTGCTTTCGTAGTGTGACATATATAAATTAGCAATGTCAGGGGCAAAAGTGGCTCCCATACTGACACCCTTAATCTGTTTGTAGGTCTGGTTTTGGAAAAGGAAGAAATTCTCCGACATCGCAAGTCTGGCACACTCCAAAATGAAATTCGTCGGGGCGGACTCAGTATCATTTCTAGTGTTCAGGCATTCTCGTATGGCTTCTAGACCATCAAGTTGGGAGATCGATGTGTATAAAGCCTCTACGTCCATTGTGGCGAGTAGACTGTCGGTGCTCAATGTGAGATCGTTTAGCAGATTGATAGTGCTCGTTGTATCCTTTAAATTGTCGAACACGTGTACAAATTGTGCTATGTTACTATGTGGATTTGTTTTCCATTACTAAAAGCATGTCAACATCACGTCATGTCACTACCCTGCCAGTCATTTCAAGCACAAGGAGCGCTTTCAGTGTTCCAATTTATTTTAATTTCCCTTTAGTTTCACTAATACGCCCTGTTCTTCAACAAGGCTTCTGAGGTTACCATGGAAACCATTTTTCAATTTTACACTTCTAAATTACTTTTTTAGACAGGCCACACCATGGCTGAGACTGATAAATGTTTATTTTTTCTATCCGAGCATTAATGGTGGAGTTATTTGTCTTTTTCGGACGCACTCGATCCAACATGGCCGACATAGATATCATTTTTCAAATTTACATTCCAAATTACGTTTTTAGATTGGCAACACCATGGCCAAGACTGATATTAGTGTATTTTTCCAATCCGAACCCTAATGGTGGAGTTATCTGTCTTTTTCGGACGCACTCGATCCAACATGGCCGACATAGATATCATTTTTCAAATTTACATTCTAAATTACGTTTTTAGATTGGCCATACCATGGCCAAGACTGATAATAGTGTATTTTTCCAGTCCGAGCCCTAATGGTTGAGTTATCTATCATTTTCGGACGCACTCGATCCAAAATGGCCGCCGTATAAATAGAAAAGGCTCCTAGTAACAGCGTTACTAACGCTATGCCGCCAGGCCCCTTTCGAGCCCCGGAGTGAGTCAGCACATTTCTACAGCGCTCTCCACTGGCCCGCTATTCGTGATTCATGCACAAAGGTAAGATCTTTGTAGACACACCACCATTAGGTCAGGCATTTTGTTCCCTGAGTGGAACCCCCACTAATATGCCCCTTATTCATTTATGTGTTCAGGTTTCCGCGCGAGGACCGCATATTTAAAATCAGAGTCCATCCCACTCCAAGATCCTCACAAGTGAGGTAAGATTGGTTGACCTATAACTCATTTGTTATTTAAGTATCTGTAAGACACCAGATCACTATTGAGTGCCCTTCTTTGCTTTTTAATAGGATTACACTAAGATCCTTCCCACGCCTGGCGTAATACTAGAAATTCGTGCCAGTGGAAATAATTATCCACAGGTAAGCTGGGGCCTCACAGTATTGGATTTATTCCTTTGTTTAAATGATACACGCTCGAACACACTCCCCTGACGAGTTTTTCCCTTTCCCCTGCAGCCCCTATTCCACCCGGTGCAGCACTTCGTCCTGATGAAGGCCGTACATATGCTGGGACATAATTGGTCCACCTAAACGGCCGAAACACCTTGGTGTAGACGCACCCCGAACAACAGTGCATTGTCACTGTCCACTACCAATTGTCAATTCACGAACCCCTTTTTTTTTCTGTTGTTGCTTACTTTGTCTAATTGTGTTGTTTTATACTGAAGTATATGAATCACCATAACAAACTATGTATTTTGATTGAGTTTGCGTTACCTACACGACTGTTGTGTCAAACTATGTGACCCCATGTGTTTGTAAATATATCCTATAAGCCTGTACGGTTGGTTTCATTAAACCGTGTGATGTTATGCTGTTTGGAGAACTGTTCACTCTATGTTGATTTTTTCAACTGCATAGATAAACAAACTATTATTTTCTCCAAACAACAAAGAAAGTGAGTTTCTTTCTTTTTCTCCTTTAATGCAGAGGGTAATAAGGGGTGAAACAGTGTGTTTTCATTAGAGCACTCTTCTTTGTACCTATTCAATTGTAATTTTTGTCTTAAAGTAACCCTCCTGGGTAGAATAGGTCCATAACCAGGAGCCCATTTTTTGAATCTATTTAGCACAGCCCGTGGCTGAGGGCAATTCACTGACTCATTGCAGAGTCACAATCAAGACAAAACCATCGTTCTGAACAATTCCTCTCTATGGATAAAGTCAATGTAGTCTCGTACACCGATGACTACTTCAAACAGTTACTGGGACCCGCATCCACGCTTCGTAACGAGGAGGGTGAGATTACTAGGGGTCTGACAGAAGACCAGCTTGAGAAATTGAATCAAAAGAAAAAAAGAATAATACGTACAGAATTACATGGAAAGTTTATGCTCGAGTACTTAAGAGCAGGTATAATACCCGAAGGACTACAAGTACGTAATATACCCAGGGTTTTTACAGACAACCCAAAGTTTACTAAAGATTTTAGTGGAGTAGGAAATAAATGTAGCCGCGACTGGCTGATTCTGGTCATTGATACCGCAAAAGAAGAATGCGATAAGCAAGGCGCAGAATTGTTAATTTTGGAAAAAAAGTTCATTGATGATAAATCAATTCAGGACGCAAAGGACAAGCTTGAAAAGCTTGAGATTGAGATCGCCAAATTCAAAAACTTGACTTTGGACAGAAAGGTAAACAAGTTCAAAAAAGATCTGGCAACCTACGCAGAGGAGAGGACCTATCCTTATTTAAAACCAACTTACTACACAGACCTACAAGCGAATCAAGGCTATAACCGCAGAAATAGGTCAGTGAATTTTGCAGGTACCTCATCGAGTGGAAGTGGAAGCTCCTCGAGTTTACCAGGCTCCTCAGGGCAACAACTACCGCAACCTTTTTTTCCCAGGGGGGGCCAGAGAGGAAGACCCAGGAGACACCCAGCACCATCTGGACAGCGAATGCGAACGCGACAATGGTACCAGAACCAAGGATCGAACATGGCATACCAGTCTTCGTCCTATCACCCAGGTCCATGACCGCTCCTGAACTGACTCTGCTTGGAAAAGGTCTATCTTTTGTCCCCTCACAAAGAGCACGTCCTTTTGAACTGGAGCTGAATTACGGAGATTTTTCAGGAACATACGCTTAAAACACTTCTTCGAAGTATATCTACCTTCGACCAGGGATTCACAGCCTGAACAGTCCGGAAAAATAGCAGAGAACGCTACTGGCCTAAGAGAAAAATCAGATTTTGTCCCCCCCCTGGGATGTACCCCTGGAGAAATAATAACTTTTGAGAAAGTGGTCACTAAAACTATAATGGCTGGTTTCAGAAAGGACAACTACTACAAAGACAATCTCAATAAAGAAGAAAGAATAGCCATGAGGAATTTGGAAACCGATAAGTCCATTACAATAAAACCAGCAGATAAGGGAGGAGGGATAGTCGTCTGGGATACCGCTGACTATAACATCGAATGCCTACGCCTCCTTGACGATCGAGCTGCTTATCAACCTCTGGATCATAATCCCACAAAAGATCTTCAGGAAGAAATTGCCAGCCTGACACAGCATGCTCTAATGCAGGGTTGGATATGCGAAGAAGAAAAAAGGTTCTTAAATAAAACAAACCCACGCGTTCCGGCATTTTACATTCTGCCCAAAATGCATAAGAATGTTAAAAAAAACCCTGGCAGACCAATAGTGTCTGCCTGTGAATCACTTCTGGAACCACTATCTGTTTACACAGACCATTTTCTAAAACCCTTCGTTCTGAAGATGCCCTCCTATTTAAAGGATACAACGAGCACTATCAATCTGCTAAACGATCCCACATTGAGCACCAACAGTCTACTCGCCACAATGGACGTAGAGGCTTTATACACATCGATCCCCCAACTTGATGGTCTAGAAGCCATACGAGAATGCCTGAACACTAGAAATGATACTGAGTCCGCCCCGACGAATTTCATTTTGGAGTGTGCCAGACTTGCGATGTCGGAGAATTTCTTCCTTTTCCAAAACCAGATCTACAAACAGATTAAGGGTGTCAGTATGGGAGCCACTTTTGCCCCTGACATTGCTAATTTATATATGTCACACTACGAAAGCAAAAATGTATTCTGTGAAGAGAACCCTTTCCTAGGAAACATCTCCTTATGGAAACGATTCATCGATGATATTATCATCATATGGAAAGGGACCCCTCTGGAATTACAGAACTTTCATCTCTGGATAAACTCAAGAAATCCCAACATAAAGTTCACAATACAATGGGATTACCACCAAATCGACTTTTTAGACCTACATATCTACAAAACAGGCGACCGGCTGAAGACAGAACTTTTTCGGAAACCCACTGATCGTAACAGTCTTCTCCATTTTCAAAGCTACCATCCTATGGGCTTAAAATATAACCTACCTTACGGGCAGTTTTTAAGAATACGGAGGAACTGCACAGACATGGAAAAATTTCAACTGCATGCAGAGGATTTAGGAAAAAGACTAATCAACAGGGGTTACCCACGAAAGGCCATCAGTCAGGCCCGAAAAAGAGCCAAAAACACACCAAGAGATATCTGTCTGGAAAATAAACCCAAGAAAGAGTTGAACAGGATGGTATGTGTCACAACCTTTGGACCACTAAGTCCATTGATTCAGAAAACCATAAAAAAGAATTGGCACTTGATCAAACATCCGGGGACACTGGACAAGGTCCCATGTTTTGCATTCAAAAAGAACAGAAGCTTAAGAGACGCATTGGTTCATACGTTCATAGAACCACCACGAGCAATACAAGCCACATTATGGGATATGCCTCCCTTAGTGGGCCACCACAAGTGTGGCCACTGTGTAGCATGCCCTTTAACTCTACAGAAAAAAACTTTTGAACATCACGGAGTAAAATGGACCATGAATGATTTCACTAACTGCAACACGAAGGGAGTGATCTACGTGATACAATGCCCTTGCAACCTGATATACGTAGGCAAAACCATACGGGCCATCAAGATGCGAATATCGGAACATCGGTCCTGTATCAGGAACAAAGTTGCCTACAAGCCACTAGTAGAACATTTTACCAACAAAAACCACAAAGATACAGATCTACGATGGTTCATTCTACAAAAAGTAACACCTGCAAAGCGGGGGGGAGACTTAAATAAAACACTGACGCAATTAGAACAGCGTTGGGTCCACAAACTAAACACTGTGCACGCAGGTTTGAATATTGCGGTAGAATGGAAATCTTTTCTGTAGATCCCAAACATTGGCAGCGTCATTATGTATATGCACCTGTAAAATGCCTATGACCTGCGGTCAAGAAATGTAATATGAAATCTCTACCAAAGGGCTATGAATGAATTAAGATGCCTATCAGTGTTTATCAGCTGTAAAGATTTCCAACAATGTCGAATGGCATGCATAACACTGAATTGACTGGGCCACTCGAACCTGTATACAAATTGTCCCTTGTCGAACACGTGTACAAATTGTGCTATGTTACTATGTGGATTTGTTTTCCATTACTAAAAGCATGTCAACATCACGTCATGTCACTACCCTGCCAGTCATTTCAAGCACAAGGAGCGCTTTCAGTGTTCCAATTTATTTTAATTTCCCTTTAGTTTCACTAATACGCCCTGTTCTTCAACAAGGCTTCTGAGGTTACCATGGAAACCATTTTTCAATTTTACACTTCTAAATTACTTTTTTAGACAGGCCACACCATGGCTGAGACTGATAAATGTTTATTTTTTCTATCCGAGCATTAATGGTGGAGTTATTTGTCTTTTTCGGACGCACTCGATCCAACATGGCCGACATAGATATCATTTTTCAGATTTACATTCCAAATTACGTTTTTAGATTGGCAACACCATGGCCAAGACTGATATTAGTGTATTTTTCCAATCCGAACCCTAATGGTGGAGTTATCTGTCTTTTTCGGACGCACTCGATCCAACATGGCCGACATAGATATCATTTTTCAAATATACATTCTAAATTACGTTTTTAGATTGGCCATACCATGGCCAAGACTGATAATAGTGTATTTTTCCAGTCCGAGCCCTAATGGTTGAGTTATCTGTCATTTTCGGACGCACTCGATCCAAAATGGCCGCCGTATAAATAGAAAAGGCTCCTAGTAACAGCGTTACTAACGCTATGCCGCCAGGCCCCTTTCGAGCCCCGGAGTGAGTCAGCACATTTCTACAGCGCTCTCCACTGGCCCGCTATTCGTGATTCATGCACAAAGGTAAGATCTTTGTAGACACACCACCATTAGGTCAGGCATTTTGTTCCCTGAGTGGAACCCCCACTAATATGCCCCTTATTCATTTATGTGTTCAGGTTTCCGCGCGAGGACCGCATATTTAAAATCAGAGTCCATCCCACTCCAAGATCCTCACAAGTGAGGTAAGATTGGTTGACCTATAACTCATTTGTTATTTAAGTATCTGTAAGACACCAGATCACTATTGAGTGCCCTTCTTTGCTTTTTAATAGGATTACACTAAGATCCTTCCCACGCCTGGCGTAATACTAGAAATTCGTGCCAGTGGAAATAATTATCCACAGGTAAGCTGGGGCCTCACAGTATTGGATTTATTCCTTTGTTTAAATGATACACGCTCGAACACACTCCCCTGACGAGTTTTTCCCTTTCCTCTGCAGCACCTATTCCACCCCGTGCAGCACTTCGTCCTGATGAAGGCCGTACATATGCTGGGACATAATTGGTCCACCTAAACGGCCGAAACACCTTGGTGTAGACGCACCCCGAACAACAGTGCATTGTCACTGTCCACTACCAATTGTCAATTCACGAACCCCTTTTTTTTTTCTGTTGTTGCTTACTTTGTCTAATTGTGTTGTTTTATACTGAAGTATATGAATCACCATAACAAACTGTATTTTGATTGAGTTTGCGTTACCTACACGACTGTTGTGTCAAACTATGTGACCCCATGTGTTTGTAAATATATCCTATAAGCCTGTACGGTTGGTTTCATTAAACCGTGTGATGTTATGCTGTTTGGAGAACTGTTCACTCTATGTTGATTTTTTCAACTGCATAGATAAACAAACTATTATTTTCTCCAAACAACAAAGAAAGTGAGTTTCTTTCTTTTTCTCCTTTAATGCAGAGGGTAATAAGGGGTGAAACAGTGTGTTTTCATTAGAGCACTCTTCTTTGTACCTATTCAATTGTAATTTTTGTCTTAAAGTAACCCTCCTGGGTAGAATAGGTCCATAACCAGGAGCCCATTTTTTGAATCTGGTTTATTCAAGATTACAGGTAACAACCCCAAGTACAGCCTCTTCTCTCCATCACAGGCTCTTCAACTGATCAGAACCATGAGGCATGACCTTCAGTAAGCACTCCATCCCCCCACATTCCATGTTGCAGCTCCCGCTATAAGTCACATCACAAACATGATCTAAAGAGCTGCTGACTCTGATCTGACTCTAGAAGTCTCATTCTCTGCTGCGAGCCCCAAGGAAAACATTATCAGTGCACTGAATGTCAGAAAAGTTTCTGTTTAAAGTGTGGAATGCTTGAAGAAACATACTGATGGGAAATATATATTACTGAAATGAATCTGTCTTCAGTCATAAAAGCTGCCTGGCCTTCCATGATACTTTTTGTTGTAAAGAAACTGTAAAACAACAATAATAAATGTCCATGGAATGTTTCAGTTTGATTTTATGACTTAAAAATAAAACAAATGTGGACAGTGGTAAAGATACTTAAAAAATTCAGCATATCATAGAAACGTTTCCTGTACACCCACAGTGATGATGTTCACAGGCAGTGCAGTCCTAGGCAATATGAACATTCCTAATGTCTTTTCCACCAGAGCTAAGTTAATAATATTCTTTTAGGACCTTTGCTTCCATCTTTGTGAGCGGGGTGCAGCATGGCTGCTCTATCAACCCTTGCCACCTGTGTGTCCTTGTATAGAATGTTGGCGCTGTGCTCTTAAGTGGCACCTCACATGAACATTGGCTTCAGTTTGAATCATTATGAACACCTTGCATTTAACCACCCTGGCAGTGGCTCTAGAGCAGCCATTTGGTGTCTGGAATAGGAACCAGAACCAGGGCTTACTTCTTATTCTTTTCAAGGGTTTATTTAGAAGTTCTGTTGGTGTGCAGGGGTCTTCTAAATCCAGCTATGATATGACGGCTCAAAGGGTATAATGATTTACTTCAACACATTCTGTGCTAGAACATGAACATTTGGAGTGACATTATATGAATGAACTGTTCAGCCTTGAACCTATACATGGCCAAATTGATAGGAAAGTTAAAACCCAGCATCATTGCATTCTTAATCAAAGACAGTTAACTTTGTGGAGGGGCCAAAGTATATACCAGCCACATTGCTGCACTGAATACGGCGCCAGATGTTTGTGCTATTTCTGTTTGTATTCCTAAAGTGAAATTGAAGATCATTCTATGTGGTGCAAGCATTGTTCTTAATTCTTTATTTAAACAAAGAAATTATACAATTACTGGAACACATTTGATTAACAAAAATACATCAAGTAACAAAGAAAATGAAAACCTTGAAATCCAACACGTGTCAAAACAAAAAGAATCTCATACCCCATCCCATCCACCACCCTCCACCCCCGACCAACAATTTCATAATGGAACTAGTACATATCTAAAAACTTCCCCCAAATGTTATCAAAGATCTTCAATTTCCTCTGTCTTCTGTAGATTACATTTTCCATGTCCGCAAGTCTATACATTTCCTCAATCCAATCTGCTGTTTGTGGCACAACTTGAGATTTCCATCCACGCAGAATCATTTTCTTACAAACTGAGGCCCCTCTAAGAAGCTATTTCTTTTGAGATAAAGTCAATGTATCCAATAAATCATCACAACCGAATATCATAGTCTTGAAATCCAGATCTATGTGTCCCCCAAGCACCCTCACACACCTGCTACAAATGTCAGACCAAGATCCTCATACGCGTACACAATTCCAGAGCATGTGTTCCAATGTTCCCACCTCACACGAACAGCCCCAACACTCACTCGAATCCAACATACGCCTCTTTTCCAATCTCTCGGGACTCCACTATATTCTATTAAGAATTTTGATTTGTCTGGACCGCATAAGTTCAGCGAACAAAGATTCACATTTACACACATACGATTCCACATCACCCACGAGATATTAGAGCCTAATCTTATGCTCTATTCATCTCGTACGCTGGTATTTTCCTTGTACTTCGCTACAATTTGATTATAGTCTCTACTAGCAACCGCCCCTTCGCCAGACACTCTCGTAGCGGTAAAAATATCCAGATTCACATCTTCACACCATTCCACTTTCCCAATAATCTTTTTCAACCATCTATAGTCTGTATCTGAAAAATTTGGAATTTTCCATTTCACATTCAGTTCTGCCACAGATATCCACCTCCCATCCTTCCAAATGTCACCAATCCAGTTCACCCACTCATAAACCATTCTGCCCAAAACAATACCTTCCCTTTGTCCTTAATTTGGGGATTTAACCAGATAGAAGCATTGGGTGATTTCCAAGCATCTGCACCCATCAGGTACCACATCGGTGTGGAATTATGGAGATATTGGCAATCACCCCACTACCTGAGAGGTTGTCATTGGCAGATGCACTGGCCACAAGAGTCTGAATGGAGGATAAAGGGAGCTATGAGAGAGCATGTTAGAGGCGGGGGCTAGAGGAGTAAGGAACCTGTATGCCAATCAGACCAAGATCAGGATAGAGCCGCAACAGGGGAGACTCTGCAAGCCGAGCGCTTCAATTCTGGATAGAGACGCAAACTAACCAACCCTGCTAACAATTTCCCTTTCTGCATACACCTCTCAAACTCCAAACCAAACACAACCAAAACCTACAGCACAATAAACCGCACAAACTTCACTACATTGCAACAACAAAACAAAAACACACATAGCTTGCACAAAAGTACACGACGACTACCGGCCGCAAACACCCCAGGCCCAGCCAACGGACCCACCGGGCTGAGGCCGCCAACAGCACATCACTGCTCTCTTGCTCTCTTCCTGCTTCCTCCCACTAACTCAAACTCCCCTCCTCTTTCAGAGCCGCCAGAGCGCCAAGGGACCACTACGGTGGTGATAGTGCGTGGTACAAATGTCCTTTAACATTGACATCAGATCATACAGACTCTTCCAAGTATCGCGCAAAATTTCAGTCATCGAATCCTTTCTCCCCACTGAGTTTGCAGTTGTCAGAACCGCCTTGGGAGATAGCGGACCCACAAAACTAGTCTCAGTTATAACTCTCTTCTAGATTCATGTTACGCAAGACCGAACAAAGGTATTCCCAGTTTACCCAGTCAAACACCTTCTCGGCGTCTAGTGAAAAAAATGCTATATCTTCAATAGAATCCTGGGCCTGGGATATTGTTAGCAAAGACATTTGAATATTACTTGATGTCCTCCGATTTTTAACAAAACCAGATTGATCATCGTGTACCACAGTCGGCACCAAGTGCTCTGTCCTCAAAGCCAGAACCTTTGCCAAGAACTTATTATCTGTATTAATCAGGCTAATTGGGCGGTAGCTGGAGGGTAAATTTCAATGTTTCCCTTTCTTTAAGAATACAGAAATGGTAGCATGATTAGTGGTAGATGGTAACAGGCTGTCACTCTTTGAGGCGATAAACATGTCCCTCATTAATTCCAATACAGGCTCAGGAAGTATCCTGTAAAATTCAACAGGTAAGCCGTCTGGCCTAGGCGATTTCCCTGTGTTCAGTTATTGAATGCCAAACTTGAGTCTGTCTATTGTTATAACTCTATCAAGCGTTGTTTTGTCTGTGTCTGTCATTTTTGGAACACCAAGATCATGAAAAAACGATTCAGTGTGTCCCGTAATACCTGGTTCATTCCGATATAACTAGTGTAATAATGTTTGAAAACATCATTAATTTCTCTCGAACTAAAAGTGGTAACACCATCTGGTCTACTTATTGGCATGATTGCTCCATCTGAATATTGCTGGTGGAGCCTGTACGCTAACCACGATCACATTTCTCACCTCCCTCAAAATATGAACACTTTATCGACACAACTCTCTCTCCGCCATATCTGAAATAATTACATTCATCTCCTTCTTCAAATTACATAACTTTTTCTTCTTATCTGTGCATCCCTGGTCACTTATTAAGTCCTTTGTGACTTCTTTAATTTGTCTCTCCAAGTCCAACCTCATGTTCTCCACCTTCTTCCTCCTCCCACAGGACAGTCCCAAGACTAAATCTTTCATGGTACACTTAAAACTTTCCCAAATAATTCTAGTACTTAGTTCACCTGTGTGATTTTCCATCACAAAGTGACTAGCTTCCGATCTAATCCTCTCAAGTATTTTCTCATCATGTAGGATTCAAGTGTTCATTCTCCATGTAAAGGATTTACAGATTGCAAAATCTAGTTTCAGAGCCATAGACACAGGTGCATGATCTGTAACCAGAATATTACCAATCTCACATGTTCTACAATTTTCAGTCATCCTTCCACCCGCACATCTATGCGAGAAAAAGTTTCATGTGCTCCGGAGTAGAAACTGAATTCTTTCAAGTCAGGATGCTCCAGTCGCCAGCAGTCTTTCAAATTGTGCTCTTCAACCAGGCCACAGATCGAGGACAAATTATTATCCGTCCTCTTTACTATTCTAATCCCACTGCAATCCAAGGTTGGATCCATTATCAAATTAAATTCCCCACCCAAAATAATTTTGGGCGAGTCTAAATCTAGAATCATTTGTGAGACCTTCCTAAAGAACAAACCATCATCTACAAAGTGACTGTAAATATTGCATAAAATGTTCTTCTCCCCTTGAATTTTCACAAATAATGCAATAATTCTTCCTTCCGTGTCTGAACTCTCCCTTAAAATGTTAACTGGTGCATTCTTACGAATTAGAATTGCAACGCCTCTAGATCGTGAGGAATAACATGAACCACAGGTGCTCCAAACCCACACCGTCTGTACATTTTTTACCTCCACTTTTAGCATGTGCGTTTCCTGCAAAAAACAAATTTCAGTTTTCATGTCGTCCAGACAATTGAAAACCTTCTTTCTTTTAATCTGATTATTAATTCTGTTAACATTCCAAGTCGTGATAGTCAAATCTGATCCCGTAGCTTTGCCATCTTGTAAATAATCACAGAACAGAAACAAATATGTACTAGTTCCAAAATCAAGCAGAAAACAAAACAAAATCCCCCCCCCCCCTGGAGAAAATGCTGGAATCCAACACCAAACAATGAATCCAAAACCCTATACCCCTGGCACCTCTCCCAATGAAAATATGAACCTAACCTAATTAAGTAATATGGAAGTAAATTTCCAAATACCCAGGTCTACTTAGCCTAGCGCTAAACATTACATCATCTTCAAGAAGCAGAGGAGAGAACACACTCCTAATTTCTAAGTCTACCACCCATTGTTATATCCACCCATATCAAGCTAAAAGCTCTCCAGGTCCAAGCCAAACTTTCGCTTCTCATAGTGTATCCTAAAATGTATTGCTCTCATTACTGAAGGAGACAAAAAAAAACTCTAACTCCATTATATTAATGGTCCCTGTAAGCATACCACATCAAACGGTTGTGACCGATCTCCTATAGAGTATTTACCTGATAAATAAAATCCAAAGACCGATCAGCAAATAAAGTTAACCCGTATGTATACTCAGTTGAAGTGCAAATGAGAACAGTAAACGTCAGTATTCATCATGGCCCGTAGAACAGCCCCCTGAATGCCCTGTGTCTAAGTCACTAAACAGTCTATTCACACAGAGTTCAGCTTGTCTCACTCATCAGGAGCTCACATCCCGGACTAGCCGGATGTCAGCTCATCCCATCTTAGATATTACTCACAAAGCTTGTGTATTTCAATAACAGCAGCCTCCACACAACTGAAAAATAACCATTCAAGCTTATACTTTATGGATGTAATTGTAGAGTCATTCGTCCCTTGCAACCACACACAAATTCAATAAATACCATAAAAAATATGGATCAATCTACCCAAAAACAGAGGAAGCCTAGAAATACTTCTCTTGCAGATATTAAACATCCTGTGTTTCCAAATGGACATAAGCACTCAAGCTCTATGAACCTTTTCTCTCTCTTGTGACAGGTCATACAGAGTATAAAACAGAAGATGCTTTATTGCTTAGTTACATAGCTATAGTTCATGAAAGGTAGGAGAGAAGGTAACAAGCATCTGTCCTTGTTCCCTGCTGTCGAACCCCCAGGACTCCCAAGCTCCACCTCACCATTCTATGAGGCCCCTGCATACGCTCAGACAGTCACAACAATCATACAAGGATACCACACATCTCCCTCCTTAACAACAACCACAAGAAACAGAATACACCCACTATCATGCTAGGATTAACAATCAAAACAACCATAACTCCTTCTACCCCGGCCTGCCACACCGGGGTCTCAGTGCTGCCACCACCAAGCACATACCTTGCCACGATGACAATAAAAACCCAACTACAATTAAAAACTTTCTATAAGCCTACCTCCTTCTGCCAGGACTGCCACTCCTGGCCTCAGGCCTGCCACACCTGAGCACTAACCACGTTGCCAAATGAGACAAACATACCTTCCAAAATAGTGTAGTCCCGCAAACATACACAATGGCCTAAACAAAAATCCTAACATGCCAACAACAAACACAACCAATGTATCCAAAAACAACCATGCCTCAACGCCTTATCCCCTCTCCCCAAAGAAAACATGAAAAAGGATGAAAAATATGGCAAAATGACTAACTACACAAAGACCACACGAATCACAAAAACGCAACCACAGAAAGAAAGGAATGTGGGGCGTGCGTAAAACCAAAAACGGTAAAAACCATGCAAGAAAAAAAAACTGTCCACAACCGCTACAAAGATGGGGTGTAGCGGACAACCGCTACAAAGATGGGGTGTAGCGGTATGCATAGATATAATAATGCACATTTTTTTTTTATAGCACAACAAAGAATCAAATATGTCATGCTAAATCCCAAAACTCACAGTAAAATGTATGAAAAATGTTATGTTAAAAAATATCAACAATTCAATTTGCCAGTGTGTGGTTCAACTGATCACTTTTCGTTTGTGCAACAATGACTGCTCAAGAAAAACCACAGTACCTTGCCGGCATAAATTCATAGAACCTCTCCAGCAGCGAAGTACAAATAAACAAAACACCCATAGTTAAAGCACTTTTTTTTTTTCTTGCAGTTCCGATGGGCATCTCTTGCTTCCTGATTGCTGCAAACACGTCACGACGCTCTGCACTTTGGTGAGGCATTTCCTCTAGGGTTTCTTCCTCACTCTAATGCAGGCCCTCTGGAAATGTAACGCTCCTACGGAGTTCTACACAATGGCGCAGGGGCTATTACTATGCGTCCCAGTCCAACAATATTGGCTGGAATGCAGGGGGCTTTGTAGAGTGCGTGCCACCCATGGCCCCCTTAGGCCCCTCGCAAAGTGCCAAACATTCATTTTATTTTCTTTCCGGTACCTTGAAATGCGGGATGTTTCTTCACTGGACTACAGGTCCCATAAGTCTCTGCACATCAGGAGCGCAACGGCGCTCGGACCATCAGTGTCACGCCGGGCTGCAACACTGGTGGCAAATCTCCTTCTGCCAACCTCTTTCTTCTGCTCCAGTCTCCATGTCCATCAGAGCCCGACACTCCTCCGGCCCCATGGATTGGCTACAGGCTTCATCCACAGCCTGTCTGATGCCACAGTCACTTCTCACTTTGGCACCAACGATGCTCCACAGCACCATCTCACCAAGGCAGCACTTCTCCCAGTTGGTGCATGGACATCTGGCTTTCTCTCCTTCACTTCTCCTCTGCTTCGCTCTCCCACCTTGCTCCGGGTTCAAGGATATCTCGTCGCCAAATTGTTGTATCTGAGCCAGTGATGACATGAAACCGGAACCAGGCTGACTCAGGTAAGTATCAAACAGAAGATGCTTTATTGCTTAGTTACATAGCTATAGTTCATGAAAGGTAGGAGAGAAGGTAACAAGCATCTTTCCTGGTTCCCTGCCATACTCCAAGTCCCAACTGACACTCTGTGGAACCCCCAGGCCTCCCACACTCCAAGCTCCACCTCACCATTCTATGAGGCCCCTGCATACACTCAGGCAGTCACAACAATCACACAAGGATACCTCAGATTCCCTCTGTGCCTACAACATACACCATTTACATTAGCTGAAAAAGGGCCCCCCCGTTAGCTTTAATCCAAGCATAGTAATTGGGAAGCGTTATAGACCTCAGAACAGCTAATCATTCAACTCAGTGATGTGCAGCACTTTCATGTAAGTATTAACCTATGTGGGTATGTGCAGCAGTTAAAGGGTCGTATGTATCATCTAACAAAGTGCAATCTAAAAGGATTATAAAAACTGAGAGTAAGCAAACCTCATACCTTTTGTATACGCCACTAATTCGGTATCAGGAAAGCTCATAGATAAAACAATACAAGTGGCAAAGTGAAATGTGCAAGGAATTGAAAGCAAATCTTACACTCAATGCATCAACGTATAAAACACAGTTCTAAACGTTTTAAGAAAGCCAACTCCAGAAAATGAAAGTATCGCAATGCAGCTCACCTCCCATACTCAGTCATCCAGGCCATCAACCACTCCTATGCATCCTATATTAAATAGTAATGAGCAGTTAAAGCTAGACAACCACATACACATACAGGCACATACAGGCAGGGTAACGATTTAGCATGACCGCAAATGTTGCTCCCGATCTCACCTCTTTTGTCAACAATAGTTCCCAGTAATACCACCTTGAGATAACAATTGCCACAGAAAATATGACTCAAATTCGCAGTGTTGGTTCACAATACATCCTATATATTGGAAATTATCAAAGCAGATGACCTAAATGTGTAACTATTAATGAAACCGCACCAAAACACAAACACTGACCATGTTACAATCTTGTCTGGAATAAAATTTACGACTTATGTGTCCGGAAACACCAGAGTCGATGTTACATGATGTTGCGGCATAGCAAGGCACAGTCCTGTACAGAACTCACAACACCAGCATAAACTGCTCCATTGCAATCGGTGTCCACTTCTTGCAGTAGCTGTCCAGAGGTGACGCTACTATAAAATTGGAGCCTGCGCAGATTGGCCCTGCGCCCTACCATGTCCTTCCATTTCCTGGACAGTTCTTTCCCCTTTCGAGCCAGTGGCGCGGCAGATTTTGAGCAACCATATCCTTCTATTCTTTTGCCTCTGTTACCAACAGAGTATTCGTGGGAATTGTAGAGAAAGCCACAAACCAGGAATCAAACATCCAGAGGCGCCGAGTCAGCTGACAGCCTTCTAAGAGCAGGGTCCTTTGCTCGAGTATCAGCCTCCAAAAGCACTGTCGCCTGCGGGATGTGAACAAAAGCGCCATTCGAATTTAAAACATTAAACTGAATAAGCAAGTGGGCGCCATTTTAGGCAATGTTAAAATGACATCCAGAATTAAAAATTTAAAATGTATCACTGAAGTGCAAAAATACAACCACCAAAATAAAACTGAAGACTGCATATTCATTTAAGCACTAATAGGGTAATCACAAAGCTTTTCCAACCAAAGTGTGGCTTCCTTTGGATCAGAGGTGACCTTTTCACCATCTGGCAAAGTTAGAGTCATAGAGTTATATTTGTTGAGATAAACTTTTATCTGTAAATTCTTAGTCAAGTCTTTGGCGCTTTTGAAAGACTTCCAAACTGCCAGAAACTCCTTTGGATAATCAGGGTAGATAAAAATTGGTTTTCCTTTGAAGTTGACAGAACCTTTAAACCTTGCAGCATTTAAAATAATCTCCCTTACACGGGAAAGCACAAAGGTTACCAGAATATGTCTAGGTTTAGAGCCAACAAACCTTCCAGCCCGGTATATATGATCAATATCAGCCTCGCCAAGAGAGTCAATACCATAGCAATCCTTAAATACTTGCAGGACCAAGGGTATTAACTTTTCACCGTCAGGATCAGCATTTTCTTCAATCCCAATCAGCCTGATGTTCTTGCTTCTCAGTTTCAGATCTATTTCCAGACGCCTCTCCCTTCTCCTGTGTAGATCAGTTTTTAAGTTGTTGTAAGCTGTAAAACTTGCTGAAATGTCTGAGCTCATGCTGATAGATGATTTCTCCAAATCAGTAACTCTAACATCCAGATGAGACACTTTAGAGTTAAGTTCAGCCATGGTTACTTTGACTTCATTGCCATCCTGTGCAACTTGCATCAGCAATTTGTAAACATCCTGTGTGCTAGGATGTTCTTCCATCTCCAAGAGCTGTTTCTGCTTCTTAGAAATTGGATTATCTAGTTCCTGAATTTTCTTCTTAGAGTTAATAATCATTAATGAAATGCCTTCAGGGAGAAGGCCAGGAGCTGCAGGTTGAAGCTGCTGCTGCTGAGGCCAACATTCCGGAATCTACCGTTGTGCATGCATTGTGACACAACATGCTCTCTCAGAAGTTTAAATAGTTTTGTTTCCACATTATAGGCAAGCATTGTGTTGAGTGATGACCGACACGTGGATGATTTGAAGGAAGTATTTATTCAATTGAATACAGCGCAGGCAGCAGACGCACCTCCAGCTTTGGATGCTGAAGCAAACTGCCCAACTATTCAAACCTCGCAATGCGTACACATTCTGAGAGAATCCTGCAACCCAGGAATTCTCAGAATGTGTATGCATCGATGGAACCTGGCACTATTAAAAGCTAAAGACCTAGAACACAGATAAACTCAGTAGCAAAACAAACAAACCCAACACACCTCCCTCCCTTCACATGGGGAAGTGTTTAACTAAGCTATTCAAGGTAATAGTCCTTAAAACGATCAGGCAGTCTCTTTGTTCTTTTACAATTTTCACCACCATTGGATTTATCCTCCACTTGATCACCACTGCCTGTAAGTGATTGGGATGCTTCTCCTTCTCTCTCTTGTTCCTCTTGATTCTCGTCATTGACATTGTCTCTCGTTATGATTTCCCTATTTGCATTTGCTGCACACTTGACTAGCCAAGCCTTCGACCAACACCCCCCCCTTTGAGAATGACCACACTACCTCTAATAGTTTCAACTCTCTTGGGACCTATAAATTTGCTTTCTGTACACTTTGCACCAAAACGTGGATTCTTAATTAGAACAGAGTCTCCTACAGACAACATCATATCTTTGACATTGAAATCAGAAATGAATCTTTGTTTGTACACATTCTGGGCATCATGGATCAGATTCATTACTGTCTGTCTATCTACATTCACACACCCCGATGCCTATAGCCATCCTGGGCATAATCTGGTAGCTGGCTGCCTACCTTTTAAAGAGACAAAAGGTGACATCTTAGTAACAGAATGTGAAGTGATAAGACAATTCCACACCATTTCTTTCAAAACCTCTGACCATTCAGATGAATACCCCCTTTAATTCATCGATTAGCCCTCTCCACCAAACCATTCGCCCTGGGATGGTACAGGGCAGTTCTCAAGTGTTTGATACCATAACGGACCAAGAATTCTTTCATTTTCTGAAAACAGAACTGCACCCGTTGTCTGTTATAATCTCTGTGGCAAAGCCTTCTCTATGGAACACTTCTTCAAAGAATGAGACCATTTCATTTGTGGTGGCCTCTCTTAGAGCCTTCCACTCAACCCACTTGGTGTGATAGTCTACAAGTACCACCATAAACCTGAAACCATCGCCCAAACCTTTTATCGGGCCAATTATGTCAACAGCTAGTTTTTTCCAGGGCTCACACGGAACCTGAACGCGGCTAAGAGGCACTTCTCTGACAACTTTTCCTTTGTCCGCTCTTTCACATTCATGACAACCAAGCACCTTCTTCTCCACCATACTGTCCATGCCTGGCCACCAATACGATTGTCTTAACAACCTTTTGGTACCGTTTATTCCTAGATGGCCTTGATGAGATAGATCTACCAAACGGGCCCTAATGCTTGAGGGAGGTATAATCTTAGACCCTCTTCTGAGTTTGATTCCATCTTCAGACAGATTTAACTCTTGTTTCACCTCATACATGCGAACGAAGTTCCTATCCAGAGCATCCCTACTAGGCCATCCATTAATTGTCCACTCTTTCACCCTGGTGAGAGATATGTCACATGCATCTGCTTCGAGCCATTCCTCCTTTCCCACTGCAACTGGTGACATATCTGAAATAGTCATATCTTCTTCCATGACTATTTCTGATGTGCCTTCAGTATGTTCAATTGGCATTCTAGACAGGCAATCAGCCACCACATTTTCCTCGCCTGGAATGTGAACAATTCTAAAATTATAACCTTGCAATCCCACCATCCACCTAGCAATCCTGGGAGAGCCTTTCGCCCAGTCACAGCTACTCAAAAGTTGAACCAGCGGTTTATGATCTGACTTTACCAAAAATTCTTTCCCCCAAAGAAAAAATGTAAAGTGTGCAAAGGCCCAGTATACCGCTAATGCTTCCCTTTCTATTACTGAGTAATTACGTTCAGCTCCCCTTAGAGGTCTGGAAGCAAAAGCAATCACATGGTACAGTGAGGTTCCTAACCCAATCAAACTGGCATCTACGGTGAGCACTGTTTTCCTACCGCCTACAAAACCACAGAGTGACGGTGCTTCTGAGATCTCTTCCTTTATAGCAGAGAACGCTTCCTGACACTCGGGAGACCATTTAAAACATACCCCCTTTTTCAATAAGTTCCTTAGGGGTGCTGAGATAGTGGTACTTTTTTTACGAACTTGTGATAGAACTTCGCCATACCCATAAATTATCTGAGTTGATCTTTATCGGTAGGCGGAGGTACCCCACATATATTCTTCACTAGATTGGTTTTAGGTGATATGCCATGACCTGACACTCTGTGTCCCAGGTATTCAACTTCTCTAAAACCAATGCGACACTTTTCTCTTCGTACAGTAAGCCCTAATGTCCTCAACCTCTGCAAAACACTCCTCGATGCTACATCATGTTCACACTCTGAGCTTGCATAAACCAAAATATCATCTTGAAATACAGTGACATTTTTAAGATCTTTGAGTACTTCCTCCATGACACGTTGAATCACTGAAGCAGCTGATGCCAGTCCGACAGGCATGCGCAAATACCTAAAGGTGCCTTCCAGTGTGACAAAAGCAGTTACATGTTGACACTTGTCCGATAGCGGCACTTGGTGATAAGCTGCAGAGACATCTATTACTGAGAACCAACTAGGTTCCCCAAGTGTAGCAAGAGTCTCAGAGATTATAGGTAGAGGGTGCCTTTCAATGAAAATGTTCTTGTTGAGGTCCCTGAGGTCGACACATAGTCTCAAACTACCATTGCTTTTTGTGACCAGGACAACAGTGGAGAGCCATTCAGTTCCTTCGATGCGCTCAATCACTCCCTTTTGAATTAAACTCTGAAGTTCCTCACAGAGCTGTTGGCGAAGTTTAAGTGGAACAGGTCTCACTTTGTGCACCAGCGGCTGTGCATTTGGCTTGAGCTTTATGTTGTGCTCAAAATCATTTAACCTTCCTAGGTTAGAAGTGAAAACCTCAGGAAATTCCCTAGACCACCTGTCCTCAATAACTGCAATAGTCACAGGTTCTGATGCACTGGCTTGAATGCGGACACCTAATACTCTCTGTTCCTCCCAACCCAGTAGTGATGCTCCCTTCTTCGCAACCAATATTTTTGCAGAACACTCTCTTCCTTTGTAAGTTACTGTGCCGTGGAATTCCCCAGTAAGAGCAATGTCTGAGTCTCCATAACCACAGGGTTGTACTCCAGCGGGAACAAGAAGGTCAGGAGTCTTGCCTAGAACTTTCCTGAAGGTGTCTTCTGATATTATGGTCCAAGGTGAACACGAATCTACCTTCATCTTGATGTGACACCCATCAATCATGAAATGGTCAACTGGTCCTTTGACATCACCGGATATAGCATCAATCTGAAACACGTGCCTTACATTCTTCTCCTGGACAGGCGGCTCATCTGGCATCCTTTGCAGAGGCTGTGTGGACGATTGGTATTCTGTGTCTCTTTGTTCAACAGAGTTCTCAGAGGAGTCTTTACACATATTCGGAAAATGACCTTTGCGTTTACATCTGTAACACTCTGCAACTCTTGCGGGGCAGGATGGAAAATTTGATGAGTGCCTGGAATTCCCACATCTAGAGCACCTCTGACTCCACCACTCCTTCCTGGTATTCGCCCTCCTCTTTGGCATTACTGCACACACACCCTGTGCAACACTGTGAGATGACTGTCAATCTTCATTGCCTTCATGTATTGAGAAGTCTGTTCAATACTGCGTGTGAACTCTACCGCTTGCTCCAATGACACATCCTTGGCAAGCAACTTTTCCTGCACCCTGGGACAGGTCTAGCTGGTCCCTAATAAGGGAGTCAGTGAGGTCCCCAAAGTCACACGTGGCTTAATGTCCTCAGGGATGCCACATATGATTCCACAGATTCTGAACTGTCCTGTACCCGTTGAAAGAACTTGTGTCTTTCAAATGTCACATTCTTCTTGGGTTCAAAATGATCTTCAATCTTTTTTAGAGCTATTGTGTACTCATCAGCGTCTCCAGATCCTTCCTCCACCCCATGTGTGAGACTGTCAAAAACAATCCGCCCTTCCGGTCCCAAATTGGGTAGAAGAAATGCCTTGGCAGAACTATACCTATCGCCCCCAATGGCAACAATGTAGTTTTCGAAAATCTTGTCCCATTTTACTGGGGGCCTATCTGGTTCAGACAGGAATGGTGCAGGTGTAGGAATTGCTGCTGCCATAATGTCAATGTCAGAAGAGTGCCTTTGGTCCTGCAGTGTTCCACAGAACGATGACAGAATAGGATGACCAGGAGAGCCTAATAATGTTCAATTAACATAAAGTCCAGAAATTCACTTGACAAAACAATGAGAAAGGATTATGACCTCACAATGAGCATAAGCGCAGGGGAACTCCTCCTTGAAGATTCTGAACAGAGTGTTCAGTGAGAGTCCTTCAGTTACATCACAATTGCCATAAAGATGTCCCGGCTGAGCAGGCTGTGTGTGTTGCCAGGCAACTAATAGCAGCTTTTGAAACTGCTACAATGTTCCAATAGCGACGGGTGGGGCTTGCCCTTGTCCGCGTTGAGAAACTTCCCTTGCAAGTCTTATAAAAACACGTATGTTTTGCTTGTAAAAAAAATGTATATGCAGTTCATACACACACTGACGTGGCCTCCCCCCCTCTACGGCACCTGGCTCTGACCTGGGAGGTGGGGCAGCATCTGCTGCCTGGTGCACCGCCAAGGGCTGGCCGGCTTAAACAGCTGACAGCGCGCCGCTCTAAACTCCCACGCAGGGAGGAGCGGTGCTCGTAACGCGCGGTGGGGTGCTGCAGGCTATAGCGGGGATCAGCTGATGAGGCTTCCTTTCAGTCTCTGCAGCGGGCCACGCAGGGAGCAGGCGCCGAACAGCTGGTCATACGTGCGGCTCATCCTCGTCACCAATGTTGAGTGATGACCGACATCGTGGATGATTTGAAGAAAGTATTTATTTAATTGAATACAGCGCAGGCAGCAGACGCACCTCCAGCTTTGGATGCTGAAGCAAACTGCCCAACTATTCAAACCTCGCAATGCGTACACATTCTGAGAGAATCCTGCAACCCAGAAATTCTCAGAATGTGTATGCATCGATGGAACCTGGCACTACTAAAAGCTAAAGACCTACAACACAGATAAACTCAGTAGCAAAACAAACAAACCTAACACACTGGTACTGTTGATTCATATAATATAGCAAGAAGCACCTTTTCTGATAGCCTTTTTACAAGGACCCATGGGCTGTAACAACCCGGAATGGCCATCAGAACGTGTGCTTATTGATGTTAGCACCCATGTAAATTCATGGTTGTAGAGGCGCACAACTTCTGGGATGTCTAGAGACTTTGGAAGCTCATAAAAAGGTGTGAAAGTTGATGTGGGACTTGGGGGAAGAGGGAGGCGGGAGGTAGGTTTAAAGTAGCAGTGAAGTGCTATGGAGAGGGTGCAGTAGAATACAAATGTCAGACACAAAATGCTGCTAGAGGAGGGCAGGAACACTAGAAAGTGTTGCGTATTACACACCTTTTAGACATAGTGGCATTCATGTTTTTTTTGTATTGGTCATTTATTACGTGCCTATACATGGGTGTCTCAAGGCACAACAAGGCCAGGAGGACTTAATCCCGACATCGGTTTCACACGTGGATCCGGGATTCGAACCTGTGTTGCTCAGCGTGGTCCTGCTTCCAAGACATGTGCGTTGCCGCAGAACTATCCTCCCTTCACGGGGTGAGTTCGGCTGATGCACTGATTAGCAAGATGTTTTTAATTACACACAATGCGTAAAACAGAAAGATGGAAACTGTCAGGATGTAACCGTTTAAAAAGAATATATAAATATGAGAAAACACTGTCTGTATATAAAAGAAATTGAGGAAGTAGAACACTAACGTTTAAAGTTAAGGCCGTGATTGTGTAAAATAATGCTTCATATGCTACCAAGAGCAAAAAAGCAAAAAAAAGGGGGGAAGGGATTTTAATAGGAATTAAAGTATATATCTCCAAGAGAAGATATTGAATTATTGAAGAAGTGAGAAAAATGGAAATATGGCAGGGGAGACAGTAGTGTTAGGTAGGGAAAAAGTTGGTGGGAGATATTGGCGGGTCAGCTTGTGGTGAAAAGATTCTGTTTCAGAATCATTTGCCACATTTAAGGAGCCAGTAGATGATGAAATGGAGGAATATTGAGAGCGTTTGCGTCCTCAAGGTTGCCAATAACCTTTGATAGACGATTCAGAACGATGTCCAGTTACAGAAAGGATTTCTTGTTTCAAGGCACTGCTGTATTTTAAGGGTTTTAGCGGGCGGTGGACATGGCCACTGTTCTTAACATTATTATCCCAAACAATGGTTCCAATGAGGGTGAATTCTGTAGGTTTAGAGTCTGTTTATCGTGAGTCAAAATGTCCAAGCGCCGATGTGCACAGCTACACAGCACTTGTTGGTGCACTCCTTATTGTGTACTCTTCTTTTACATTTGGCAAACACAGTCTTCTGATCAGGGAAAATTGGAGAAGCAGCAAAATGTGACCCACTAGCACAACAGAAGCATGATCGCTTGTTTCCTTTTTGGTTCTGCTCTTTCTCCCCTCTATTCTCTACGCTGCCCTTCTTATTCTACTTTTCCTTGCTCTTCTATTTACCCTCTGACACTTTTAAAACTTCAACCTTGGTATCTTTGTTTTCTGCTTCTGTCAACTTTACTACGCTTGCTAGGGAGAGTTCAACGCGCTTTGCTATTTCTAAAACCTCATCAATGTTTTATTGGTTTCATAATCAAAAGAAACAAAGACTTGTTAATGAGAACAAATATAAATCTTTAACATTATATCCCATCATATTCATATTCATCATTAAATCCTTCCCACACAACAAAATTAAAATGATAAAATCATCATGAGGTCATAAAATCAACATTGATTTGCTAAGGTGCAGCTCTTCCTCACATGTATACGCTACTTTGCACATTCCCAATTTTCCTATTCATCTCAAACTTCAATCACTACCCCAGACACCATCAATTTTCCTATTTGAGTTCAGTAGACAATACAAATTCCAACATTTTCATAGCTACAATTACTAGCATGGTCTGATCCCCTATTAACACCCATTTTCACCCGTCCAGTAAACTAAGTGTCTCCCCCATAGACTTGAATTCACCAAGGAAGAAGCTTCTAGTCTGCTTTAGGGACTCACAAACAGTCACCAGATGCTGGGGAGTTTCCACCAGTTCACTGTTCTTACAATAGCGGCATTGAGCATTTTCCACCCCCCGTGCTTTCCGCATCCACTAAAACTCCATTGTGTTTAGGATGTTCAAGCAACACCTAAATAGCACATCTATGTACCTAGGAGAAGGCTATTTTAGGAGAAATTTGGGCAGGGAATTCACACCACCACCTTCTAAGATTAATGATTTCCTCGATTTAAGGGTGCTGATCCAATCCCCTAACATCAACTTCTTTTTTTACTATTACTGGATTATGCATCAACATTTCCACCTCAATGTCATTTCCCTTCAAAAAAGCCTCCACCTTTGCTCTCCAAATTTCTAAGTTTCCACCTTTGGAGTAGTTACTCAAGGCCAGATTCGCAAACATCTCGTTCACACAATCTATAGCACACTTCCTATAGAGTGAGACCGTTTTCCACGCAGCAGACTAGTTTGAATCTTATCGCACAAGATGGTTAGCTATTTGGGAGTTTCAATACCTTTCTCCAAAACTGGCCCTCCAATTTCTCCCACCACAAGCAAGATAGATGAAAGGTAGTCTCTGCTCCATATGTCAAGATGTGAGCCATCTTTTGCTTGTAGAAGGAGATTGTTGGAGCCAGTGTAAATTTTCCAAATCTACGGTGGAAAGCTCTACCCTGGTTTGCCAATAATATCAACCTTGATCGCAAATATTGGAGTTGGGCTGCCTCATTTCTTCTGCTGTTTATCGTAACCCCCAAGTATACCATGGATTCCACTGTTTCCAAAGGGATCCCCTCCACCCTCCACTTATAATTCGCAGTCTTCTTTTTACCTGCCCCCTTCATAGCCAAGATTTTAGATTTAGTAATATTGCTCTTCATTTTCTTTTGAATAGAGTTCAAAGGCTCCTAATCGCCTCTGTAACCCTATCGGACTGAGGTCCAAAAAAAACAAATCATCCGCAAAGAGGATACTCGGTACCTCAACTCTATTTATTTTTGGGGGGAACGGTCTTATCTCTCTCTCTGTGAGACGGCTAAATCTGCTATGTAGAGGCAAAAAAGCAGGGGTGCCAATGCCCAACCCGGCTTTAACCCGTGGAAGGTATGGATCCTTTGAAACAGTGATCCCTTAGTTGACAATCGGATTCTAACCAACGTGTTGGTATATGGTGCTTCCATAGCCTCAACTAAGTCCCATGGACATCCCCAGGCCTGTAATTTTGCCCATGGTTTCTTTCTAATGATACCATCAACAATTCAATGATACCATCCATTCATCCTGATGCATAATGATACATCCATTCATGCATTCGTTCAGCTGATCAGTTCCGTTCTGACTGTTCCTCCGTCCCCTTGTGCCCCCTCCCGTTTCCGCTCCTTCCAACTCCTAGCTCCCTTGCACTGTAACTCCCTACCTCTCTCAATTAGTTCTACTCCTACTTTTTCCTCATTTCGCACCTCCCTTAAATCTCTCCTTCTCCACCACCGCCTTTTAACACCCTCCCATTCCTGCCCCCCTCCTTATTTTTTCCTTTCCTTTGATTCCCTCCTTCCACTCCCTACCAACCCTCTCTCACCCTTCCCCCTCTCCTCCTGCTCCCCCTCCTCTCCTCTCCCCCATATTCCCACTGCTTTCTCTCCAGTCTTATTGCTCTTCTTAATGGTTTGTTATTTGATTGATTCATATTGTAATCTGCTTATACCGTTATATTGTTATGTTATGTTCTTTGTATCAAGTTGTTCAATTGTGCAGCGCTTTGGCTTAAAGCGCTATATAATTTAATAAATACAAATTACAAATACAAATACTAATGAACGCTACGTTCAGATGCCACTATAATTATGTTTTACGGCCTTTTGTCTGTTTATTTATTTACAAAGCGCACCAGACGCAAGGGTATTAGGGTGCAGAAGAAGAAAAAGAGGATTGTTCAGCTTAGGTTACATTGTTGTGTGTTGCAGTACAAAATATTAATAAACAGTGCTGGCCTATATCATACAAATGAGCAAAGGTAGCAGAGAGCATCAAGCAACAGTTATATACAACATATACAATTATACAGATACATATGTATATACAAATATACGCAGTAGTGGACAGTGTTGTGGCAGTGTGGTAGCGGGTCAAATGTCATGCTCCTTAATCCATTGGATGAGGTTAGATCTGAAACGTGGGTAGGGCATGTCTTCTCTTAAAGAGGGTGGGAGTGAGTTCCAGTTTTGGGCAGCTTTGACCGGGAAGCTACTACCACCAGTCTTCATATGTTTGAATCTAGGCACTTGAAGTAGTTTTGTATTCTCTCTGGAATCTGAAGGTAAGGTACTGGGGGCGGCCATATGTAAGCATTTATGAGTTAGGGAGGCTGATTTGAGGAGAATGTTATCTTTGGTGGAGAGACCAGGTGAAGGTTGGATGTTCTCAAGTCAGATATGTGAGCTTTCTTGAGAATGTTGAGGGTTGCTCTTAAAGCTTTATTTTGTAAGATCTGGATCTTGTTGGTAATCTATTTGTTGCAGCCTATGTATAGGGCGTTGCAATAATCCAGTTTAGATAATACCAAGGCTTTTGCTAGAGTAATGCAGTTGTTTGGTGTAAGGAATGGCTTAGCTGCTCTAATTAACTTGTATGTGTAAGCGGTGACCGAGGCCATGGAGTTTACATGTTTTTTTGAAGGTGAGAGTGGAGTCTAGGCAGAATCCAAGAGTTTTCACTTCCTTGGCTACTGGGATGTTGTTGTTGTCTATGATAAAGTTAGAATATAGATGGCCTAATTTATTGAGATTAGCCGTGGTGCCCAGAATGAGGAGTTCCGTTTTGTCATCATTCAGGCATTGCCCATGAGAGGCCATCCATGCCTGGATGATGAGATATACTCTGTTCACAAAGGCCAAGTCCTTGTCGTAATCTCCCGTCAACGGGATGAGGATCTGTGTATCATCTGCATAGTTAGTGTAGGTGATACCCAGGCCATCTAGATCATCAAAAAGGGGCTTTGTGAAGATGTTGTACAGAGTGGGCGAAACACATGAGCCCTGAGGCACACTACAAGTGATAGGAATAGGGTCTGCGGCTGCTGAAGGTGTGAAGACCTGCATGGTTCTATTATCTAAGAAGGATTGAATCCAGCCTATGGCTTCTTGTGAGAAGTGGGTGCCGAGTCTAAGTGGTGGCAGAGAGTCTTATGATCAACCAAGTCAAACGCCGCTGAGAGGTTGAGCACCAGAAGTAGTGCTGTGTTCCCATTGTCCCTCGTGGTGTCTATTTGTGCTTTAAGGTCAATCAGTGCAGTTTCTGTTCCGTGTTGCGGTCTAAAACCTGACTGACGTACTCCTAGGAGGTGGTTGCATTCCAAATATTGTTGAATTTGGAGGTACGCTACCTTGTCCAGAATTTTAAGCAGTAATGACACTGTCGTAATGGGACGATAATTAGTGGGACTGGTCGGGTCAAGTGTTTGTTTTTTTAGAAGTAGGAGGACCCACGACTGTTTCAAGTTGTTGGTAATGGTACCGGAAGAGAATGAGGCATTTACAAGTTTGGTTATGAATGGGGACAGGTCCCTTGCGGCATTCTTTATGATTTGTGCAGGGCAAGAGTCGCCGTGGCAAATGGAAGTTTTGAGAGTTAAGATAACTTTTTCAACTTCTAGAATGGATACTTTCTTAAAGTTGAAAAGCGGTTTAGGTAGTTCGGACAGGGTGAGAGGTGAGGTGTTCGAGGGCACAGGGGCCGTAACATTGTTAGAGTTAGAGGCGAGGAGGAGGGATTCTTTTTTGTTGTTAATTTTAGCCTGCAAGGTCGTTATTTTATTAGCTAGAGCACTCTGAATGCTTGTGCACCATGTTTTGTCCTTGAGGCAGGTGCGAGGGCTTGGATAGGAGTTTCCAATTCTTTAAGGATTGTAAAAAGTTCTTTTGTATTGGAATTAGCTTGGGTGATGCGCAAATTGTAAGATTCTTGTTTAGCAAGGATTATTTCTTTTTTGTATAGGGAGGCTAGTTCTTTTAGGTTATTTTTGTTAGTATCAGAGGGGTTTAATCTCCATATCTGTTCACATTTACATTTCTCAAGTCTAATGGCTTTAAGGTGGGGAGAGAATCATGAATTAACATGTTTTTTTCTGTTTGCATTTTCTGATTTTTAAAGGTGCTATGGTATCCAAAGCGGATGACATTACCTTATTATACTCTTCAGCCAAGGTAAATGGGTCTGCAGAGTCAGGGAGAGAATTCAAGGTAGGGATGATCAGAGGAATTAGTTTGTCAGATGTAATGTTCTTTTTGTTCCTAGTAGGAATAGCAGGAGCTATACTGATGGTATGATTGGGGGGCTGTGATTTCAAGGGCGAAAGAGATCAGGTGGTGGTCAGACCAGGGTAGGGGTGTTATGGCATTAATGGACGTTACACAATGGTGTTCCGCAATCCAATCAAGGGTTCTGCCCTTAGTGTGAGTGGCACCTATTACCTATTGGGCGAAGCCTAATTCCTCGATGGAATCGTTGATCTGTGTGGCATTAGGATCTGAGGGGTCTTTGTAGCCAAGATTAAAATCTCCTAGGAGAAGAGTTGGCGATGTGTTTTTGAGGTTATCCGAAAGGATGTTAGTGAGATCTTCTTCAAAGGATCCTAGAGATCCTGGAGGTCTGTAGATAAGGTGGATAGATATGGTTTGAGTAGTTGAGGTAGTTAGTTTGGCGGTCAGGAGTTCGCAGGAGTCTACCTTTAGTGGAGGAACAAGTCTCAGTGCTAGGCTAGTTTTTGCAATTATGGCTAGGCCACCGCCTCGAGACGAAGTGCGGTCTATTCTTAAAAGAGTGTAGTCCTCAGGAATAGCTAGCATAATAGCTGGGCCGGCTGCTGAATGCAGCCAGGATTCCGTAATGGCAAGGAAGTCAATTTTTTCAGTTGTGATAAGGTCGGCTATTTCTGTGGCATGTGCCACCAGAGACCAGGCATTTATTAGGGCTCCTCTTATACCTGGCAGTGTGGGCTCAGTGGATGGTATTGCAGTGTTGTGAGGGGGTTTTGGGCAGGTGGTAGGGTCTGGAGAGAGAGTCGGCTATTGAGCTGGAGTGGGTGCTGAGTGTTAGTCGAGTTGTGCAGAGATATTTTGGTTTTAGGCTGGGCACTTCTTAGGTTTCTAGACAGGTTGTTAGAGAGAAGGTCTCGAGATTTGGCCGTGGGTTCGTAAATTTTGGGGAGTCTGGCACAAAGTTTGAGGTTTCTTTGGGAGAGATTACATGGTCTAGTGATCATATAATTTATGTTTTTGGGATCGTTCGGGGGTGTCTCAGATGCCAGGGAGTGCAGAGAGTGAGGCATGTTAACCTCTATTGTGATGAGTAAGTGTAGGATAGTCCTCAGTAGGACTGTATAAGTAGCTGGCAAAAACATAATTTATGTAGATATGGGCTAGCTAATGGTAGGGGTACCATATATAAAGGAGTAAACTCAGAAAGGGCACTAGTGCCTGTGTTTAGGGTGGGCAAGCAGGTAGCGGTGCGATAGTCGCAGCGCTATGAGGTAGGCAAAGAGATAGCAAGTGTTAGCACGCATAGGCTAAGAAAATTCCGTAAGTGTGGCAGGCTGAGCATGATATGGGCAACACTGGCAATGTGCTCACAGAGGTCATTTTAGCAGCAGGGGTTCACCTAGGTTCAAAAATCACAGTTTAGGCTAAAAATGCAATGTACAAACGGGTAGGAACAATTATAGAATTAGGGTCCATCTAAATTCAAAAATCACAGTTTGGGCTAAAATTGCAATGTGGAAACAGGTTGGAGCAATTTTAGCAACAGGGGTTCACCTAGGTTCAAAAATCACAGTTTAGCCTAAAAATGCAGTGTGCAAACAGGTAGGAGCAATTTTAGCAACAGGAGTTCACCTAAGTTCAAAAATCACAGTTTAAGCTGAAAATGCAATTAGGTGCAACGATCAATGGGCACATGTGAACTAGCTGCGGCAATCTAATGGGCACATATGATCTAGGTGCAGCAATCAATGGGCACATATGAAGTAACTATAGCAAACTAATAGGCACATAAGCACTAGGTTCAACAATCTAATGGGCACATATGAACTAGGTACAACAGGCAGTGGGCACATATGAACTAGGTGCAGCAGTCAAGTGGTAGGCAACATGCGAGCTAGAGGCAAGTTGGGCAGGCATAATGCAGTTCAATATAGCTGAGCTTCAGGTGGGGCACAGTGCAATACAATGGGCTGAGAATAGGCATGCATTAAATCAAATAAAGACTCACATGTATCAAGGGTCACAAAGGGCACTAGTAATGGATGCCATAAGCGAGGCTAGTGTCACTGACGTGGGACATGTGGATGTAGGGATATAATTTGATTCAAATTGTGGCTAAAGGCTGCTAAGGATCCATCCTAGCACTCGTTATGTGCGCTTTTTACTGCATTCGCCATTAAGACCCAAGGTCTATCCTGCCAAAGATGGCCACCATTCATTCCTGAGACCCCCCCACCCATCGGACCAAGTAAATCAGCAGGAGCAGATTGATTCCACTGGCAGGTGAAGCCGGTCCACGAGGAAAGGCACAGGAAGTAAGGCTAGCTCCTGTCGGAGACTGTGCGGAGCTGTAAGGAGCTGAAACCACCTCCCTCAAGAGGTAACTTTCCTCCCTGGTAGCTACTCTTAGCTCTCCACTGGCTCACACTCAACTTTTCCGTAAAATGTTTGAAAGAATGCAGCCTCCAGTGGGGGTATATCGAGCCTCTTATCTTCATTTTACCACGGGATAGCGTAGCGCTGGGTCACCTATCTACCTGAATGCCCGTCTGATGAAACTTTGTTTCATTCATGTCTCAGGCCAACCACCTCGTCACGACCCTCTGCTGATCTACATACCCGCTGTGCGTTACTGTCCCACGCCTGGCACTGGGCTAAGCATTATTAAGACACTCCCTCAAGCCTCAGTCATAGCGTGCGCCCAACATCGGCATCTTCAGTATCTGTCAGCGACTATCCCCATACGATACCATCATTGCACAGCCCCTCAAATGTTCGAATAACCCCTGCTTTAACGCTGGAACAACTCGGAATTCTGCAGGTCCCCTGAAGCGCCAGTCTCAAAACTGACAGTAAACAATCCCGCCTCTTGCTCCCATGTACATGCAGCAAATTAGAACCTTGTATGCTCGCCTTTGCGCATAGTACCGCATTGCTATCACATGGGTCCCGACTTTATCTGCAATGCTGTATTCCGTCATTGCCTACTAATTCCATACGTTATCGTGTAATGTACTATTGCTTACTGTAATGTATTGTGGTATACTATTAGCTCGCCCACTACAGCACATACTTTTACTATGCACTGACCATAGCCATTGTATATCCCCTACATAGCTTAACTCTCATTAATTGGTTCTGCCACTCCTCAGTTCTGCCCACCAGTATCAGAACCTACTAGGACGAATATTAACCTATAGTACTATTTGCTTATCCACAAGCTTTTCTAGCTCTAGTCTCCTCCCTCCCGCCCTCCATTGCCCTTTCAGCCAAGATCACATAGGCCCGGCTAATGTTGCTGACTGTGGCTTTGATTATAGTCCTATTAGCACTGTTACCCCTCTTGGCCACTCTCACCAGTTAAAGCGCCACCGGTACCTAATCATGCCCAACTTTTCACACATACATAATGTACCTAGGTGCTCAGGGGATGCCTTCATCCCACTGCATGAGGGACTGGTGAAACTAGGCTGCTACCGTCACCACCCTCTCCCCTGCCCCAATCCAGTTCTACCCAACTTTTTACCCTTCCCCACTAAGTACTACTACAAGAAAGTATGCAAGGAAAATAAAGCAGCAACCACACCTACACCCGGGAAGTCACTGGCTGCACACGTCCTGCACAACCCCACAGTCCACCAACCCACATCCTCCATCCCGATCACAGGCCATATATGCACATCAAGGCTCAGATCCAGACTACCACTCCCATTAGCTGTTACATTAAAACCTATCTCAGGTAAATTTAGATTACACAGACTAGCCTCAAGATTGGCAAATAGTTATACCGGTAACAGCTCACCCAATCAGCAGCACAATGATCAGAAATCTGGATGTGTCACTCAGCATCCACCTTGCACAATAAGCTCAGCCAATACCCCCTCTCCACCATCCCCGACATCACCCAAATCACCTCAACTCCAATTTTCACAATCTTCAGTCAACAACTCACACACGCTCAAAGGTGCACTTATTAATGTGTGCTCCCTAGGAGCTCATGCCATTGAAACACACAACCTCATCTTAGACCACACACTGGATTTTTTTAGTCTTCACAGAAACTTGGCTCCACCAAGCATCAGGACCTCTACTAGTGTTGGCTATCCCTCCAGAGTTTACAATACACAGAGCAGACTGTATTAAAGCTCAAGTAGGAGGCGTGGCTATCATTGCCAAAGATAGCTTAAATTTGTGAACCTGTCCTATGGACCCTGTAGAAGGATACGAAAGGCTTCCCTTAAAAATATTAACAGACCCTAAAACAACATTTAACTTCCTCATCATTTACCGAGCACCTAACAAACGTAGCCACCCGGAATTAGAAATCCTGTTGGCAATCACCCCCTCTCTCAAACCCAAGACCAAGTTCATATCCTACGGGACATAAATTAAGGGTTCAATGACCTGCAAGATCATAAAGCAAGTGCATATTGCTCAGCAATGCATGATATTAACTTCTCCCAACTGGTGACCGAACCCACCCACGACAAGGGTAAAATCCTGGACTGGATTTTGACCCTCAATGTTAACTTAACCATTGATGCTATCACAGCTATCAACTGGTCTGATCATCACCTTATTTGCTTCTCACTATTGACATTAGAGAAACCCTCCCCTCTCACAAATCCTATCAATCCCATAGAGACCAGAAACCCACATAACCTCACAATTGAGAACCTCACACCAGCGTTGGCAGATTCCCTATCCGCCACAATACTCACAGACCCATTGGCTGATCCTAGCCGCATCTCCAGAGCCTACCACAATGGCTTAAAAAATACCATTGATCTTGTAACCCCCCCTCAGAAATAAAATTCCTCGCCCATTCAAACGTACCAATTTCTGGTTTAACCAAGAACTGATTACCCTACGACGGCACAAAAGAGGATTAGAACATGCTCACAAGAAATCACCCAGCAAATCACCCAGCAGAGAGTCGTATAATTCACTTCAGGAAGTAATAAAAAATTACAAAAAATCCGTTATTGAGCACAAAGCCAATGACCTGAACTCCTGTATTAATAATGCATCCTCCAATTCCAAAGAACTCTTCACGATCTTACGAGAACTGGAAAACCATATTCCCATTCCGAATACCATGCCGGTCAGTAAAGAATGGTGTGTGACTATTCAGGATGCGTTGGCTGCCAAAATATCCAAGCTACAAGATAAAATCCTAGCCAAACAAAAACTCCTAGCCAATAACATCTCCTTAAAATGACTGCAGGACCCAAAGATAGGCAACCCAGAACTTCAATTCAACTTTGCTCAGGTTAATCAAGCGCAAGTCCAGGAGGTTATCGCTGGGCTCAAACCCTTGAATTGCAAAGGAGACTACTTTCCAGCCACATTAGTCAAACAGTGCGCCTCCTCACTATACCCCGCATAACGAATTTCATCAGTGCCTCCTTCAGAACAAATTCTGTCCCCACCAGTATCAAGGAAGCATGGGTTACGCCACTCCTAAAAAAACTTCACTAGACCCCTCAGTGCCTACCAGCTACAGCTCCATCACCACAGTCCCCTTTCTGTTGAAAATAATAGAAAAAATTGCGTATACCCAAATCCAAGCACACCTGGAAGCAAATAACTTACTAGGAACCAGACAATCAGGATTCCGGCCCAATCATAGCATGGAAACAACCCTACTGGATCTCAAAATCAAATCGATACCATCAAGGATGCAGGCAACCTCTGTATTCTACTTCTATTCCCAAAAATCCTTTTTTCCACGTCTTTCCCTGCCCATTTTATGATTGAATGTCCACAAATCCATATCTGCGGCAACTCACCACTCCTCACTCTGCAAAAGAAAAATTGTTGTGAGTTTCTCTCCGTCGTTTGCAAAAAAAACCTCACTTCGCCCCCTGCGCTTGTCAATGTTTCTAACCTGCCCCTTTCCAAAAACTCGGATGTACGCCTTGTACTTTCCCGACCTCCAGCGCCCCAAACTTTTAACCTTATTCACTGATAACCCCATCCTGCTACCCTCCGATGCCGCCCCCATCCTGAAAGAATAAATTCCAAAAACCTCTGCTCTTTCCCCCACCCCATTAAAGCCATCCTCATAACTCCAAAGACCTGTGCTGCCGACACTGCCGACCTGTCCTCGTGCTGAAAGACCAACCCTTCTCTTCCGATGCATGTCTCCTTCCACGATAAACCTATCCTCACTGGGTACAACTTCTTGCTACCCCTATCCAGAAGCACCCAACATCCCTTTCATTTCTGGTCAGTCTTTGATGTCCTGATTTTATATCCACACCTAACGCCGAAAAAATGAATGCCCCCCCACATTAGACCTCCTTCCCCTCTTCCCCCCCCCACCAGCTCGGACACCCTAAATGCCAGCAGAGAATAACCCAGTGAGACATGTTGAAAATATGTTCCGCTCCCATGCGGACCTGCACACCCCCTCTAAAGCCTTACATGAACTTACCAACAAGGCCGCTGAGATCAGTCTCCTGTTGTCCTTTTCTCTCCTATTCCGCCTTGCCCAACCTTCCAACATTCTGCTTGCCATCTCTCCGCCACTTGGTTGAAAGCCCCAAAACCATTTCCCGTAAAAAGCAATGTCTGCCAGTTTCCCCGATATCGTTGCCTTTGACCAGCCTTTATCCATACACTCCAGTAGAAAGTTAATCACATCATCCCTGCTTCTCTCTTCCGCATACACCCTGGCCTTCGAGCTTTGCGCTCCCCCCCATTGTAAATTCCGACCATGCCCTTTTGTAAGCTGTCCTAGACTCCGGGGCTAGCGAACCCTCCACTAAGGACAGTGCTCTCATTTTCCTATCCTACACAGCTCCTCCGGGATCCGTTGCCCTCTCCAATCTGCTCCTGGTGCCATTACACGGAATCTCTGCCACTGAAAATGAGATAATGCATCATCTATGCCTTTATCCTTCCCTGGCACGTGCTTTGCTCTAAACACCACATTCCACTTCATACAACACAGCACAAATTATATCATTAATCTAGCCACCCTCTGGTCCTTTGCTGACTGTCTGTTAACCACTGCCTTGTTATCGGAATTGAAATTGATTTCTTGTTCCTCAATTCACCTCCCCACAACTCCATTGCCACCAACAATGGGAAACATTCCAAAAAGGCTATGCTTCTACCTCCTCTCTGCCACTGCTCTGGCCACCTTTCTGCACACCACCTTCCCTCCCAGAAAATTCCAAAACCTCCTGAGCCCACTGCATCTGAAAAGATTTCCACCTCCCATGAAACTGGATCACTCTGAAGCCACATGGACACCCCATCGAACCCTTCCAGATATCGCAGCCAAATCCTGCAGTCTTCTCTAATCGCTCCAGACAACCTCACCCTGTGATGTGGGCACTTAGCTCCCACCATAGACCGCGCCATGTTTCTACAGAAAGTGCGCCCGGGTCCACTACCCGACATGCAAAATTGAGATGCCCCACTAACCTCTGCATGTCCACCAATGTCATTTTGCGTGCTACTATTGCCCTCTCCAGCAAAACTACCAGCCTGCTCATCTTGTGGTGCGGCAAGCGTGAGGTCATGGCCACCGAATCCACTTCAATCCCTAAAAAGGTCAACAGATGACATGACACTGCCAACCTCTCAGTTTTGTCCTCTGCCAATGGCACTCCCAACTCTTGCATCAGTGTCTGAAAGGTCCCTAGCATCCTCCGACATTCTTGTTCTTTGCCCGCCCCACTAATAAACAACAAATCGTCCAAATAGTGTTACACTCCTTCAGCTCTTGAACTGTAGAAAAGAACTAAAACGCTCAAACAATGCATATGAAATTGCACAACCCATAGGTAAACCTTTGTCTATATAAATTTGTCCCTCAAACTGCATCCCCAGCAGCCAGAAATCCTCTGGATGCACCAGTAACATCCGGAACGCTGCCTTGATGTCGTACTTGGCCATTAACGCCCCACAATTCCTTCCTCACCAAACCTACCGTCTGGTCCACACTCGCATAGGACACCCCGCAATCTTCCAGTGAAATAAAATCACTGAATGACATGCCCTTCGGCCATGAAAAGTGGTGCATTAGTCTAAATTCTCCAGCAAGCTTCTTAGGCACGACCCCCAATGGGGATACCACCAAATCTCCCATCAAATCTGTAAATGGCCCTACCACTCTCCCTGCTGCCACCTCCTTGTGCAGTTACGTTCACACCACTTTCACATTTTCCCGTGCCGACTTCAAATTTTCCACCCACTGCTGCAACCTTGGACCCCGGTAACCCAACCTAATGGTAAGCTCAGTAGGCAATAGTCTTCAAATTAGAACATAAATTGATCACTTACTTCACCATTGACATTGGTGGTGGCCAAGTCACTCTTCCGCTTTGCTAATCGTGTCTTTTAACTTTTAGAATCCATGCTTGCAGCCCGTAATTGGAGACTGGTACCCCTTTTCTTAGTTACATTAGAGGTAACGTGTTGTCATGGGATTGCTTCAAACAATATGGTGTCTGCATGCACAGAGAAGTTATAGGGTCCTTTTTTCTAACTAAAAGGTTCTTGCGCTGTGTATTGAGATGGGCGCACTCTGTCTACTCTCAAGCCCTTATTCGCCAATACGCGCAGCCCAAATAGGTTCATGAGGTGCTTAGATTTACCCTCAACTGCAGGACACACTGCAGATTGTGATACTGATCGCGCCAGCACTATCGCCTCCCACCTTTTCCGTCCAGCACTTCTCCGGATCAGGCTCCTCTTTGGTCCGCTCTCTTTACTGGAGCCGTGGTATGTTTGACTTCGCTTCAACTCGGTCTGCTGCTGCACAGTGACAGGCACATGCAGGAGAGCCGAGTGTGGGTTCCCGGCCGTCCTCTACCAGAGAACATCGATTTCCCTTGACCACGTGGCAGCAATCAGGGTGTGCAACACAGCAAAGTAATCCTTTAGGACTGGGGGTTGTGTATTCTTACCTTAGCACATCGCCATTGATATAAAGTATATGCCAGGCAGAAAGTATGCTTTATGTTAGTTTATTCCAGATTACAGGTAACACACCCAAGCACAGCCTCTTCTCTCCATCACAGGCTCTTCAACTGATCAGATCAGAACCTTGAGGCATAACCTTCAGTAAACACTCCATCCCCCCATATTCCATGTTCCAGCTCCCGCTATAAGTCACATCACAAACATGATCTAAAGAGCTGCTGACTCTGATCTGACTCTAGAAGTAGTTGGCTCATTCTCAGCTGTGAGCCCCAAGGAAAACATTATCAGTGCACTGAATGTCAGAAAAGGTTCTGTTTAAAGTGTGGAATGCTTGAAGAAACATACTGATGGGAAACATACATTACTGAAATTAATCTATCTTCAGTCATAAAACCGGCCTGGCTTCATTGATACTTTATGTTCTAAAGAAACTGTAAAACAACATTAATAAATGTCCATGGAATGTTTCAGTTTGATTTTATGACTTAAAAATGAAACAAATGTGGACAGTGGTAAAGGTGCTTACCCAACTCAGCATATCATAGAAAGGTGTCCTGTACACCCACAGTGATTATATTCACGGGCAGTGCAGTCCTAGGCAATATGAATGTTCCTAATGTCTTTTCCACCAGAGCTAAGTTCGTAATATTCTGTCAGGACCTTTGCTTCCATCTTTGTGAGCGGGTGTAGGAGAGGCACTGCAGCATGGCTGGTCTATCAACCCTGGCCACCTGTGTCCTTGTAGAGAATGTTGCCGCTGTGCTCTTAAGTGGCACCTCACATGAATATACAGTTTGAATCATTATGAACACCTTGCATTTAACCGCCCTGGCAGTGGCTCCAGAGCAACCACTTGGGGTCTGGAATAAGTACCAGAACCAGGGCTTACTTTTTATTCTTTTCAAGGGTTTATTTAATTGTTCTGCTGGTGCTGGTATGCAGGGGTCTTAAAAATCCAGCTATGATATGAAGGCTCAGAGGGCATCATGATTTCCCTTCAACACATTCTGTGCTAGAACATGAACATTTGGAGTGACATTCTAAGAATAAACTGTTCAGTCTTGAACCTTAACATGGTCAAATTGATAGGAACGTTAAAACCCTGCATTTCATTCTTATTCAAAGGCAAACAACTTTGTGGAGGGGCCAAAGTATAAGCCAGCCACATTGATGCACTGAATACAACACCAGACTTCTGTGCTATTTCTGTTTGTATTCCTAAAGTGAAATTGAAGATCGTTCTATGTTGTGCATGCATTGTGACACAACATGCTCTCTTAGAAGTTTAAATAGGTTTGTTTTCACATTATAGGCAAGCATTGGTACTGTTGATTCATATATTGAAGCAAGAAGCAACCATCCTCAGAGCCAAACCAACAAGTGAGAGCCTTTTTGGCCCTCAGAACTGGTGCTTATTGATGTTAGCACCCATGTAAATTCATGGTTGTAGAGAACCACAACTTCTGGGATGACTAGAGAATTTGGAAGCTCATACAAAGGTGCAGAGGTTGGTGTGGAACTTAGGGGGGCAGAGGGAGGCAGGAGGTAGGTTTAAAATAGCAGTGAAGTGCTAAGGAGAGGGTGCTGTATAATGAAAATGTCAGACACAAAATGCTGGTGGAGGAGGGCAGGAACACTAGAAAGTGTCGCGTATTACACACCTTTGGCATACATGTTTTTTTGTATTGGTAATTTATTATGTAATTTATACATGGGAGTCTCAAGGCGCAACAAAGCAAGGGTGAGGGCAGGAACGATCTTACTAGTCCTTGTACATTCAGATCGTGCAAGTGCAGGATATTTATAACACGCTTAATACCGACATCGGTTTCAAGAGCGGATCCGGGATTCGAACATGTGTTGCTCAGTGTGGTCTTGCTTCCAAGATCTGTGTGTTGCCGAAGAACTATCCTCCCTTCACGGGGTGAGTTCGACTGACACACTGATTAGGAAGATGTTTTTAATTACACACAAAAAGCGTAAAACAGAAAGATGGAAACTGTCAGGAAGTAACAGTTTAAAATGTATATATAAATATATATGAGAGAAAACACTGTATATAAAAGGAATTGAGGAAGTGGAACACTAACGTTTAAAGTTAAGGCCGTGATTGTGTAAAATAATACTTTATATGCTACCAAGGGCAAAAAAGCAAAATAAGGGGGAAAGGGATTTTAATAGGGATTAAAATATATATCTCCATGAGACGATATTGAATAATTGAAGAAGTGGGAAAAATGGAAATAGGGCAGGGGGGACAGTGGTGGTAGGTAGGGAAAAAGTTGATGGGAGATAAGGGTGAGTCAGGTTGTGACGAAAAGATTCTGTTTCAGAATCATTTGCCACATTTAAGGAGCCAGTAGATGATAAAATGGAGGAATATTGACTGTTTACGTTCTCCAGGTTGCCAATACTTTTGATGAAGGATTCAGAACGATGGCCAGTTACAGAAATGATTTGTCTTGTTTCAAGGCACTGCTGTATTTGGAGGGTTTTAGTGGGTGCTGGACGTGGCCACTGTTCTTAACATTATTATCCCAAACAAATGGTTCCATTGAGGGTGAATTCTGTCGGTTTAGAGTCTGTTTATCGCGAGTCTTCTGACCAGGGCAAATTGGAGAAGTAGCAAAATGCAACCCACTAACACAACAGAAGCATAATCGCTTGTTTCCTTTTTGTTTCTGCTCTTTCTCCCCTCTATTCTCTTCGCTGCACTTCTTATTCGACTTTTCCTTACTCTTCTGTTTACCCTCGGACACTTTTGAAACTTCAACCTTGGTATCTTTGCTGTCAACTTTGCTACGCATGCTAGGTAGTGTTCAATGCGCTTTGCTATTTCTAAAACCTCATCTAGAGTTGGTTCATCTTTCAACCAGAGTTCCTCCCTTATTTGATTGCAGTTGCAAAGAATCATAAACTGGTGCCTAATATGTTCATCAAATTTCTTTCCAAATGTGCAGGAGAGCGCTTAAATGGCACAACGCCGTAACATATTCTTCCAAACTGTCACCATGTTCCTGTACTCGCACGCCAAAGTTGTAGTGTTCTAAAATGGTACTAGTCTTGGGGTTGAAGTGTCTGTCAAACTTCAACAGCGCCACTTCAAATTCATTAGGTGCATCTCCATCCCCTGTCTCACTCAGGGGTGGTAGAGTGTTGAATATGCGCTGCCCCTCATGCTCCAGGAAGTGCATCAGTAATGACATTTGTCTATCATTGAGAATGGAGTTGCCTCATGCCGCTTTTATGTAATGTAAGAACCCCTTCTTCCACTGGTTCCACTTTACCATCACTAGTCCATGTGTGGCCATGAAGGTTGGCGGTCCAGGAACACCTGGCAAAGAATGTGTTTTTCCTACGAATTACTTCAGTTCCCTCATGGGCTTACTGCACAAAAAATACCCAGACTCGCTTTAAAGTGGAAAAGGTCGCTTTAATGTGACAGGCCACAGCTCACAAAGAAACGCTAACCTGGCTCCCTGGCCTTACAGACTAATATATCCGTTTTAACAAATTGCCAAACAATGAAATTAAAAAAAACAATTTCTTTCGCCCACAGATAAATAATTAAAGCATTTCGAATTCCTCCCTTCCTATTGTTTGTTTGTTTGTTTAGTTTATTTCTTTTGTTTTTTTAAACTTTATTTAATGCTCGCGGTACATAACATTGCAACCACATCACATATTGTATATCTCCGAAACAGCAACATTCAGTTCAGTTTTACAACAGAATACACAGTATTACTGATTTTACACTGCATCGGGTCCTGCCGGGCTGTTACCAGCCGAGTCTGCTTCGCATAAATATATTCTAAACCGGCCCCAAATGTCCTTCGGTTTACATGAACTCGGAGTGACATAACATAGTGTTCTTCACATTCATTGACATACATCAATTCCTTAAGGAAGTGGCTTACTTGCGGCGCCTGCACACTCTTCCATTTTTTCAGAATGCATTTCTTGGCCACTACGCATGCAATGTTAAAGAGTCTTCTTGTCACTTCTGACTGTTTTCCAATATCCCCAAACAGATATTTTTGTGGTGTGAGGTCTGCCGGTATCTGAGTTACATCCGCCAAGATGCCTGCTATCTCGCCCCAGAATGCATGCACTTGAGGACAGCTCCAATACATGTGCATAGAATCTGCTTGATCAGTTCCACATTTCGGACAGCTACCGGGACTGCTATTTGTAAACTTAGCAACTTTCTTGGGGGTATAGTGCAGTTTGTCCAATATCTTAAATTAGATCAGCCTGAGGCCTGCATTCATGGACACTCTCTTAGTCAGTTCGCAATACCTCGCCCAAGTTCTATCATTTATACTTTCCCCCAGATCTGCTTCCCAGGAGGCCTTTATCGCATTTACTGTTGGAGTGTTAGCCTGCACGGCCACATATAGCCCCGAAACACTTGTTCCCGATCGGGTTGACAGGGCCATCAGACACGGGTGTGGCGGGGGTTCATCAGGGAACATGGCCATCTGGCCTTAAAGGCCATTCTCATTCTATGATATTGTAACACCATCAATTGGTCCCTTCCCATCCCTATTTTAAATTCTTCCAGCGTTATAAACCTGCCATTGGGGAATATGTCTCTGATTTTAAATTCCTCCTCCGGGTCCCATTTGTTTTGTATACCCGGATCATATGTGGGTGTTATACCAGGGAAATTCCAGAACGGGACTTCTGCATAGTATGGTGTCTCTACTCCAAGCCTATGGTAGAGTCTGTGCCAGGCCTGTACGGTTGTACTAACTGGATCAAATGGGCACCCATCCCTTTCTTTTCTTTCAAAGATGACTGACCTTATATCAGTTGGGCGTGCAGCATGCTTTTCTAGACAAATGTGGGGTGAGGTGTCTTCCTCATCGTACCAGTGCTTAACAAACTGAGCCTATACAACTAAGTAATACAGTTCGAAATCCGGCGCTGCTATTCCTCCTTTGCTATATGGTTCCACCATTTTTTCCCACTTCATCCTGGCTGTCCCCCCGCACCAGACAAACTCCACCGCCATGGATCTAAGAGTGTCAAAGAAGCGCCTTCCTGGCCATATCGGTATATTGGTAAATATATACAGTAGTTTAGGGAGAATGACCATTTTTAGTATAGCTACCCGACCGATAAGCGAAATGGGGAGTTTAGCCCAGAAACGGAGTTTAGTAGCAAACGTGTTCAATATAGAGTCGTGGTTATTCAAGAGTAGGGACGGTTTGTCTCCCAACACAATTACCCCCAGGTATCTTATCTTGTCCGGCGACCATTGCAGGCCGTGCGTGTTGTTTGGGCATCTAGTAGCCGGAGTGAGGGGAAAAATGTCAGATTTAGAAAGATTCGTTTTATATCCCGAGTATTCTGTAAATTTATGCATTGCCTCCATCGCTGGACCCAGGTGTATGTCTGGTTCCCGAATGTACAATAGGGCAACATCTGCGTACAGGGATATGGATTGGGTCAGGCCCGCCATCCATATAACCCTCTGTCCCTGGTGTTCTCTAATAGCTGCCGCAGCCGGTTCCATTGTCAGGGGGAGAAAGGGCAACCCTGTCTCGTACCCCTGCCCAGCTCAAACCATTCCGACATGGTGCGATTGGTCAATACCCTGGCACGATGACATCTCATTGGGGGGTCGCCTAGGCTTAGGGAGTACTGTGATAACGGCCTCTCTCATGGACGCTGGAAGCGTCCCTACCTCTATGGCCTCTTCCCACACGGACAGCAATATCGGGGAAAGCTCCTCGCTGAGCTCCTTATATAATTCAATCCCCAGACCATCTGAACCAGGGGCCTTCCCGTTGGCTAGTGATTTAATCGCTTCATTTATTTCTACAGTTGTGAGGGGCTGGTCTAACAGTGATTTGTTTTCTATTAACACTTTCGGGAGCGTAATGGTGTCCAAATATTCCCTCATGTCATTTGGAGTTTTCAGGTCATGATTGGCATATAATTCTGTATAAAAATGTGAGAATTCTTTATTTATTGCTTCCTCGCTTGTTGCTATTGTGACGTCTCTCGCTATTACACTAGAGATTAGAGTGTGGTATCTTTCTGTTTTCAATAGGTTAGCCAGGGTGCGCCCCGCCTTACTTCCCTCACCATATCGGCGTGTCCTGGCCGGAGTAGCCATATAAAACAATTCCCTGGTAGCCAATTTATCAAATTCCTGCAAATTGCTATTTATGTCTGCAAGCGTGCTTTCTTCATGCAAGGAAGTATATTGTCATTCTAATTCTCCCAGTTGTTTCTCCACCTCCATCAGTTCCCCCCTAACCATCCTCAACAGTCCCGTGGATTTGGAAATCAGGATACACCTCACCCATGCCTTAAATGTCTCCCACAGAATAGCGGGGCTATTTACTGAGCCCTTGTTGGTTTCAAGGAAAAATTCGACCTCAGTGTGCAACTCCTCCGCCACCGCAGGGTCCCCAAGAATGTTGGGGGGCATTTTCCATCTCCTGATCGGGGATCCCCTTAAACTTGTGGAGCTTTCCTGAGGGTCTCCTGTTGTATGCACCTGGCTCGTCCCGACGGAGGCTCTCGGCTTGCTTCACTATAAAGTTTACATTCAGTTCGTCTTTATTTCAAAGTTTCCTTTCCTCTGAGCGGCAGAGTCTCCTCATCCTTTCCCAGTTCTTTCCCCCGATCAGGGCCTGAGGATATATTCCGGTTAGTCAGCCGAATCTGGCACCTCATCATGCAGTTGTGGTCTGGCGTTCTGGTCGATCACCCGGTCTCTGGGAGGTAACGGAATGGATGCTTCAATGTAAGCCATGGCTTCTGTAGGGTTTTCAAAGAAGTGGGCTCTCCCGCCGTGTTGAATTCTAAATTTCACTGGAAAGATGAGAGCATATGATATATTGCGTATTCGTAGTTGTTTTTTAACCAGCTCGTAAAACCGCCTCTGTGCCTGTATACTAGCGGAGAAGTCTGGATATATGTGAATTCTATTATGTTCAAAGTGCAGAGTTCCTTTCTCCCTAGACAGTCTAAGTATCACGTCTCTATCTCTATAATTGAGAAGGCGTGCTATTATGGTGCGGGGGGGCGCCCCGGGCTTCGGCAGTGGCGCCAATGTGCGGTGAGCCCTTTACACCAGGAAATGGTCGGAGAAGGAATCTGTTCCGAGGATGTTTCTCAAAAGGGTTTCCACTTGCCTCTCCATGTCGCCCTTGCAAAAGGTTTCCGCAACTCCGACGATCCGGATATTGTTTCTCCGAGATCTTGACTCTAAGTCTTCGCACTTATTTTGAGTTTTCCGCAGCTCTGTCTGGAGGCGGGTTATGTCGCGGCCATGTTGTGATAGCGTATCTTCGTTAGTGCTTATCCGGCTCTCCGCTTCCGTGATGCGCACACTCTCTTTTTCTACTCGGGCTTTAAGGGACCCGATTGTTGCGACTATATCGTCTAGTTTGACATTAACTGCCTTGAAGCCATTCTGGACCAGTGTCGCCAGGCGGTCCAAGGGATCTTCCCTTTGATTGTCGTTTTCCTGTGGCGCCTCTTTGGCCGTTCTGTGTGGCTGGGAGCTGGCAAAGGTATCCATCGGACCTGTCTTTCTCCCTCCCCAGTGCCCTTCTTCTCGGTTCGTCCCATGTATTATGGTGTGCGGTCTCTGAGTGGACTGCGTCCTCCCACGTAGCACAGACTTCCGCGTAAATGTTCTTAGGTGAGCAACAGTGTGGGTATTGTGGGAGCAATGATCTGCGAGGCACCGGATGTTCAGCTATCTTTGTGTCTCTTCCACAGGGCTAGGGTCTTCGCAGGGTTTTCCCCGAATGTTTGTACACATTTACTGTCCCCGCCAGGCCCACAGCAGGATGTCCCCCTCGTTCAACCACAGGATTAATGGATTACTGTCCAGCAGGAGCCACCAACCCTTGCCTGCACACAGTTGGATGTTAATAATGCACCCGTCCCTTCACCTCATAAGTGTTACTGGTGTCCCGGTGGGTGAACCCCGCTGAGTGCGGGGGGGGGGGAGGGGAGACACGGCCCTCTGCGTTCCTCTTTTCCCAGTGGCGGCCCCAGGATCCAGTTCCCCAGTGACCACGGTTTCGGCAGTCCCGGCTGCACCTCAAGGTGTGTGCTGGGCGCTATGGCAATGTTAATGTAGTCCAGTTGTCAATCTGCGGTATTCATCCTCCCCTCTGCCCATCCATGAGGATTATGGCGTGTACTAGGCGGTGTCCGCTGGGGGGGTGGGGTTCGCCCGCCCCGCCTCACTTACTTGGATCGGGGTTGTGACACGACCCCCTCGCGTGTCCCTGCACCGCTCTTCCGTGCTTTGCTCCTCAATGCGTTAGCCCGGAATAGAAAGGGCCAGCCTGCCGGCAGCGGGCGTGGCGCCAAGCGTGCGGCAGCCGAGAGAGCCGTGTGCTGCTCCCGTAATCTCTCAGCCATGCCCCCGTTCCTCGCCCCCAAGTGCAGCAGCCGCGGCCCCGGACGCACACGGCAGCCGCAGCAGTGGGTACCCGTTGTCTCAGACGGCAGCAGCCGTACGGGTGTCGGTGCTCCTGGTCCGCGGTCTCCGGCGCTCCTGGACCGCGGTCTCCGGCGCTCCAGACCTTCCCAGCCATGTCTTCCTTCGCCTATGGGCAGCGGGGCACAGGATCTCCACCTCGCCCCTCCCCCACTACAGCCGGCTCTCCCCCAGCAGACCTCGGGCCCGCAGTAGTTGCGCTGTGGAGCCGGCGGCTGGCCACGGCCAAGCCTTCAGCCTGCTCAGGTGCTTCCAGGCGATTTTCAAGATTTTCTGCGGGCAAACAGACACAATTTTTTGGGTGCCTGTTCCAAGGGTCTTCCGCCACAGAGGTCCTCCTCTTGCATCCGCACAGGACGATTCTGACAGGATTAATTTGATGCAGGATTTATGGTGAAGCCGGAGCTCTCCTCTCAGGCAGCCATGCTGGTCGTGCGCAACAGCGCCCCCTTGTTTAGTTTATTTCTATAGTGCACCTAACCCTGAGGTATCTGGGTGTTTTAGTCACAAGTAGATTGTTACAGAGATAGGCAAAGTAGTCAGATTACAATTTGGTCACAGGTAAAATGTTACAGGCATAGGCATTGTGGTTAAAGTACATCCCTTGCTCCCTTACATCTCCTTAAAATCCTCTCAACCTTCATTCTTGATTTCTCCCATCTTCTCCCCGAGGCCACGCCCCTCCTTCTTCAATACCTGTTCCCCCTCTTCGTACCCCCGCTAGAGCCCGTTCGTGCAAAAAGCACCCCCCCTTCCTTTACTGCGCTAATACCCCATTGTGCTTCCCCCGACCCCTCCTCTAAAGGGCCATGTTCCTGGCATCAAGGAACTTCTTACCCCCGTAAACTCCCCTATACACCAATCTCCTCCTACCTAAAACCTGCAGCCCGTCTGACCTGCCACATCAGCAACAATGAACCTTACATCACATCGCCCCGTCTAACGCCCCAGCCTGTCACACGGAAACTCCCCTCTGTCCCTTTCTAACCCTTCACAAAAACCCTGGTCCTGCAAATGGGGGAAAACAAAATTCTCAATTAAGGTCCGATCCCCCGCCCCCCACTATTAATACCCAAAAACAAGGGGAGGGTAGGGCAGGCACAAACGCTCGTCCCAACTGTCGCTTGCTCCCGGACCTTCCCAGCCCCCCTTTATATTGCCCAGAGGCGCTCTATGCTCACCCGTGCAGCGCCCAAAAACACCCTCCGGGAAACGCTTTGCATTACCCCTGGGACCTTCCCTTGGGCTTACTGCACAAAAATACCCAGACTTGCTTTAAAGTGGAGAAGGTCGCTTTAATGTGACAGGCCACAGCTCACAAAGAAACACTAACCTGGCTCCCTGGCCTTACAGACTAACATATCCGTTTTAACAAATTGCCAAACAATTAAATAAATGAACAATTTCCATTCCCCACAATTAAATAATTTAAGCATTTGAAATTCCTCCCTTCCCATCCCTTGCTCCTTTCCATCTCCTTAAAATCCTCTCAACCTTCATTCCCGCTTTTTGGCTTATTGTACAAAACACCCAGACTCGCTTATGGTGGAAATGGTTGCTTTAATGTGACAGGCCAAAGCTTACAAATAACCGCTTACCTGGCTCCCCTGGCCTTACAGACTAACACAATATTTAAACAACCAATTATTAACTCAACATTTATATTTTCTTCAACAAATAAATAATTAAATCGTTCCCCTTCCTCCCTAACTATCTCTTGGTCCCTACCATCTCCTTAAACTACTCAAAGCATCCCGCTTTTTCCCCAGGGCCATGCCCCTCCAGGTTCAATACCTGTTCCCCCGGGGTAGCCCGTTGGTGCAAACAGCACCACCCCGATCCTTTCCCGCGCTATTCCCCCATTGTGCTTCCCTCCCCCCACATCTAAAGGGGCCATGCCCCCGGCAACAGAAAAACCCTCCACTGAGGTGTTCTTTGAGGTGTTCTTTCTACCCCACCCCTACCCTTCTCTTCCTACTTCCAACTCCCTATTATGTCTCCCACCAGCAAGGTCAAATCCGCCAGATAGTAACTATTCACGAAAACTGACAAGTGAACCCCGTCTTCTCTGAAAATCATGAAACCATCATAAACTATTTCTTTATGTTTCAAAACCTTTACCGCTGCCGATGCAAAATATTTTTCCATCTTTCTATTTATTCCCTTGCTATCTTGCTCCCTGCCTTCTCGCTCCCCTCCAAACTCTCTGCGGCAACAACTACTACACATGCTTGGGGCCACATTTCCTTGACCCATACTAAATCACTTTTAATTTTTATAAGAAGAGCCACACTTGTATTTCTTACCAGGTCATTTTCCCCTGCATGAATGATCACCCCTTCTGTAGACCCATAGCGTTCCATCAATCCCGCCAACATAGGAAGCAGCTGATCCCAGCGAAGCACCCCTAAACCGGACCATCTTACCAATGCCACTTTGTAACTGCAACCCAATTGCCTGCCAAAAACCCTTGTTTCTGCCTCCTTCCCTGCCCACTTAACAATAGAATGGCCCACAATCCAAATCTGCGACATCTCCCCAGGCCTCCGAGCAGCATCTGAAAAAGAAATTGCAATATCACTTACAAATCACAACCATCCCACAAACATTAGACACTCCTGGGATCCTACAAAACCTGCTTTAAACGTCCCCTTTACCCATATCCCTGACATACCCCTTGTATCTCCCGGACGTCCACCGCCCTCTGATAAGCCCAACCTGTTACCTTCAGATGCTGCACCCATCCAAAAGAATGAGTTCCAAACTCCTCTGCCTTTTCTCCAACCTCTACCAAAACCTTTCGTAGCACCCCCAGAACTTGCACGGCTGACACTGCCGCCCTATCCTCATGTTGAAAAACCAAACCTGTCCTCCCTCTGCACCACTCCTTCTATACCAAACCTGTCCGAACCAGGCACAAATCCTTGCTCCCTCCACCCAGCAAAACCCAAGAGCCCTTCCCTCTTTGATCTGTCTTAGACCTCTTGATCTTGATGTCCAACCCTAACTCGGTAAACTGGACATCTTCCCAACGCAGTCAATAACCACGGCGTGGATCCTTCAACTCTTTCTATGATGTCCATATCTATCAGTGTTTGTAGCTCTTTCTCCACTTGCGTTCTTAAATGGAATGGTATCCTCCTATGTTTGAGAGTGGTGGGTCTTACAGTATCATCAATGTGCAGGCGTATCGGTTCAGCGTTCAGCTTGCCTACTCCCTGAAAGAGGCTTTCAAACCTGTCCAGGAGCTGTTCTACGTCCGACTGGTACCCAGCCAATGTGAAGTGAACGATATTCAGAGCCTCTGATGCGGCGCAGCTCAGGACGGAGTGGGGGCTGACATCCGTCACATAGAATCGAGCTTTTATCGCATTTGGACCATGGGCAACCGGTGCGACGAAGACACCTTGAATCGGTAACGCAGTGTTACCTCCGAACGTGTAAATTCTTGCCTTTGAATTTTTTAGCTCAGGTGGGCCAGGGAGGGCCTCGTAATTCGAATTTTTTAGCTCAGGTGGGCCAGGGAGGGCCTCGTAATGTTCTGTGGCCAGGACAAACAATGACGCACCCGTGTCGATTAGGACTGGTGTGGGGGTGCCTTTAATGTCCACAATACAGGTGGGTTGCCTTCTCTTTCTGGCTCCTGTGGCTATATTGGAGATGAAGAATATCTCCTCATCCTCTTCTTCTTCAGCCAGATTGAGTCTCTGTATGTCTTGTTCCACCGCGGCCACATTTCGTGGTCTCCTGAAGTTGCCAGTACCCGCCCTCGCCGGTCTCCTATGGGTCGTCACTGGCGCTGCTGCTCTGCACATCCTGGCGTAGTGGCCCGGTGTGTTGCACCTGCTACACACCCTTGACTTCGCTGGGCAGTCCTCTGTGTGCGGCAGATCATATCCGCAGTATTGACATGCTGCTGGAGTGCTCTGGGCAGGGGATGCGTCTTGTCGCTTTTGGCTCCGTGGATCTCCCTAGGGCAAAAGCCTCTTCACTTTTGCCTGGTCGAACTGCTGCGTCCATCTTTGCCCCTCTGCTTTCTGCAAGTTCAAACACCCTGCCAGTGTCAAGAATTTGAGGTAAAGTCATTCCGGGTTTGCGCAGGATCTGCCTCCGCAATTTGCTCGAGCTGCACCCCTGTATTAACTGGTTTCTCACCATACCTTCTTCATTCTCCCATCTACACGTGCTTGAAAGTTGGCGCAGTCGCGCACAGAATTGGTCCAGGGACTTGTCATCACAATCCTGTCATAGTCCACATTTGATAGCGGTATGAAGTGATTCTGAAGAGGATCTTGACTGCGGCATATGTGACCACCTGAATGTCCAATGATTCATAGATGCGGAGCACCTCAGTCCCTGCTGAGTACAGCAGCGTCGCAACCTTTGCATTGTCGTCGTCCTCCCTAGTCGCTCTGAAGAACATGTCGAGTTTCTTGATCCAGATTAGCCCAAACGAGGCTAGCGCATGCGTATACACGTCTCACTTCGTAACAAAGAGGAAGTTAGTGACATCATCCCTTCTCTGCTCTTCCGCATCCCCCCTACCCTTCCAACTACGAGTTCCCCCTCCTATGAAATCCTCCCAAGCTCTCCTGTATGCCTCTCTAGGTGCCTGAGCAAGCGAACCCTCCACCAATGCAAGCGCTCTCAGCTTCCTATCTTCCACAGCTCCTCCGGAATCCGCTGCCCCTCCTGTTCCGCCTTTGGAGCCAATCCACGGAATCTCTGCCATTGAAAACAAGATGATGCATCAGTGATGCCAGTATCCTTCCCCGGCACATGCGTTGCCTTAAACACAACATTCCATGCCATGCAACGCAGAACAAACTCTTTCATCAGTCTCGCCACCCTCTGATCCCTTGCTGACTGCCTGTTAACTACAAGAACTACGCATTCATTGTCAATGTTGAAATTCACTTTCTTGTTTTGCAACTCCTTTCCCCACAACTGCAATGCAACCAGCAAAGGAAACAATTCAAGGAATGCAATGCTCCTTCCCTCCTTCAACCAAAGCGAAGGCCACTTCTCCGCGCACCACTTTCCTCCCCAAAACACACCAAAACCTCCTGCACCTGCTGCATCTGAAAAAATCTGCACCTCCTGTAATGACCTGTCTTCAATAACGTATAAATAAAAGACTGAGACAACAAGTAGTTTGTATGGAATTCAACGAGAACCCAAATAATTTTATTAATAGCGTTTTCTTCTTCCTTTCCGAGGAAGTTTCAAAGAAAAGGATACGTCTTTAATGCTGGATCTTGCAAACTTGGTATCAGATTTGGCCTCTCATCCGTCTCATGGTAAGTTGTCTGTCTCTTTAGTTGACCTTGACTCCCTCCCTTGAGGTCTGAGGTTACTTCCCTTATGTCGCCATACCGTTCTTAAAACAATGTCTCTTTTCCTCTTCTCTATTCAATGACTTTTCCACTTTGCACAAATTTGTCTTATGACACTTCTGATAATATAGTTTTCTTTTCAGAGGCTAATGTTGGTAGTCCCTGTTCAGACCACACAGGCACAGAGTCTATGCAGTTTCTCTTATACGATTTATTTCATTTCACAGGAAATGGTAAACACGCCTTTAAACTCTTCTCTTAGACCCTGTTCATAGGGATGTTGGATTCACCATTTCGTACTCTTCATCTCTCTTCATTCGACCCCCTGTGGATATCCATTAAGCCGTGTGGTTTCCCTACTTATAGTTCCCTGAAGTCTTTAACACTATCTACCCTTCAGGGTCTGACGCTAATAGCAAGACATCGTCGGGTATTCCCATATGATTTCCTGGCCTTACTTGTTTGCCGGCGTAACGACGCCTACTGCTTCCTTCTTCAATCCGCGATCAGCTGTTTTCTTTCAGACACGGCCGTCTTCGTTCGTTCAGCTCGGGTTTTCCCCGTCACAATTATGGTTACTACTTCTTACTTCGGCGACGTCTGCGATCAGCTGTTCCCTTCTGGGCACGGCTGTCTTCTTTTCCTCAGCACAGCGTTTTCCTTCGGCCAAGTAAGCGACAACGATCGCTGTGTTTACTCATCAAATCAAAACAACAAAACTCATTCAACTGCGCAACTTTGTATCGATATCACTAACGTTCAGGCGAAAGTCAACAGTGCCTTTCTTTTCCAACACTCCTCTTCAATACGCCCATGCATAACCGTCCTTTTCTCCTTCCTCTCCGCGAGACCCCGTCTCCTAGGTAACAAAACAGGACAGCCAGAGTTATTAGAGGAAAGTCCATACGCGGATCATACAAACAGGACTTCCTGGTTATACGTTCAATATGTATCACTGCATACGTGATTCTACCACGTTTAAAGACACCGTCACACCCCCTCTACTAAACCCTTACGTTCGGGAAGGGTTTCTGCTCTGGACAAATAATCAGCTTGTGATAGCAGCTTTCCAGGTCTATGAACAGTGTTAAAAGAGAAGGGCTGGAGGGAAAGAAACCACCGGAGAACCCTCTGGTTGGAGTCTTTATTACGTGCTAACCAGACCAAGGGAGCGTGATCAGTAATTAGCGTAAATTCTCGACCAAGTAGGTAGTATCTAAGCGCATCAATGGCCCACTTGACGGCCAGACACTCCTTCTCTATGGTCGGGTAACTTAACTCATGTGGTAACAATTTCCTACTGATGAACAGTATAGGTCTTTCCCCTTCGCCTTGATTCTGAAGAAGCACCGCTCCGAGTCCCGTTCCAGAAGCATCAGTCTGAAGAAGAAATGGAGACATAAAGTCTGGACATTGCAATACAGCTTTTCCGGTGAGGGCCTCTTTTAGAAGATTAAAGGCTTTTCGTGCTTCCACTGTTTCCCAAATTTTCTTCTGTCCCGTGGGCTTCTTCAACAGATCCGTTAGAGGAGTGGCTAAAGTAGAAAAATGCGGGATAAACCGTCTGTAATACCCCACAAATCCTAGAAAGGCCCGTACTTGTTTTGGAGTTTCGGGGAACTTCAACTGCTTTATAGCCTTTACTTTTTCCTCTTGAGGTTTAATCATTCCCTGACCCACATAGTATCCCAAATATTTAGTATGGTATGTTGCTACATGGGTCTTCTTAGGGTTTATGTGTAATCCAGCCCGTCTCAAAGTTGTAAGTATGTTTCTCAGATGAACTAGATGTTCTTGCCAGGAGTGACTATAGATAATGATGTCATCAAGATATGCCCCAACATAATTTTCATGACCTTTTATGAGATAATTCATCAACCTTTGAAATGTTGCAGGTGCTCCATGTAAGCCAAAGGGCAACACCGTAAACTGGTATAGGCCGGTAGGTGTAGCAAAGGCGGTCTTCTCCTTATCGGTCGGTAATAACGGTATCTGCCAATAGCCTTTGGTTAGATCAATGGTGGTTAAGAATTTGGCTTTCCCTAAATTATTCAATAAATCTTCTATGCGTGGCATGGGGTAAGCATCAAATTTAGAAATTTCGTTCAGTTTCCGGAAGTCCATGCAGAACCTTACACTGCCATCTGGCTTCGGTACTAGGACTACCGGCGAACTCCAGTCACTATGTGATGGCTCGATGATACCCAAATCTAACATTTCCTGAACTTCCTGGTTAGTGGCTTTTATCTTTGACTCAGGTATTCGATATGGTCTGAGCCTTATTATAGATCCAGGCTTAGTATCTATACGATGGCAAGTCAGTTTGGTTCTTCCTGGTAGTGATGAAAATATCTCTGTGAACTCTTGTAATAGGGAAGACAGATCAGATTTTTGTAGGATAGACAATTCAGTGTTAATGTTTAAGCTTTCCACACCAAATCTCTCCTTAATCTGTGGGAAGTTTTCTTCCGGTGGTACTTCACTAGTAATCATAGCAACGGTTTGCACTGGAGGTATCCATTTTTTAAGTAAATTCACATGATATGTTTGACAAGACAGTCTACTACCTGGTTGCCTCACCTTATACGTTAAAGGCCCCAGTACCTCCTGAATTTCAAAAGGTCCTTTCCAGCTGGCCAACATCTTATTGTCTGAGGTGGGCATCAGCACTATAACCTGATCCCCTGTTTTGAACGTACGTAACTGGGCCTTTTGGTTATAATAGTTTTCTTGTTTCACTTGAGCTTGAAGAAGGTTGTTTCTAGCTATAGCTTGTAGCTTCTCGATTCGATCATGTAACTGGGATGCGTATTCTGTTAAAGTCAACTCCTGATCTGGTTGTTCCTCCCAATTTTCCTTCAGAACATCTAATAAGGTTCTTACTGATCTTCCGAACAGTAACTCGAAAGGTGAGAAACCTGTTGATGACTGGGGTGTGTTTCTTAAAGTCATTAATATCCACGGTAACATTCTGTCCCAGTCTCCGTTTCCTGGCGAAGTTGTCTTCCTTAGCATCTGTTTAATAGTTTGGTTGTAGCGCTCAACTAAGCCTTCAGTCTGAGGATGGTAGACAGCTGTTTTTAGATGTTCAATTTTTAGTATATCACAGACTTGCTTCAAGATATTAGACATGAAATTCGACCCTCTGTCTGTGACGATTTCTCTTGGGATCCCCACTCGTCCAATAAATGGAATCAATACATCACATATCTGTTGTGTATTTGTAGCTTTTAAGGGAAAAGCTTCTGGGTATCGAGTGGCGTAGTCTACCACAACGAGGATGTATTTATGACCTCTTCTCGTGGGGTCTATCGGCCCGACAATATCAAGTCCAATCCGACTGAAAGGCTCTAGAACAAGTGGCATAGGTTGCAACGGTGCTTTCTTTATATTAGCTCTATTTTTCTTCTGACAGTCTTCGCAGGATTGACAAAACCTAACGACTTGTTGGTATACACCTGGCCAGTAGAATCTATCCAAAATTTTTCTAGTAGTCTTTTCCGTTCCGAGATGCCCTTCCCCAACTTGTAAGTGAGCTACTTCTAGAACTGTTTGATAATATTTACTTGGGACCAGAAGTTGCTTCAGTTCATCTCCACTCCTGGATTTACTCACTCGGTATAACAACCCCTTCTCTCTTATGAAACGTGGACCTTGTCCCGCAGGATCTTCTGATGCTCGCTCTCGAGCATACTGAAGTAATGGATCCAGGGCTTGAGCGGACCTAAAACTATCACCATCCTCTTCCAACCTCCAATCAACTGTTAACGGAAGCATATTCTTATTCTTCCATTCCTTTTTTTGAATTCTCTTCAATTTCTTGCTCTTAGGTTGCTTACAGGAGGGGGCGTAGATTTCTTCTTCACTGAAAGGGGCCTTTTCCCACCAGCTCTTCTCAATTGCATGTATTATCTTAGGAAATTCAGGTATGTCGGACCCAACTAGTAAGGGTTTTGGCAAAGAGGGTAGTACAGCTGCTTTCACTCCCAATTCTTCCCCTCCCAATTTGATCTGGACGTACTTTGATGGATAAGCCTTTACATCCCCATGTACACAGCGAACTGGGATCTCCCCTGAGGAATTATAACTTTCACCTACCAATTCTGACGTTACGGCAGTCTGAAGGCTTCCCGAGTCGACTAGGGCAGTTGTAGGTTTTCCATCCACCTCAGCCTCGCACGTATATAGGTACTGTGACTGCCTTCCAGGCGCTGGTTCAACGTATTCACCTTCTTTAATGGAGTCGAAGACCCCCACATCCATTGGCTCCGTTTTCGGTTTCTTTGGGCAAAATCTGGCAAGGTGGCCCCAGTCTCCGCAGTCAAAACATTGAGGTCCTCGTACGGTTGTGGTAGAAGGACGATAAGGTATGGGGCCCTCACTGTTGGGTCTGGACCGTACCACTTCCCCTTCAGGCTTCCTCAGCATGGAGTGGGGCCATCTTGGTTGAGGCCCAGCTTTATTGTTGGTTGTATGTGCTTTATAGGTTGTTGTATAGGATATTATCCGTCCCTGACCTGCTTTCTGATAAGCTGAGGCCACATCTACCGCTTCCTGTAGAGACAGTCGATGATGTTGTTTGACCCATCTCTGCACAGGACCGGGAAGGGCCTCAATGAACTGCTCCAAGATCACTTTTTCTGTTATTTCATTTGTAGTGGTCAGACTAGGTTGTAACCATTTCTCCGCTAGTTCCTTTACCCTATAAAATAACTGTCTGGGGGTTTCCTCTCCAGTCAATTTGACTTCTCTAAACTTGATTCGGTACATTTCCTCATCATGTCCCATTCGTTCCAGCACCACTTTCTTCATATCTCCGTATAGGGTATCTCCCGTTGGGTTTGCGGCCTGATAGGCTGACTGCATTTCCCCGGTCATTAATGGTGCAATGTAATGGCACCATCTCTCGGCTGGCCACTGGGCGTTCCTAGCTACCCTTTCGAAGTTTACAAAAAAATGGGCTGGATCTTCCCCAGTCGCGTATTTTTGCAAGACAGATGTAGGTACTTGAGGGTTGTTTCTGGTATTAGTGACTTCTAATAATTGTGCTTGTTGCATTTGTAATGCTTGCTGAAAAGCTAGTCTGTCCGCTTGGGCCTGTTGATTCTGCATTTGCAAGGCCTGCTGTAACAGTTGTTGTCCCTCGCTTAGGGTCTTGATAAGTTCCTCCATTGCGCTCTCTCTATCCCACTTCTGACACCAAACTGTGATGACCTGTCTTCAATAACGTATAAATAAAAGACTGAGACAACAAGTAGTTTGTATGGAATTCAACGAGAACCCAAATAATTTTATTAATAGCGTTTTCTTCTTCCTTTCCGAGGAAGTTTCAAAGAAAAGGATACGTCTTTAATGCTGGATCTTGCAAACTTGGTATCAGATTTGGCCTCTCATCCGTCTCATGGTAAGTTGTCTGTCTCTTTAGTTGACCTTGACTCCCTCCCTTGAGGTCTGAGGTTACTTCCCTTATGTCGCCATACCGTTCTTAAAACAATGTCTCTTTTCCTCTTCTCTATTCAATGACTTTTCCACTTTGCACAAATTTGTCTTATGACACTTCTGATAATATAGTTTTCTTTTCAGAGGCTAATGTTGGTAGTCCCTGTTCAGACCACACAGGCACAGAGTCTATGCAGTTTCTCTTATACGATTTATTTCATTTCACAGGAAATGGTAAACACGCCTTTAAACTCTTCTCTTAGACCCTGTTCATAGGGATGTTGGATTCACCATTTCGTACTCTTCATCTCTCTTCATTCGACCCCCTGTGGATATCCATTAAGCCGTGTGGTTTCCCTACTTATAGTTCCCTGAAGTCTTTAACACTATCTACCCTTCAGGGTCTGACGCTAATAGCAAGACATTGTCGGGTATTCCCATATGATTTCCTGGCCTTACTTGTTTGCCGGCGTAACGACGCCTACTGCTTCCTTCTTCAATCCGCGATCAGCTGTTTTCTTTCAGACACGGCCGTCTTCGTTCGTTCAGCTCGGGTTTTCCCCGTCACAATTATGGTTACTACTTCTTACTTCGGCGACGTCTGCGATCAGCTGTTCCCTTCTGGGCACGGCTGTCTTCTTTTCCTCAGCGCGGCGTTTTCCTTCGGCCAAGTAAGCGACAACGATCGCTGTGTTTACTCATCAAATCAAAACAACAAAACTCGTTCAACTGCGCAACGGCGCAACTTTGTATCGATATCACTAACGTTCAGGCGAAAGTCAACAGTGCCTTTCTTTTCCAACACTCCTCTTCAATACGCCCATGCATAACCGTCCTTTTCTCCTTCCTCTCCGCGAGACCCCGTCTCCTAGGTAACAAAACAGGACAGCCAGAGTTATTAGAGGAAAGTCCATACGCGGATCATACAAACAGGACTTCCTGGTTATACGTTCAATATGTATCACTGTATACGTGATTCTACCACGTTTAAAGACACCGTCACAACCTCCCAAGACACTGTATCTCCTTGCAACCACATGGACACTCCGTTAACACTCTCCAAAAAACGCAGCCAAATCCTACAATCTTCCCGAATTGCACCTGATACTCTTACCCGATGATGTGGGCACTTTGCTCCCGCCATAGACCGTGCCATGTTTCTACAAAAAGTCCTCCCTGGGGCCACCACATTGCATGCAAAATTCAAATGCCCCACCAATCTCTGCATTTCCACTAGCATCATCTTCTTGTCCCCCACCGCTTTCTCCAGCAATCCTACCAGTTTGCTCACCTTGTCGTGCGGCAAGCGTGAGGTCATGGCCACTGAGTCCAATTCAATCCCTAGAAAGGTCAACACCTCTGCCGGTCCTTCTGTTTTTTCTTCTGCTAAAGGCACACCCAACTCCCCCCTCAAGTCCTGAAACAACTTTAGCATCTCCTCGCACTCCCTGTCTCTGTCTGCCCCGCTAATGAATAGGAAATCATCTAGGTAATGGAGTACATCTTCCCAACCGGATCTGTATGAGAAAACCCATTGTAAGAAGGAACTGAAACGCTCAAACAAGGTGCAGGAAATTGCGCACCCCATTGGCAAAGCTTTGTCGATATAGATGCGGTCCTCAAATTGCAATCCCAACAGCCAAAAATTCTCCGGGTGCACCGGCAACAACCTGAAAGCCGCCTTAATGCCACACTTGGCCATGAAGGTCCCACACCCAGTTTTCCTCACCAAATCCACCGCTTGGTCCACACTTGCGTATACCACCCCACACTCCTCCGGAGTGATGAAATCGTTGACAGACATGCCCTCGGGCCATGACAAATGGTGCATCAATCTAAATTTCCCTAGGGCTTTCTTAGGTACAACACCCAGTGGTGATACCACTAAATCGCCCGGCAAGTCATCAAATGGCCCTACTATCCTTCCCGCCGCTATTTCCTTGCCCAATTTCTGTCTTACCACATCCACATTTTCCTTGGGGGATTTCAAATTTTCCGTCCACCGATGCAACCTTGGCTCCTGGTAATCCAGCCTGAAGCCATGACAAAAACCTTCTCCCAAAATCTGAGCCCCTTCCCTGTCCGGATAAAATTCCAACCACTTCTCCAACGCATCCACTTTAATTGGCGTAAAAGCCTTTCCCCACAACCCCTCTGCTGGATCCTCTCCCCCTCCCCCTGTCTCGTTGCTGGAAAACCTGCGTGAATGGGTGCTTTCCTGCACATTTGCTACATTCATGCCTGAACCTCCATAAGTTCCTTGTGCAGCCGTCCTTATTAACCACCCAATTTGTCGCTGAAGGATTCCCTCTGCCTCCTCCCCCGCCCCCTCCTGGGCAGGGCGACCAAGAAAGGGCCGGAAAGGCACAGGCAAACCACTTGCTGTGTGCCATGTCGGGGCAGGCCTTGTTGGTGCCATCCACTGCAGCCATAAATCCATGTCTACTTCCCCCCAGACAGCCTGACTGTCCTCTGTCATTCTTGCTCTAAATTCCTTGTCATAACACACCCATGCAAAGCCCACAAAACTTGTAAATGCCTTTCTAATCACATCCATATATTTTAACAGAGCCACGCATCGCTCCGGGGACTCTTGGGCACGATGCCAGTTCTCTCTCCTCTTCTTTAGAAGCCTCCTTTGCTCTCACTTCCCTATGAAGCAGCTTAAAAACATCCACAAATTCCCCTGCTTGAATCTTTTCCTTAGTTGCTGTCATCAAGTGTGCTCCCAAGGGTTTCGTGATGCCCATGTATGGTAGCTTTTTCTCCTTGCCCTTCACTTCCACTTCCTTATCTTTTAAAACCTGTACCTCGACCGCCAATGGCTCAATCACCTTATCCGTCTGTACCTCCTCCGAGCAATTTTCTTTTTCTCCTACCAATGTTCTAATAGCCTGTAGCCCAATCTCTCTCCTTACCCCTTGCAAACCAGCACTTTCTTGCCCCCGTTCTCGTGTCCCCTCTCTGCCATGCAGTTGCCCAGTCCCTTTCCCGCTCACCTCTTTCCGTTCTGCCATTGCCCGTCTGCGGCCTGACCTCCACTCCGATGCTCCTCATCTCCTTTCTTACTGGGCTCTTGCTGCGGGGACAAAACATGTCAGCAGTCTCACCCAGCCAATTATTCCCCCAACCACTTGCCCCCCATTCCCTTTGGTCTTAGCTTTCCCAATCCCCTCTAAATTCCCTTCTCGCCCTCCAGCTCCTTCTTCCCGCCCTATATCCTCCATCATCCCACTGCTCCCCATATTCAACCATCCTATCTTCATCACCCCTAAAATACCATTGCTGGTGCGAGCTCATGCTCGGGTGAGAAGATCCTCTTCTTGTGAGCCCGGGGCGTCCGCCCCGCCACTCCTTTGGTGTTTTCTCGGCGGGGCCGCAGAAACCCCTTCCTTGTCCTCTTCTCTCCGGCGAGGTGTGCTCTCCTCCACCCTGCAGTCTTCATCGCTAGGGGCCGTGCTGCGCCCTCTAGACTGTCCTTGCGCCGTTCGAGAAGGGGCCATTCTTAAACCCTCTCCATATTCATCCTCTGAAAGAGTGGGGGCTGCTCAGTGCCCTCCACCCGAACTACTCCCAGCCGGGGGGGCCATTCTGCGCCCTTCTCTAACCTCACTAATTGATGGGGACTGCTCCCTCCTTCTCCCAACTGCACTCTTCTGCAGGTACTTACCGCCCTTGCCCCTCTGTCCCGACACCCTTCTCTGAACCTCTACACCGACAACTTCTTGCTCCGCCCTGCCTACACTTTTCAGGGAACTCCTGACCTCCCCTACCTCCTCCCGATCAATCTCTCCCACACCCATATCCTTGCTCTCCCCCAAGTACAATTCCCCCCTGGACGCCCTCATGTCAATCTCCCTTCTCAACTTCCTCCCCCTTGATTCACCAACCTCCTTTCTACCAGCCGCCGGGTTACAAGCCACCCCTGCCGCAAGAGCCCCATCTGCTGCTGGCCTCCGCTGCAGCCTCCCCCCCTTTCTTCCCCTACCCCTGTAACCTCTGTCACAGCCCCCTACAGCTGGGCCTTGGATGCCCTATTAATTATCTCCAAAGCTTCCCTCAGGGCCTTAGCGTCCACCAGTCCCTTCTTCTTAGCACCCTGACCCACCATCCTACAAAGCAATGCAACTGCGCACTTGCGCACCGTTGGACTGCCTAGCTAGCCCAGAGCCTTTCCCCAAAAAAGAAATAAAAGGGAGAACTTAGTGCCCAGCTGACGGAGAATGTCAAAACATCCTCTCAAATGCTATTATTAGGTGACTTCAATCTAGCTCTGAATGATCCAAATGATCACCAAGGACTAGCAGTCGCCAATACTATTTCAGAACAAGGCTTCAACCTAAACGTCACCCAACCTACCCACAGCAAAGGAAGAACCCTTGATTGGGCAGCTGACCTTAACTATGACACTAAAATGACCGCCATCACTGCCCAATCCTGGACAGATCATTACCTACTGTCGTTTACTCTCCCAATAAACACTAAGAAAAAAAAAAAAAACCTGATAGCACCTCCATGGCTTACATGGAACAAACGCAACATCACAGTGGATGCTGTCTTGCCAATTGTGATCCCCACACTGAACTCTCTAGAGGGAATCAAGCCAGTTCTAGTACCAAAGAGTTATTTGTCATCCTCAAAGAGATGGAGACTCCTATTATCCTACATATCCGAGCGTCAAGGACAAACTCTGGTGCACAAACATTCAGAATGCTCTAACCAACAAAATAGCCACCCTACAACCCAAAATTGACGAAAAACGCCTAAACCTCCAAAACCTCCAAAATTCAGGTAACAACCACAACAAATTAAAGCCTACCACCAAATCACCCCAAGACTTTAAATTCTCCAAAGTCTCTGTCCCAGAGATACAAAAAAGCATTGCTACCCTCAAACCATCAAAGAGCCAAGGCGATAGCTGCCCAGTGCAAATAATCAAAGATGCTGCTAGAGACCTGGCTCCTTTCATCTCTTAAATTAATCAACGCATCTTTCACATCTGGTATAGTACTCACTAACCTAAAGGAATCATGGGTCTTAGCCCTCCTTAAAAAACAAACACTGGGTCCTACCATACCTACAAACTATAGGCCAATTACTATAGTCCCTTTTTTACTGAAGATACTGGACAGGGTAGTTTACCTACTGATCCAGGAATATCTTGAGACTAACCACCTCTTAGGGACAGATTTAGATCTCTACATTGGATCGAAATGGCATTAATTGACTTAAAAGCCCAGATAGATGATCTTAAGGACAATGGGCAAATTGCCTTGCTACTACTCTTGGACCTATCGCCGTATTTCGATTTGGTTGACCATAAAGTATTATGCAATCACCTCGCCTCTCAGAATGCCATTACCTGGATACAATCGTTCCTAAACAACAGGACAATGCAAGTCTTCTCTCCATCAGCAGCAGCCGACCCCATTCCCATTACATGCAGAGTCCTCCAAGGCGTATCACCCACTATGTGCAACATTTTTACGAAGCCGTTATTTGATGATTTGGACCATCTGGGTGTCGCCTACACTAACTATGCAGATGACACCCAGATCCTCCTTCCTCTGATGGGTAATACGACTAGTGAACAAAATGTATCTAATCATTCAGGCATGGATGGCCACCTATGCCTGAATGACAATAAAACTGAATTGCTGATTGTAGGATGGTCATCCAACCCGAACAAATTAAATACAGACTACGCCTCCTTCGACATCGATGGAAACAATATCCCAGTGGCTAAAAAGGTAAAAACTCTAGGTTTCTATCTCAACGCTACACTAAACCTGCACAAACAAGTGAATGCCACAGCCTCAGTGAAGAAATCGGAGGCACGGTGAGTGTAATTGGTTTTATTCTGGACCCCGAACATAAACAGCCAGCAGGGCCACAACAAGAAATCAAACTGAAACACCTGGAATGTTGATCTACAAGGTAGAACAACATTCCACGCGTGCCAGGCTACGACACTCAGCTACTGCCTACATGGGGAAATTGATCAGGGCATGTAAACCGTTGCTTTCTAAGGAGAGTTGCATTACACTTGCCAGAGCACTGATACTATCCAAGCTGGATTATTGCAACAGGCTTTACCTGGGATCAAGTAAATATGTTCTCAATAAATTACAAATGTTGCAAAATAATGCCCTGAGATCTGCTCTAAGCATCTCAAGGAGAGCTCACATATCTGAAACAAGAAGACAGCATAAACGGTTGTCGATTAATGATAAGATCCAACTTAAAACTATGTCCCTCACGTATAAATCATTGAACCATGCAGCTCCTCTATACTTAACAGAAAGGTTTAACCTCAGGTCTTCAACTATAGTCACCAGGTTCACCAATACCCTCAGCCTGTTAGTTCCTAGATACAAATTACAAAAATCAGGGGGGAGTAGCTTCCCAGTCATGGCTGCACAGCTATGGAATTCTTTCCCAATCTCCCTGAAAACTACCAACTTATTCGCCAACTTCAGAAGTAAGTCGATTAAATGGCTAGCTGAGAAGCAATAACATTATGCCTCACCTTTATTACCGCGGATCCCCTAGCTGATTCCTGGTCTGCATATTGTATGTAATTAATCTGTCGCTTTTATTACAACGGATCCCAAGCTGATTCTTGGTCTGCATACTGTTGTAACTACTCTTTCGCTTCTAAGATGTGATGTATATATCTGTAATTTCCATATGCCATGTCCTTGTATACCTGTAACACTTGCAACTGTCAAATGCACCCAGATACCTCCGGGTTAAGGTGCGATATAGAAATGAATAAAACAAACAAACAAACAAAGATGAGGAATACGTCGGAGGACACAATCCATTCAAAAAGGTTCTTCGTCAGTTACATACAGGAGCAAGCCACCACATGCAACACAGGACACACACATAGATGGGGATATCCACCAGCCTACTCTCTCACTCCAGCAGTCTCTCTCCGTCTCTCATTCCACAAACACTCAGCAGGTAACACCTACATAGTATTCCGTACCTAGAACATTCGTGATATCACAATGAAAGCAATGAAGACCGATGGAGCAGTAGGAACAACTGCTGAGGCAGGCCAAGGAGAGCTACATGTTGGGACATAGGTTCTGCTGAGGAACACATTAGTACTCGCAGTGTGCACAAGTAATTTGGGCAAGGAGACACTCTCCAAATTGGTGCAGCATCAATGATCGTGCAGCTGCCATTGTTTCCTTACACCAAGGGGAAGATTTAAGTGATGCACGTCAATGTGGAGAAGCATCAGGAAAAAGGTAGGGGACTGGAGGCATATATATATAAAAGTAGGGAAGCTTTATTGTAGGTTACAGGGTAAGCGTGATTAAATGAGACAGGAACTAGGTATAACACATCTTCTCAGTAAGCTCTCCCACCCTGAAGATCCCAACTGTAGCATTTGGAACCCATCATGTTCTAAGTGGCATCACTACAATCTACTGCCTACACAGTGTGCACCCAGTGCAGACCAATACTCCAGATACTACACATCTCCCTTTCTTCGGAATGGAATACACAAACAGGAACTGCAAAACAGGCACTCTGAAACAACCATAGTATCAATCTTATCTACCATAAAACAACCAAACCACATTCACAACTCTCCAAGCTTCTGCCACATTCACGTATCTAACATCCAATGTCACCAAATACACTATTCACCACCTGCCCGAGTCTGCCACCACTGGGCCTAGCAGCAGCCACCTGCAACCGCAACCACTCATTACTACACTCTATCCATCACGTCGTATCACCTTCCTCCTCATCTGCCACATGAAGACTGGAGTCTGCCACACCCGCAGCACATCTGTGTACTCACGCACCCGTTAGGAAACACTGACTAACATCCAGATAAACCATCAACTATACATCAACACATCCGACCACATCACAACCATAACTAATCACACCACCATTCTCTCCAAAGAAACACCCGTCATTTGTATCCTCCATTTGTACCGTCAACACACACTCCCACTGCCTCGAAGAAAAACACATAAAAGTGGGAAAAATAGAAAAGGTACTAACAAGACAAAGATCACATTTAAACGACGCAACTGGAAAGGAAAGCAGTGCGTGAAAAGGAACACTTTGACAGTCAACTGATCAGGAAGTACGTCCAAGTGCAAACAGGTCTCAAACAAACAATTGAATGCATTCAAACTTGCAAGAAAGTAATGGCCTACATGACCCGGTTCAAAAATATCATATTAGTAATACGCAACATCCTGCATTCATAGCATGCTCACATATACGCCCAACTCCTGTGCAATAACATCTCTTGCATACGGGCCAATCAAACATACAGGCAATTATTCACCATTCATAACACATTCGCATAGGGCTCATTAAAAACTTCATGACACTAGCACACTTTATACCAAATATGCAGTGTCACTACTCATAATATAATCAGTCATAAATCTGTCTGCCTACACGCAGACCCAAATAAATATCACTTGACAACTGATCAATGCAGTGTGAATAATATTGAATTTATGGCAATGCGCTCACTATATCATATAATCATCATCATAAACATCATCATTGCTCTTTAACTAATAACATAACAGAGCAAAATAACATTTAATCACAAGACATCATATTATTATTACTATGCAGAAACGTATTGTGTCCATAGTTGCAGTCCATATATTCACCCTGGAAATCCTGCAAAATGTGTTAAACACTACAAATTTATTTTGTTTTGGTGTTTTCTATTATGGTATTATATATATTATGGTAGAAACACATAAACCATGTCATCTACCATGCACTACACACTATCACATACATCCACCATGCACCTTCCCAGCCAGGCACACCAAACATGCACAACATCCATTCACATCAAAAATGCAGCAAATAATATGTTAATATCAGTGCAGAAACCATGCTGCTAAAGCAAGAACAATATAGATCCTTGTGTGTAATATCTCAAATAAATATGTAACATAATACGCATTGCAGAAATAGTGCATGCATTAACAATAGTCTTCCTAAAATGCAACATTTATCAGTCTACAATGATTAAAATAAAAATAATATGCACTTGAACATCAGCATTCTATTAAGAAATACAGTTCACCATGTGTAAAAACACTGAAGTCCATGAATTGCACATAGAATATAGGTGTCATGCAAACAAAAAAACATAACATTTCCCTTTTATTTATCCACGAGGAAAGCATTGCTACTGCCCCCCCCCCCCATGTTGCATTATAAATAACTGTTGGCAGATTCATGGTAAAGTAAATCCTTCACTTCGCTCACGGCAGCACTGCAGCAATACTAACACAGTACCTGCCAATTCAGCCATCCAAGAATACGCAGTAACTGTTGTTACTCGACAGCCAACATCAACACAATACCAGCTGGAACTGCTGCCGGTGATCCCTTTCCCAACACAGCACGCGCCGCACTGTGAGTCATCTTCCAATCCGGACGAAAAGTTTAATCCTTTTAAAATGACATCTTTCACTTCGCTGCCGATGCAGCCAAAAATCCTTAATCAAATGCATCCTTACGGAACGAACGTAACAAATACTTCAGCTCACCAAAAGCCTCTTGTGGACATTCACGCTCACGTCATGACGTCGGCCACATTACTAGTGCCATTCCTCAAATGTTTTATCTCAACGACACGTCAGAAAGGAGAAAATCACGGAGCGCTTCATAAACTGAATCGGAACACTCAGTCTCACATAACTCCGCAGTTCGCCAAGTCTCCACAGAATTCTACAACGCCGTGCAGATCTCCTGCACAATTACATTAGCAATGATGCAGGCGCGCAGACGTTGCGGTAAACATAAAACACCACAGAAAATCACTTCATGGTCAAAAACCATTTTTACTGGCCAGCGCTGCATGTACAGTACCTTTTAATATTGGCAGTCATCATATTTTCCAGCACAATGCTGCAGTTTGGCTGCCTGCCAACATGTTTACATGACTTATACCTTGCACAGATCATTTATTGTAACCTTTCCATGGGCAGCTGGCTGGCTCTGAGTGCAGGGCACTGGGCTTATCTTGGATCACTGCTCTTATGTTCCTCTCTGTCTCTGGAATCAGCAACTCACATCTATATATATTCCGGGACCAGCAGCATACTCTAGTGGGTCCTTCATATCTTGGGATCATTAGGCTTCATCAGTGGAGTAACTTTGCTGAAAATGTTGGGGGGGACATCATGACAACTGAAACAAAGGGGCGGGTGAACTGGGCAGACCTTGGCACTGAGGGATAAGACTGAAGTACTACACAACAAGAGTCCATTGCCGACGCGCTCGGTTATAACTTTCATAAGACTGATGGGTATCTTTAAAAATAAATTCTAAAGACACGCCAGTCTTCTGAAACTTATAACACCACAGTTGGTCCTTAGAATTCACTGCATTGACAACAGTAAAAAAGCCTGCCCCCCCTCTACCTAAAGAGGGCCTGCAAGCGGGCTGAAGGGAGCTGGTGTTTGATTATTTGCCACCAGGGCACTGACTCAAACAAGCATATAGACATCATATAAAATGGATGCCTGCAAGAACAGCGCATTAGGTTGCTTTTATTGCCACCAGGGCACTGACTCAAACAAGCATATAGACATCATATAAAATGGATGCCTGCAAGAACAGCGCATTAGGTTGCTTATTCTGATTTCATTAAGTACTTGCAACATCTTTTATTTGATTTTTTTAGATGTAGCAACAGTTTACACAAATAGAGTGCCTCCCTGATTATTTGCATTTTATTTTATGTATAGAGCAGCAAATGCAAGTGCTGAACAAGTAAAAGAAACTGTACAATTCAATTGGAAATAAATTAAACGACCAAATCAGCAAGCAAGCAAATGTGTTTTGTGACGAGAAGGGAAGTGTGGAAAAGAGGAGCGAGAGTGAAGGAGAGGAGTGCATTCCAATGTTTAAGGGCCAGTAAGGAAGAGGAGCAAAAGCAAGACATGGAGGAATCGCAAGGAGAGAAAACAGAAGCTTACCCAAGACTGAACCCTGGTTGAAGAGGCTATTTTCAGAAATAGTCAGTGTCCAAATGTAGCGTGACGGCGTTCATTTCCTTGAATGAATTGCTGGATAATCCTGTCTAAAGACACCTGATCTAGGCGACTTTGATGCACATGGCAAACAGCAACACTGTTCAAACGAGTGTGTGTCATTGTGGAGCGCAGCCATGTTTCTAGGCGACGAAGAGCACTGAAACTCCTCTCGGCTTCACATGTGCTTACAGGGATGACCATCAGCAGCCTAAGAAATCTTTCCAGCTCACCAAAAAGTCTCCTAACATCACTCCCGAGTTGTTGGAACTGGCTCCCAGCCTCATTTAAGGAAGTGTATGTGTAATTGTGTGAGAACATTTCCAGTTGCACTTTCAGTAATCTAACATTGATGTCTGGATATGACTTTAACTGTTTAATGCTTTCATCAGTGATGCCAGCACTGCACTTCGCTGCATTGAGAAGTATTTCTTCCAGTTGGGAAAATTCTTGCAATCCTGGTTGCCTAAACCGGTGGTGTAGCTGAGAAAGGGCCATATCGATGATTTTGAAATACTAGATTTTGAAGAACTGTTCAGCTGTCTTGGCAGTGTATTGTTCTCCAAACGTACTGGTAATCTTCTAGGTCGTGGAGGGGCGATTGGTTCTAAATCCAGTTTTTGAACTATTGCCCCTGCTTGCTGAAAAAACACGAGAAGACGTGACTCATCTCTGAGCATCGTTAGGTTTTCTTGTATGAAATTAACTTTTTTCAGCATGTCTGATACGGTGCAATTCCGCTCTTGTAAGCTTTTATTTAGTATTGTGAGTGGTTTCATTAATGATTGTATTAGTGTTAAACTAAGAATAGTATTTCCTTTCAGAAAGTGCTCCAGGAGACCACTTGCCCTTCAGTACTTTCCTCCATTCCTTTTAGGCTTTGTATGACTAGTTCATACTGTCCTAGGACAGCTTCAATTGCAGATTGTCGGACTGTCCACCTGGTAGGGCAAAGAGGTCGCAGTTTTTTTATGTCACTTTTTCCGTGAGGGCAATAGCTGAAAACATTGTTCAGAACTTCAGGAATTCACCAAATAACTTCCCTAGCTCATGTACCCAATTTAGGGCATTTCGTAGCAAGGGGCTCGAGTGACAGCTTTCTTTCACTACTAGGTTCACACAGTGTGCCCCACAGTGTACAGATAAGGCTAGTGGCTGTTTCTTTTTGATGAAAGCTTGAGCTCCGCGATATGCACCAGACATGTTAGCAGCACCATCAAATGCCATACCTCGGAGGAGAGCAACAGGAAGAGGAAGACGAACAAGCACATCAAAAATTAGGTTGGCAATAGAATCCCCCGTCGTATCCTTGGGCTCATAGAAGCCAATAAACTCTTCATGAGGATTCATGTCGGAGTCCACATAACAAAGACATATGCTTTCTTGTTCCTTTCCTGAGCAGTCCCGAGTTCCATCAAGAATAATAGAATAATACATTGAGTTGCAGTTAATGTCGGCTATGATGGAACAGATTATTTCATGACTAATTGAACAGATGATTTCATTCTGTATTGCTGGATTGGTGTTTTCTTGCTTCCGCTGTAGCCACATTTTGAATGTTTCATTCCCTTCACAGCCGCTGAACATTTTTAGTAACTCATTGTAATAACCCTCATACAGTTGATGACCCCGCAGTGGCATCCTTGTCTGACCAGATAGCGCAAAGCGATGACAGGCTTATATAAGCATTTCCTTGAAAGTTCTTGTGACTTCCTTGACTGATCTTCCAGATTAGAACCAATGCTTTGTCCTTGTAGGGCATGTACAATTTTCCAAGATGCATGCTGGTGAGTTTCAGATGACTGGTGAGCTGCAAACTTCTCACGTGCCTTCTTCCATTTGAAAAATCCTACTGAAGAAAATGTTGGCTCATGTCTCTTTGACAAGGCAAGCAAACCCATTTTTTCACTTTTTGCCAAGTGAAACACAGCACTGCCTTCAAATCAGGGCTGAAATGCAGCCACTCAAATTCTTTGTACCAGGCACTTTGAAATCGCAGGCTTCTTTGACCACAGATTTGTGGAGGTATCTCCTCACTAGATGGTTTAAAGGGCTCCTGCAAAGTAAGGATTGATGTCTGGGTTACATGGTCACCTGGCGACTGACACGGTGTGCTATTTGATGTGAAAGAACTTGTTGTAGCGATGTCATCACCAGCATAGTTTGTTGGTTGTGACTGTGATTCAACTTGGGCTTCTGATTCATGCTCATCGTTACACTCAGTATGCATTTCTTCCTCATGATGAGCACTAATTGATGACGTTTTTGTACGATCTGCAGGGTTAACGCCCGGTCTTTTGAAAAAGGCTTCAATGGTAGGCGAGCCTGCCCTTTGGCGCTTCATCTGCACTCTCTCTGGTTTGGATGGATGTAGTGAATTGCTCTGAAATGTAGATATGTAACATAATTTGTATCGCCAACTAGTCAAATACACTGTTCTATCAAAAACAGACTCCCTCAGCAAGTACATTTTAGGATTATAAATCTGTACACTGTGAGTTGAGGCCTGGGCATCCAAAATCCAAGAATACACTAAAGGATACACAGAGCAGGTTATGGCTGAGGGCTGTTCTTATCTCACTTAGCTCAGCTTCTGCCTTACCTGTGTCTCCTCTCTCTGCCCTGATCTCTAAGAAGGATGTCCTTGAAAGCGCACAAAGTGGTGCCGGATGGACTGCTGCAAGCACTCGTTCTGTCCTCCTCACCTAAAGAATATTAAGAAAATAGGTGTATGAGCTACTTTAGTGCATGTGATCCAAATGTAGTTCAATACAAATCTTCATTAAGGAGTTGAAGATGGCAGGGGGTACAAGGGATCTTTTGCTTATTGTTTCTGAAGAATTTACAGGAGGGAGGACTATGTCTCAGTGTGGGCATGCCCAACCCCAATACAGAAACATCTATAGGGAATAATATCTACATACAACAAGGCAGGATTGTAACCAAGACAGCACTGTAACCAAGCTGAGAATTTTCCTGCCTTTTCTGCGCCCTGATACCCTCCGGTCTGGCGCGCGCTATAAATAATAAAACAAACAAACAAACAGGATACTGCACAAGAGAGACCCAATAAACAATGCACAGAAAGGCTACACAGAAAGGATTGTAGCTTTTTCAAACTTTAGCCTGACCAGTAATGAGCTGATGAAGCGTTTTGCACAAAACTGGCTTCTAATGCATGGTAAAGGGTCCACAGTTCCTCAGCCGCTACCTCCTCACTATTACACAGGCATCAGGGGTTATTTCGGCAAAAAAGAGCAGGACCATGCTTTATCTAACGGAGCTGGCATTAGCATCTCTTATTAGTGCTGGCCTGCAGCTAGCGAAAATCATGGTGCTGCAGTGTAGAAAGGGTGTTTGGCCTAGTGGATTTACAATTGGAGGCAACTTCTTTGCATGGTATAAGAGAACCGAACATACACTGCAATGGATACACAGGCACTAGGTTGAGATGGTAGCCACCGGACCATGGTTTGTATGTACCCAACAAGTCTGGTATTTGAGGTGGTGTTATGTGCCCCCTCCCCACCAGGCTCGGACTGGGGTATACAATTGCCTCAAGCGCCAATGAAAAAGTGGCCCACAGTTGCAAATGGCAATTCATTCCTTTTCTGACAGACTGTTTGAATAGTACCCAAGGGGGAGTTTTTTGATAAAATGTGATGGCAATTGTGCATTTTAAAGAATATGTATCCAGCAACACTGGTCAAAACTAGTAGCCGCAAGTGAAGTAACTCATCAAACTGGCCCACATTGGGTAAAAAAGTGGGCCACACTAACATTTTGCTTTTTCATTTCAGGCATTGCCCTATAGGCCAGTCCGAGCCTGCTCCCCACTACAATGACAAGAAGACGTCCCATCCAGAATGACATTCACTGGGTATCTCGCAGCATTATAAAATGACCAGCATCCTCCCTGGGCTTGAACAAGACACTAGCGAACGAACACCGACCTTCGCATAACACTATACTTCTGGCTTTTCCTCTTGCTGCCAGCCCAGGCTGTGAAGGCCAGGTATACAACTGTATCAGTCCATCTGGTGGAACACTGTTCCCAAAGGCTCAAATGTCTGCCATCTAGGAATTAGGAACAGCACTTCCCTGCGTGTCAGACTCAGCAGTGCATGCACATACACAGGTAGAACATGGTGTTAGGAAATAATTAAGCAATATGACCCGAGCGGCGGGGGCATTACCGACTCAGGTAATGCCCCGGGGTTCATAGTTATAGGCCCGAGCGTCTGCTCCCGAGAAAAAAAAGAAGCAGAAGGTAAGTGGGGTTGGGAGGGTGTGAGGGAGGGGAAGGGGAGAGAACAAAAAAAAACGTACCTTCGTCCCTGCCAGGGGACGATGGAAGCCTCCAGCTGTGTGGAGGCTGCCATCGTCCCCCACCAGGGACGCAGGAGCAAGAAGATAAGTGTGGTGGGGTAAGGAGGAGGGAGGGAAGAAACAAAAAAAAAAAAATCTTACCAAGTCACTAGCGGGGGGCAGAGGCAGCCTCTCAGCCGTGGGGAGGCTCGGAGCGGGGATGGCCTCGCCGAGGACAAGACAGCTGGAGTCCCGGCCGAGAATCGAAGGATTCTCATCCGGGCAAGGACCCGGCGAGAGCCAATCAGAATGCGTGTCGCATTTGCTTGACTCTCGCCGGATACTAATCATTGTTAACGAACATGTGCAACTTTCCCTCCGTTTGGTCTTGCCTCCGGAGACACTGTGGCATGCAGAGAGAGGTATGCATAATCCGACATAGAATGTCATCATGGTGCTGTGCTATGTATCCCAGGCGTCTGAAGGACGAGGGCCATTGAAATAGATTCACATCGATTGCAAAAGAATTGAGGTGTGTGCAGGATACATATCAATACTACGGACAAGTCTACAGGTTCGATGCCAGATGCATGATAAAATTGAACATTTCAAAACTCAGCTACTTGTGTACATTTCCAACATTTCCATGAATTAAATTGCAGTTTAGCCGCAACTTCACAGGCAACAATAATTGTGCATGTGTCAAGCATTGACATTATTAAGCACATAACTTACTAAGAACATGTCCACATGACCAGTGTACCATTTGGCAAGGAGTGTCGGGGAACTGTTCAACAGTATCATGTCAGTCTCACAGTTCTCTTTTGTGGTAGACAATTGGCAAGTCAGAAAAGTACAGGTGCTTTAATGGACAACAGACTTTCATCCTGTACAGTAGCCTTAGTGCAGACCCTTACTTACACAGTGAGGCATTTATGCAGAGGTAAAAACGTAGCATTATAGATAACATGGAATGCAAAGGGATGTCAGATGGTTATGCTGTGTAACCAAGAAGTACACTGTTCATGGCTGACATTTGCATGGTCTATATGCACTCTGGCAGATCTGGGGGGGGGGGTTTGTTTTGTGTAAAAATGCTGTTGGGTTGGTGTATGCAGGCTGGAAGCACCTTGAGCTCGTACACACACCAATGCAATTCACACCAACAGTGATCAAGGGCATGTTAACACCTCTGTCACACGGTAGCGATTAAAGACAACATCTGTGAAGAAACTTATTTGACAAATGTCAAAATGCATAGGCAGAGAAAAACGCGCAGCAAATTAATGGGTGAGAAATTTGAAACTCTTACCTGCTGCTTTCCTTTATGAATCTATCTTCTTCGGGTCACAGGGTGCCAGCAACAAGGCTGCAAGTTAACTTTTCAAGGCTTGGGCAGAACTCTGACCGTCACCGTAGTGGGACTGGGAAACATTGTATAGTATTGTTACTAGTATTGACCTCACCCAGCCCGACACGGCGCCACCGCTGCACACGCAGAAGCAGAAAATGAAACTCAGCTCAGCCGAGTTTGATGTTCTGCTTCTAGCTGAGTTTCGTTTTCTGCTGTGGTCCTGTGGACAACTCAGCACTAGCTGGCGCCGGACACAAACTCAGCCCAAAAGATGGGGGGGCGCAAATAATGCATGACACAAAAGTTGGGGGGGGACAAAACCCCCCATGCCCCTCTATAATTACGCCCATGGCTGTGCACGGAGCGCACAAGCCTCTTAGCCAGGTACCAGGAAATATCGTGTAGTATTGTTACTATACGAAAGCAAACTAAAACTGACCTCACCCAGCCCGACACAGCGCCGCCGCTGCACACGCAGAAGCAGAAAATTAAAACTCAGCTCAGCCGAGTTTCATTTTCTGCTTCTAGCTGAGTTTTGTTTTCTGCTGTGGTCCTGTGGACAACTCCGCACTAGCTGGCGCCGGTCACAAACTCGGCCCAAGAAGATGGGGGGGACAATAACGCATGACACAAAAGTTGGGGGGGAGAAATCCCCCCCCCCGTCCCCACCTATAATTACGCCCATGGGCTTCTTCAACAATTTATCTGGGACCATCAGGCTTTCTCCAGTTTCCATCACAACTTAGAGACTAAAAGCTTTCCCCAACAGATATTTCTGGGACCAGCAGGCGCCTTCTGATCCCATCCTCGTCGCCACTTGTAGTATTCAAAGGCACTGGAGAAGCATCAAGAAACAGGTAGGAGACTGGAGGCATATATATAAAGGTAGGAAGCTTTATTGTAGGTTACAGGGTAAGCTTGGTTAAATAAGACAGGAGCTAGGTATAACACATCTTCTCAGTAAGCTCTCCCATGCTGAAGATCCCAACTGTAGCAATTGGAACCTTGATGTCCCATCATGTTCTAAGTGACATCACTACCATCGACTGTCTGCACAGTGTGCACCCAGTGCAGACCAATACTCCAGATACTACAGACATGCACATTTCCTCCTCCTCCCTCCTTCTCTGTCTCATACTCTCCTGTCCCCTCCCTGGCCCTCTGCACTGCACTGGCCTCTCACTTCATCTCTAAAACTTCATCTCTAGGACATCCTATCCTCACTCTCCTCCTACGACCTCCCTCCCTCTCTGCCCGGCTCTTCCTCTGGCCCTTCTGCAGCCACTCCTCCTCCCTCCTTCTCTGCCTTTCCCCTTTTTTCTGCTGACGAGGTTTCCAGACAAGTCTGATCTATGAAAGTCTCATCTAAACAGGTTCACCCCTGTTCCTCCAAAACTATCAAGGACCACATTGACTCCCTGGCTCCTGCCCTGGCTGACTTTTGCAACCACTGCTTCGCCTCTGGAGTCTTCCCATCCCCCCTTAAGCACACCCTTGTGCACCCTCTTCTTAAGAAACCCTCTTCTGATCCCTCCTGCCCGGCTAACTATCGCCCAATCTCCATCACTCCCTTCCTGGGCAAGCTCCTGGAGAAACTAGCCATCTCCCAGTTTAACCTCCATGCTGAATCTGTTGGCAGTCTTCATGACCATCAATCTGGCTTCAGAGCTGCCAGAAGCACGGAAACTGCTCTCCTGAACATCCTTGAGGACCTGTTCTTGAACCTCGACTCCAACACTCTGTGTGTTCTCATTCTGCTCGATCTCTCTTCTGCCTTTGACACTGTCAACCATGCCATCCTGCTCAACCGTCTCTGTGATAACCTGGGTATCACTGGTCAGGCTCTGGCGTGGCTGACCTCTTTCCTCTCCAATCGACCCTCCCAGGTCCAACTCGGGTCCTTCCTCTCTGACATCTTTTTCTCCACCTGTGGTGTCCCCCAGGGATCTAATCTCTCTCCCCTGGCTGTTCAACCAGTATCTGGCACTCCTTGCCCACCGCATTGCTGCTCTCTGCCCCAACTTTCAGTGCTATGCGGACGATACCCAGCTCATTTTCAGGCTACCCTCGGCCTCCTCCTCTCCCTCCCTCAGATCATATGTTGTAATATAGCAAAGATGTTTTGGAGGTGGCAAAGAAACAGTCCAGTTGTGGAGCTGAGTGAAGTTCAAGGTAGCTTTATTTTGCATATATGCATATGGTACAACTCGGGTTACTCTCATGCTATATAACCTGGGACAGGACAGATCAAGGGGCATACCCACCAGCCATCCTCATACACCCACAGCTCAGGCCCAACTGCCCCTCACAGAATCTCAGCAACATTCACACATCAACATTCTCCCGAGCTGTCAATCATCTCATTCATTAACACTCTACCAGCTGCATGGATAGCCAGCAGGAAGACAGAACAACATAAATACATCACAGCATCCTCCTTAAAAAAATTCTACAGACTGCAAAACAAAGTTAGCACAAGTCACCCACATCAAGCAAACAACAGGAACAAACCTCCTACCATCTGGGGTTGCCACCCCCAGACACAAGGCCTGCCACACCCTGGTACAACACTCCGCAAGTGAAAACTGCCAACATGAAAAGCAAGACAGGGTGTCACAAAACAGGACTGCAACCAACACTTGTGCTCACTTGTCAAATCAACTAACAAACAGGGGGTGGTGCTACACCAGACACAGTGTAGCAACACAAACATGGTACATAATACTCTTGTTTCCACTCGCACTCACAGCCACTCCAACCAACCCATCCACCATACTACAGGAACAAGCATGTGGCACACACCAAGCATACATACTACTTCCAGACCTCTCATCCAACTAACAATCCCGGGTGGTGCTACACCGTACTTAGTGTGGCGACACAAGATGAGGCACGTGATCCATCCATCTTCCACCCCTAAACAAAACACCAAGCAAAGACGTGCTGGCACTCAATCCTACATGCACCATTCATTGAATATCTTACTTGTTGTCGCAGAAAATCTTTATCCCGAATTTAAATATACCTGAACATTCCCAAGCTAAATGGGCAAAATCAAGAGGTTACATGCACGGTTGGACTTGAAATACGGGCAATTCAGCAGTGGGTCTATTTGCAAGCAAGTTACAATGGGCCAGCCTAAACACACTAGAAATGGGTAATAAGAACTGTGTGTGAGTATCTGTGTATGCTTGAGAGGTCAGGAAGAGCTGACCTCTTTGCTCTCTGAAGCCAGAGCATGTTTCCTGGCAACTCAGCAGAGCTGAAACTCCAGGGCATCTCATCTGCACGTGTTCATTTCCATGCCTGTCAAACTTTACTGCCACACTTTGCTGGAGTGTTTGCCCTTGGAATCTGACTGTCAGCTCCACCCTTGGCTGCTGCTGGCTCGAGATCCCCTTCTTTGGGGTGGCACAGGCCATTAAAATCAAACTAAGTGTCAGTTTAAAAATATATAGGCCCTCATTACAAGTTATGCCGGTAGCCATGCCGCAATTTGCTGCCGGCAAAACCGTGTCCGTGTCCTCGGAATGAGGACTTACCGGACCATTCCGAGTTCGGATGGCCCGGTAATTCCTCACTCGAGGAAACGGACACGGTTCATCCCCATTCCCATTTCAGCCCCCATAGGGCTGAATGGGAATGGGAGAGGGAGTAAACAACGGGCCATTACGAGATGGCCCGTTGTTTGCTCCCTCTTCCCCTCGCGGGACCCGGTATGCACGCCTGGTTTTCCCAGGCGTGCTTAACGTGTCCCGCGAGGGGACCTCGTAATGTGGCGGAACGGGTTGAACGGCGCCACAGCCTTTTACGGCGCCGTTTAACCCGTTTTGCCAGGGTCGTAATGAGGCCCATAGTGTTTCTATATGTGCTTTGAATTTGTATGCAGTTTGTGTGTGAATGATTTGTGTGCTGGTGCATGAATCTTTCTATGTTGGACATGTGTGTGTGTGTGAGAGAGTGACTGACTGAGTTTGCATTGTTGGGGGCTACAACTTGCACCCTGGTGGGTTATTTTGCTGTTGTGGCCTTATGTGGGCAGGCCAGCTCTAAGGACCCTGGAGTGGCTGGCCCAGTGTGTGCAGCTTTCCTGTGCATCTTGGCTATGCTTGCACTGATCGGAGAGACTTGTGCATGCACCACTGTGTCCAGAGGGAATAGCTTGCAGGAGGCTTGTATTTCTATTAAGGCACAGTGAAGTGCGCGAGCATGCACATATTATCTTACAGGAGAACACATGATTTGCTAAATGGCGCCATGTCATTTGGCATCATCAATGGGAGAGCATGGATATGTATTTGCAGAAGCCCCAGGACCAGTGGCGTCTGCTTGTAATGCTAGTTACAGGGCATAAAATATTACTGCAACATGTTTAGCAGACAGCTGTGTTACTGATTTTAATATTTAGGACTGGTTATTTTGTGTTTGCTTAATCAGTTCCACGCATGGATTACTGTTTTTCGCTTAGCAGTGAGAAGTACGTATGTCGTAGCCTCAGAGGCTTAAAGGCTGGCTTTGTATTGCAGGGTTCAATGTGATGCTGAGAGTGAATGCAGAGCTGAAGAGCAAGAGACTGCCTTTATTACTTTCTACCACTTAGTGACACACCTTAGTGTGTTAGAGTTGGATACTGGTGAACCACTAATCCACTTCAATAAACTTCCCATTGGTGGGAACATGGTTTACGTTTCAAGGCTAGCAGGAGCACTTTGGGCCTTTAGGAAAAGAGTGGGAGATTGCTTGACTGGATAGTTGCCTTAAGACCTATCAGGCTGGGGGGAAAGGTTTGCTTTACATGTGATTGGTTCTGCCCCTCCTCCTCTAGCCTGCTGAGTGATCAATCAACTTCTTTATAGATCAGTCCTCCTGGGGCTGGCGGGAGGTATTTCTGAAATGTTGGGACAGACTGTCCCTTGTGAACTGCTGTGCTGCAGGTTTGGGTGGGTCCCGGGGTTACCAAAACATTATCGGAAACTGCTTACGACATGTATGATTGTAGCAAAGCGATGCATATTGATGAAATGGACGGGTTTGTCCCCCCCAGGGATAAGTCCATGGCTAAAAGACTTGACCTGGTTCAGCAATACAGACAAAGAGTATGGTAATCTTTGTGGGTTACAGAACAGGCCCAAGAATATTTGGAGCCCCTTCACAGCCTATTTGCTATCTCGAAGCACTGAATCAGACAAGTAGGAAGGCAGTGCTGAGAGGTGGATAGTAGCCCGGTGTCGAACCTGGTGGTAAATGGTCCCGATCATTCAAACAGTGTATTTGTTGTTTATGGTTCCTTTGCGTCTCCTTTTTTGTTATGAGTGCTTCCAAGTGATCATTCGGTTGCTCTGCCTGAACATCGCTCTGCTTGTATACTGCATACATTTTCTACTTGATGTTGTACCTCAACTTTGTAATTTATGGTCGAATAAGTTTGAGACGTGAATCAACCAATAAAGAAAGTTTAAAAAATAAAATCGTTCCGTCCTCCTCTCACTGGAGGGACTTCCGGGTTGGATTGGCGACCAGCTCACAATCCTCAATGTGTCAGTGTTGATTTTCTGTAATGGTTTAGGTTATAAGGCACTGAATCATGGAGGTGTTGAAAAACAGTGTAATTTCCCTTTGGCACATTGACAGGCAGATAGGTGCATTACATGATCGAGCACCACCTAACTCGGTCCCTAAAAAGGTGTAGAACTTTCTAGGACACACTGTGGAGTGGCCACACAAACTCCCATCTATTTAACACCCACTTTAGAAATGTATGTGATCATGCCCTGAAGTCATAGCTTCCAATCCCAGGAGGCCTGCCTCTGCCATTCATTCTTCCAGGGGTGATATAATGCAGTGTTACATTGGGTAAATAAACCTATTATAGTGCTAAGAAGAGAGGGGAGCCTCCCATGTATGGTCCGTGGCCTTCCCACAGGCAGTGGCCTATGTGATGCTGTAAGGCATGCTCTGCTGATAGTATTATTCAAAGCAGTCTGCAGCTGTGTAATCATTTGCGCAATTGTTCTAGTTCAAATTTTTTACCGTAGGTTTTATTGATAACAAATTTACCAAGCTCGCAAATATTTATGGTAAATCCGTTTTTAACTTGCTGATTGTTACATGCACGCAGTTGGCTCCCATGTTTAAATTTGACGTAGGATTGCAGTATTGAGCTCCCCACAGATGTTTTTTTTTTTAAATCCTCCTACTTTACTGAATTGCTTTTAGTTCATTTTATGTACATGCATTTTCTTTTGTGCTCTATCCTCCTTTCTGTGTGCATCATTCATGTTTTGCACTGCACTTTTCTATAAATATTTCGTATAAGATGTGTTATTAGCACTATGTATTATTTGTTAATTGTTTTATTTTACACTAATTTCTAGGCAAGGCCTGAAAAGACAAGCATGCAAAAACCATTACATGTTGCTTTAATTGAGGAGATACATAGGAGGAGGTGTAATCTACTGTGAAATTCCAGAGTGAAACCAGGAAAACTGGGCTCAAATCTCAGCTTCTTAAATTCCCCAAATGATGTGATCCTGGCCAAATTACCATACCTGTGAGCACTGTGCTTTAGTTTCACTAGCTGCAAAACGTATCATCTTGAGGTGGTTTTGGTTAGATGTTCACTATATAAACAGACTCACTCATTCAGTTTAATGCATTGGTGTTGCTCCAGAAAATTACTAGTTATAGATAACACAACACAGGTTGAACTGGCTTTCAGCCCATTCATAACAACTTCACCTGTGTTGATGAACCATGGTTTTCTTAAACAAAAGTAAAATAAATGATGGAATATTACAATGAGGGTGAGTTGTGGGGTGACCGCTTCCCTGTGGTCTAAGTCTACTGGAGGCAATATAAATAACTGAAACATGTTGCTTCCTTTGAGAGTGGGGGTTGCTGTAATTGCACTTACTTGCTCTGGCAATTCATTTTTGTGTCCACCCGTTGTAGGTGGAGGTATAGAATTTGGGACCAGGCAAACTAGTTTACAATTCTGTCTTCCTAACATGAGTAAAGTTGTTTCATCCTGTGCAAATCACCAAATGCTTCTGTGTTAGGGTCCACTTATCTGGCAAAAATTCAAGAGACTAAAACAGTAACTGTTATGTACATACTGTTAGTAAATACTTAAGCTGGACTATTCAGTTTTACTTTGTGTTTTGTGCTGTTTGAAATCTGTGTTGTGCACAAATCTCCTCACTTGTGTGATTGCTGATACAGAGCACGATTTCCAGGTGCAACACTTGGCAAACTGAATGTGCATGGACAAGAGCTCCAAATGCAGAAAAAGCCTGCCGGGTGGGGAAGCAGATAGCAAGCAAGAGAGGGGGGCACTCAAGAATGCTTCCAATATGGGTTGCCATTTGGTCTAAGACAAGTCCTGATGGTAGTCATGGCATATGTGAGGTATGGCAGGTCACATTTTAAGGTACTGTTGGGGAGAAGCTGGACCCCCACCAGGGCAGTGGGGGGCCAGCAGCCATACCCTCACCAGCTGACCCCAACACCTCCCATATGGCCCCCAGAAATGCAACAGAGTCCTAAGCAGGCAGCAGCATGTTCCAAACTGCGTTTATTTCTGGGCAGCAAAAAAGAAAAAAAACACGCAGAGCATCGTGCACATCGAGAGTTCTGGCGCCGTCTCCCCCGGGGCTGGCTTGCAAGCCAGCTTTGTAATCACACTGCAGGCTGACCTCACAGAATTGGATCAGCTCCCAGAAACCTATCTCCTCCTGCTATTGGCTGCTAAGTGATAGGTTACCTATGTAGCCCTTATAGAGAGCCTGACAATTGGATGTTAGCCTTTTGCGTCAGTGGGTTGGTTTAGCTGTGCCAGCCCCCCATTACCTAATTCTAACTTGTTGCATTATGACTTTGTTCCCATAACTTTTTAGCTGAAGCAAGCAGTTCGCATCTGAGCTCTGAGTGCTGATTGGCTGGGCTGAGCCATTCTTGTTACAATTATGTTTCAAATGTTGTGCAAGTCTTTGCGAAAATGTCTTTCTTTCCCAGAAAGAAAAGAAAAAAACACACTGGGTTGCTGTGGCTTACTCGCATTTGTGGAGAATTAAAAATGTTTGTCTGCAGAAAGCAATCTTATCTTGAATGCGCGACCTTGGCTGCTCGTGGGTTTTGCGAGGAGCATTGCTGAAGGCTTCTGCAGCCAGTGTTCAGTGAGAGAAATGAACTTGGCTGTAATTTTCCTGAAACATGGCTTTACACTGTGCAATTAGACCATGTTAATTCATATAGGCATTTGCAAGCCTTTAAACAGGGATTTTTGTGTTTGTAGATTCTGATATTGCAGCATTGATTCTAATGTAGCATGGAAGTTGCACTGTTGGTAGATTTTGATATTGCAGCATTGATTCTAATGAAGCATGGAAGTTGCACTGTTGGTGAAGTGGGTGTGTTTCAGCATATTTGTCACCCATGGGTGCGCTGGGGCCTGGTTCAAATGATAAGTGCGCTCCTTGTTCTTCCTGCTGTTCTTCTGTATATGCGCCTGGGGTGAGGGGGCATGGGTTTGATCTAAATTTTCCCTCTTCAGTCCCCCCTCTGGTCGACTTTGTCGACCACACCACCAAGCAACATTCACCTCCTTCCGGTCTTCATATCTCTGTCAATTCCTTGAAGTGTCCATAATTTTTTTGCATTGTTGTTGATGAACAGTACATATAGGAGTGTTCTCCTTCTGTGTTCCACCACACTCACTTCCCTTCGTACTTCCTCTGATCACAGGGAGTGGCCACCTTTATTACTGCTGGAACCATGTCGCACACCGCTATCTTCTCCCTTAGTCCAGCTCTTCCTTTCACCATGTCTCTTATTTGCATTCCGATGTCTTCTTCTGTTGTTCTCTTACATCTTGCAATTTATCTCTATCTTGCACAATTCCGTTATCACCTTCAATCAACCAGGCAGTCATGATGTCATCCATTACCATGCAAGCACTAGCTAGTTCTTTGCTTTCTCTTTTCAGATGCATTTTTTGCTGATCATTCTTTAGTATGCTGGTACTTCACCCAATCATTCTTCTATCTCGCTCGAGAAGTAATTCCCCCCTCTTTTTACTCCTCTGTCTGTTTCTCTTCTTCCGTTGTTTTCCATCTTGGTGAATGTGTCATTCTTCACATCTTCCTTGGTCATCACCAACAAGGGCATGCTGATGCGCACCAATGAACACTCTCCTCCCCAATTCAGTCGTAGTTTCTCTTGATCTTTAGATGCATATGCTCAATAGTAGTCCATAAGCAGTGATGTTCCTGCTCTCATCTTGCAACTTCTCTCAACCTTCTTGCATCCAGAATGATTGTCCACTTCTTGTCACTGTTGTGCTGGTAACATAACGCTGGTACCTTAACAGTATACGTCCTTCTTCATTCTCCACCCAAGTGACCATCTTCGCTCTTTTGTCTCACTCCGTTAGGCACTTATCATATTTTTCTCTCTTTTATTTTATTTTTTCTTCTCTCTTTTTGTTTTTCTTTCTTCTTTTATTATTTATTTATTTATTTTTTCTTTTGTTTTTTTTTCTCTTGCAGCTTGCTCACTTGTGCATTTGCTTGTTGTTTCTTCTCTCTCTGGTCACTTTCCACATACAGTTGTTCTCCAATTAGCTGTTTTATGTAATCATCTTCCACAGGGGATTACCCCCCTTTTTCTTTTTATCAATCTCAATGTTGCTGTCTTCCCTTGCAATCTTCTTCACACCTTGGGATACACAGGCGTCGTGCTCTGCTGTAGTAATTTCTGTTGTAATCAATTCTCTCACGGCATATGTTAAAGAGCAGTCAGGACAGCTCTCTCTGTTAATAAGGTGGTCATATCCACATCGCTCATGGTGTCACAAATGTCTCTTCCCTAATGCATGGCCTAGTCGCCCCACTGTCACCCAGAAAAGAAAATGTTTTGATACCTATCACCACCCCTATGCAATTGTCCTCTGCATTATTGAGTGTTCGTGAGTGTGTGTGTCGGCGTGCGTCTCGCCCGCTTTGTCGGGGAGGTGGAGCATGAGTGTGTGTGGCAGAGTAAGTCAAATCAAGTTTGTCTTGGGCTGTCCTATTAGGTGTATAATGTCAATCTATGTCCATTGAAAGGTTTGTTCCCCATCAGGAAGACCCCTCCCAGTCATGTAACCGGTACCGTTGCTATTGTGTCAGTGTTCTGTATGGGTGCTTACTGCTGTGCAGTGCCCCAGGGTTGTTATTCTTGTCAGTCCTGGTGTAGTGGTGCTGTCATTTGTTGTGTCTGTACATGTAGTGGTGACAGTGCCTGCGTTGGTGCTTGTGGTGTCTGCTGAAATGATCCCGTCCTGCCCCATGTATCCTCCCCACATGGGTGGTGCATATTGTGATGGTTGTTGACACTGCTATTGTGATGCTTGTGCATGTGTGTTGAGGCTGTTTTTAACTGCCCCTCCCATTTCATACTTTAACAATTTATTTTGTGCCTGCTTGTCCTCATCTGCCTTTCTCTGCCTCCGCTGTTCTCTTGCCACAATCTACAATGCACACAGTCAATGTCTAGCGCGCTATCCTTCCTTCCTCCCTTCCACAACCCCAAGCATGCTGCACCACCCCTTACTGATCCTCTATCATGTTTGGCTGTGCTGTCTCGTTCAGTCCTTCTCTCCTCCTCCAATCCCTTTCTTCCCTTTCCAGTTCCTCCTCTCTGTTGCTATTGTTACTCCTTGCACCTCCCCCGTTATCTTCCCTTTAAATTTAATTCCTCTGTACCTGTGCCTTCAAATCTGCTTCCATGCACTGCAACCCTCCCTTGCTCGCTCCTGTGCTGCTAGTGGGTTGTTCTGCACCTTCCTGTTTGTTCTCTTTAGTGTATTGCGATTGTGTGTGTGTGTGTGTGTGGTGTTTAAATGTCCTTCTGCTGTTTTCAGTTCTCTCATGCAATTCATTCCTTTCTTACCATCTGTGTCATCAAATATTACACTCCCGGAGGTGCAGAAGGGTGAGTCCCCTCTTCCCTCTGCTCGTGCTGGTTCAGCGTCTGCTGACGCCTCGCCACTTCCCTTCCCTTCGTGCACACCGTTCAGCTGTAGCCAGGTGCTTTTCCCCCAACTTCTTTGCTGTGTAAGTGCTATGCATGTGTGTCATTAGCGATTGCTGCACGCTTCTGGAGAAGCTGCCTATGGGCAGCCATAGTCTCATTTATTTACCTTCAGTACTTTTGAATCTTTGCACACTATGTTTTACTGACTTATTTCGGCATGGATGCTGTGTGCTTCACAACAGGTGAAGGGGAGTCATTTCTGTATTGTGTGATACATTTTACCTCTATTCAATTTGAAAATTTCGATAGTCCGCTGTTCAGGGAGCAAAAGTTAGAAGATAATTGAACATTTTTCAACTTCTGTGAGCCTTCTTGGCTCCGCACCTTAGCCAGTGCACTCCACGTGCAGCCCATCTTCACCAAACCATTGCCTTCTCCGGCACCCCCCCACAATCTTGCGCATGTGTCTTCCACACACCGCCTCTGGGTCACCTATTCTCCAAATTCAAAACCACACCACTATCTCCTCACCATCAAAACTCTGTGTCCTATGCATCAATCTGAAGGTGACATCACCAAACTAAAAACACAGTGCAAATGAACAGACAAATGTGCATACACAGAACAATAACCCATTTCTCCCAACCCCACAAAAATCCCAAAATAAAACCCCACAATCCCCACAGCTGTCTTCCTGTCTCAACTGGAACAAGGTAAACCACAATAAAAACTCTTATAATTGGACTGCGCACGCTGCGTCGCCTCACGTGTGACACGCCCCTCACCAGGGGAGCTTAACCAGTCAATTATCTTCCGCACTCGGGAACAATCTAGCTACCTCCTGCGGGGAAACATCATCCACTCACTGAACTAAAAGGCTCAATTAGCAGGGAACCTCATCTACTCATTGATCTACAACGTCAATTCATAGGAAATCCACACCCCCGTACATGAAATCGCCATCCGGACCAACCAGCGCGGCACTCCTGTCCTATATGTGGGGAGTCACTACCCCACCCAATATCCTCATAAACACAAGAAGGGACCACTGCCACCGCTCCAGTCCCAACAATTCACGTGCCGATCACCACCAATGCGCCGAATTTTGCGACAATGTACAATCACCCACCACCCAATTTACAATGCCTCCCCCAGTTTCTACCCAAACAAAAGAACTTAACATTTCTGCAACATACTGATCAACAATGCATCATAATACTTTAAACATTTCCCCCCCTCAAAGCCCATGTTGCTGGTTGACTTACATTTCCTATGCTGCACTGGCACTTGCTCTGCTGCTGGACACCCCCTCAAGGTGCTTCACCGGACCCCTTCTCCTGCAGGGCTCTCACCTGCCCTCAAGCGGGGTATTTCCAAGTGGCCCCCGATGCCTTTAGCCGGTTACGCGTTTTCCGGTGGTCTTCAGGTGCAGGCGAGGGTCCCACAGCTTCCTTGAGTCGGCGGCAGGGAGTGCAGTTCAACGCAGGGCTTGCGCAGGCAGTGCTCATTCACCCATGTTACAATGAGCAATGAGCCTCACAGAGGGCACCAACTTGTTGGGGAGAAGCTGGACTCCCACCAGGGCAGTGGGGGGCCAGCAGCCATACCCTCACCATCTATGGGAGTCCCCAACACCTCCCATATGGCCCCCAGAAATGCAACAGAGACCCCAGCAGGCATCCACATCTTCCAAACTGCGCTTATTTCTGGGCAGCAAAAAAGAAAAAAACACGCAGGGCATCGTGCACATCGAGAGTTCTGGCGCCGTCTCCCCCGGGGCTGGCTTGCAAGCCAGCTTTGTAATCACACTGCAGGCTGACCTCACAGAATTGGATCAGCTCCCAGAAACCTATCTCCTCCTGCTATTGGCTGCTAAGTGATAGGTTACCTATGTAGCCCTTATAGAGAGCCTGACAATTGGATGTTAGCCTTTTGCGTCAGTGGGTTGGTTTAGCTGTGCCAGCCCCCCATTACCTAATTCTAACTTGTTGCATTATGACTTTGTTCCCATAACTTTTTAGCTGAAGCAAGCAGTTCGCACCAGAGCTCTGAGCGCTGATTGGCTGGGCTGAGCCATTCTTGTTACAATTATGTTTCAAATGTTGTGCGAGTCTTTGTGAAAATGTCTTTCATTCCCAGAAAGAAAAGAAAAAAACACACTGGGTTGCCGTGGTTTATTCGCATTTGTGGAGAATTAAAAATGTTTGTCTGCAGAAAGCAATCTTATCTTGAATGCGCGACCTTGGCTGCTCATGGGTTTTGCGAGGAGCATTGCTGAAGGCTTCTGCAGCCAGTGTTCAGTGAGAGAAATTAACTTGGCTGTAATTTTCCTGAAACATGGCTTTACACTGTGCAATTAGACCATGTTAATTCATATAGGCATTTGCAAGCCTTTAAACAGGGATTTTTGTGTTTGTAGATTCTGATATTGCAGCATTGATTCTAATGAAGCATGGAAGATGCACTGTTGGTAGATTTTGATATTGCAGCATTGATTCTAATGAAGCATGGAAGTTGCACTGTTGGTGAAGTGGTTGTGTTTCAGCATATTTGTCACCCATGGGTGCGCTGGGGCCTGGTTCAAATGATAAGTGCGCTCCTTGTTCTTCCTGCTGTTCTTCTGTATATGCGCCTGGGGTGAGGGGGCATGGGTTTGATCTCGATTTTCCCTCTTCAGTACTCTGATCCACTCTCGAGCACATGATCTACTCAACTGCTGTATAATTCACTCATAACATGGAACTTTCACTTGGGCTCCGATACAGACTATTGCAGTAAAACAATCTCTAATCGATGGACAATCAACAGTGTGAGAAACTCGCAGAATATCTTAAAATGTGAATACGTCACACATAGTTTTGCCAAAAGCAATGTGTGATAAAGGGAGAGACAGTGCATCCCTTCTGCAGGTGGCCAACGTGCACGCCACCTCTGATCACTGACCACTGCACTGTTTGCAGTTAGACCCTCGGGTACTCTGCTCATCAGCTGATATCATGATGATAATCATTCATGCATTTTCGGGGTTTTGGCGTTGGAGCTAATCCTTCACTTGGTAGCGACCAGCAGTACGGAGGGCTCGGACTAACACATTAATGCACACAATGTACGATTCTGTAGCAGGGAAGTTTACCCTGCTATGCTACACCTGGTTGTGCTGCGTCCGGTTGCAGCAGCATAATAACGTAAATACTTCAACCCCATCACAAACAACACCAAAGTGAGCAGCACCACCCTTTCCCAATCTTCCAAATACTGTAGTGCAAAGTGTCATAAATTACTGGAATTTGCGGATGTGAGCCACTTTGAGATGTGGGCCACTTATTTCTGTAGCAGACCAGTTTGTTTTAGCTTTCCGGTATTATTTATTTTCCCAGCCGACCCTGGTTGCCGGATACATTATGATATGGAATAAAATGTTGTTGATGTATACATTTGAAGTGCATTAACTTGTAACTAGCATTAAAGGGGACCCTCTTAGTTTGCATGCAAATGTATTGCCACTGTTGATCATTTATCCTTGCGTGTAGGTGTTGTTCCCATATGCGTCTCGATTATCATCAGGAATCTTGTCTTTAATGATAATTGAAGGCAACTTCTGTTTTCCTTGCATTACAATTGTGTTGTGTAGTGATTGGAAGAAGTCAGGTTCTTTAGGAATTGTGGGAAATGTGTCACAATGCAGTTCTTATTCTGTAGTTTAGAAATACAATCAGGTGGGAAGACCCACATTTATCTTTGAAAACTTCCCAATGAGATATAAATTGTCTTTCTGGGAACAGGTCACCAAAGATATGATATGATATGATATGGCATTTGTAACGCGCCTATACACAAGTGTTTCAAGGCGCGAGGGTCTGTATACATGTCTTTTCCATAGCTGTGGGCCAATTTGACACTTTCTGTTTGAAGAAGTGGCGAACATCTATCATGTATACTAAATCTTATTACTAGTGTTTTCCATGCTCGATGTGTACAGTGCGCTACATCTAATGTACCTTCATTTCATCCATCACTAATCTACGAGCAGTGCAGAAGCTGCAATTGCCCTTTCTACTTGAGCATGTGGTCTGATCATGGATGTAGAATACCAGAAACATAAGTAGTGTTCCTGTGTCACAGGATAATAACTTTTGTCAGATAAACCTAAGTAGCATTCAGACTATTGCAGTTAATACTGGCTGTTTTACCCCCACCACCAAATGAATTATAGAATGTAGCCTTTTAGTGATTTGAAAAAGGCTTGCATTAAATGAATTGGTACACTGAGGAACAGAAAGAAATGTAGATAGTATTTTTTTTTCTTTTCAACTTTATTTACTATTTTACACAAAAACATAAAACATTTAAACATACATATAAGAGTGAGTTTGCAATAAGTATACCATATCAGGTATAACAGATCAAAATTCTTTTCAAAGCATTTTATCATATCTCTACAAAATAAACCCCTCCCCATAGCATATCTTTATTACAAATATAATAAAAACATCACAATAGACAAGACAAACACCCACCCACCACCCGCCCCCAATATTATTTACACATTTATAAAACCAGTTCTACATTTTAATCAAACGGGCTATTGAATGAACCCCACATCTCAGTGTAGTCAACCTCCCGATCGCGCTTCAAGGCTTGTCTCTTTTCATACCATAGTATTTGCATGTCCAATAACCAATTTTCATAGTGAGGTTTCTCCCTAGATTTCCACACCTTCATAATATGCTTAATAGCCATCAACAGTGCCCTATCAATCAAATCCAAAGAATGACAGATATCTCCACTTCTGTCATCAACCAAAAGAAAAATAACCGATTTAAAACTTCGAGGGAATAGACCATCTACCACTTAATCAACTTGATCCAGGACATCCTTCCAAAAATCTAATACTCTACTACACTCCCAAAGCATATGCTAAAAGGTTCCTCTTGAACAATTACACCCCCAACACAAATCTGTATCTGCTAGTCCTCTCTTATTCACCCTCACAGGCGTCCAATAAATTTGTCCTAAAATGCGTTGATGAATGTAGCTCAGGTTCAGGTCAACTTTAACTTTCACCTCCAGGCATAATTCCACGATTCCTCAGAAAGCTCTGTTCCCATTTCTGATTCCCATTCCAATCTCAAGTTATCCCAAGAGTTCAACATACATTCCTGCATAGGCATCAATTTGATAAAGGGCGAGACCGCCCCTAGTGGTGTAGTAAACAATTCAAGTATTTTAGGTCTATAATTCATAGGCTCATCTAACATCTGTAACCTCACCCTTAGCAACTGTTCCAAAGATCTATATCTCCTAAATTCTCTATTGTTCAGGCCATAACAATTGACCAAATCATCAAAATGAACCATTATTCCTTCTCCAAACATCTCCTATTCTCGAAATACCCTTATTAGCCCAAGCTCTCCAATTAAGCATTTTATTTTCAATTTGCAGGCCTGGATTCAGCCAAATTGATGCTGAATCAGGAAAAAACAAGAATTGTCCACATCCTTCAATCCAAGAAACAAGAGCAGCTTTCGAAACCACCATTGTTTCCAGTTTTGTCCGAGAGTTTGGTAATCTTCCATAGGTATATAAACAACTCACAGGAAAAGGATATAACCGCTCCCGCTCCATCATAAACCAGTAAGGATCCGAAATCCTTCTTTCTCCAAAATAATAGGATGCTTTCTTTAATAGAAAACCCTTATAATAGTTTTCGAACTCAGGGTAGCCAAAACCCCAATCTTTAAGCTTACGTATCATAAGAAATTGGGCCTATTCCCCTTCCCCAACAAGAAATCCAACAAGAATCTATCAATGCTCTTGAGCACCTTCTTGGTAAACCTAAAAGGGAGAGACTGAATTTAATATAAAACTTCAGGCAATAATATCATTTTTATAGCATTGACTTTAGCCCAGATGCCCAAAGGCAACCTATCCCATCGTGGTATATCCTTAATGATACTTCTTTCAATTTCTCCATATTATATTGAACTATTCTTTTAATATCACGTACCAAATGAATACCGAAATATTTCACCGAGACTTCAGCCCAATGACACTCCCAGTCTAATGATCTTCCATTTAGCGGATCTACCTTTAGCGGAAAAAACACAGTTTTCCCCCAGTTCACCTTATACCCAGATAATTCCCCTACTTCCTGGAACATGTCCCTTAGTAACGGCCCCCCTATCTCCAGATTTGTCAGAACTACTGTCAGATCAGCATAAGCTAAAACTTTCACTTCCCCTTCCCTTTTTTTAATGATGGAAATACACCCAAGAAGTGAAAGAGGTCATTTACTGCATGATTTCATTTTTTTGGTGGTGCCTTGTAAAGTTTTAATAGAATTTCCTCTATCATAATGCGTTTAAGTCTCCTAATGGCCATATCAAAGATATTTTAGATTGTCAAATTGCATATTAGTTTATATTGGTCATCACATTATTCTATACTTTCGGTGACCGGGAATAGAACAGATTTAGATGCATTTGTACATAGTCCATTCACTGACTAAATGTATCGATATCTGCCATTATCGACATATTTGTCTTGGGATTTGTATTAAAGAGTATCATGTGATCTGCATAGATGAATACATTCAGCTTTTGCGATTAGACCAAAGCTGAATTTGTTTATTTCATGTTACTGTTGAAAGTGTGGACCTAGCTCGAGAGCAGTGGAGCACTGTCCATAGTACGTTGATCCTGAACTAGTTTCTTCAGCTTCTTTTTAATGTTTTTTCATATTTGCTAAGAACAGTTCTAATACATTTGAGGATGCCTGCTTCCTTAGAAATGCACATGCCACGAATAAAGCATTTGAAGACCTGCAATATCATTTTTGCAATTTTACTGCACTGTATTATTTTTAAAAATGCAACTATCTCAGTTTGTATCTCCTCTCTGGCACAATTGTCTGACTTGAACCGCCACCTATTACTTGCATGCATGTTGGCATGCACCCTAAAGTCAAAAGACATGGGATAGTGGTCCAACAGAGTGCACAATACATTTTGCTCTGCTCAACCCATCTGGAGGCCTTATTCGAGATGTATATAGTTTAATCTGCATACAGAGTCAGGAATTGATGAGTAAAATATAAATGCAATTGGTAGTTACATGTTCTTCAGACATCTACTAGTTTATATAGCCCCATAGTTTATTCCTCACGTTCCTTTCCTCGACCTGTCTAATGTTGAAATAAGGAGTATTAAAGTCCCTCCCCCCAAATTAACTCTGATCCCAAAAAAATGTCAAGTTTACGTTCTATCCAGTCAAAGAATTCTGTCAAGTCTGGCTTTGGGATATTACTGTTTACTAATGTCATTTCACACCCAGCTGTTTCTCCCGAAACAATTCATGTTCTACCCTCCTCACCTCACATCACTTCTTGCACTTTAAAATTGAAAGAATGGAGAACTGTGTATTAAAGTTACTGTGCCCATGATGTGGGAGGAAAAGGATGCAACCCATCTGGAGGCCTTATTCGAGATGTATATAGTTTAATCTGCATACAGAGTCAGGAATTGATGAGTAAAATATAAATGCAATTGGTAGTTACATGTTCTTCAGACATCTACTAGTTTATATAGCCCCATAGTTTATTCCTCACGTTCCTTTCCTCGACCTGTCTAATGTTGAAATAAGGAGTATTAAAGTCCCACGCCCCAAATTAACTCTGATCCAAAAAAAATGTCAAGTTTACGTTCTATCCAGTCAAAGAATTCTGTCAAGTCTGGCTTTGGGATATTACTGTTTACTAATGTCATTTCACACCCAGCTGTTTCTCCCGAAACAATTCATGTTCTACCCTCCTCACCTCACATCACTTCTTGCACTTTAAAATTGAAAGAATGGAGAACTGTGTATTAAAGTTACTGTGCCCGTGATGTGGGAGGAAAAGGATGCAAATACCATAGCATCCCTCCTTTTTTGCAAATTTAGTTTCCGTTTCTCTAGTGAAATGGGTTTTCTGTAGAAATGCAGCCTTTGCATTGTGTCTTTCTTTTTTTTTTTTTTTTAAACTTTGTTTATTGGCAGAAAGTTAAGACAGGCACAGGACAAGGCACACAGCGCTGAACCAGCGGATCTGCAACATGCACATCAATACAACACAGTATGATACAGTCGGACAGTATCCTCGTGTGTGTCAGCCAAGACAGAGACATTACAGTATCAAGTAGTTACGGGGGGTGAGTGGGCAGGGGGTGCTACCTCCTCCGCATCGTCTCTATTGTTCAAATAGGTACGGAATGCCGACCACACATTTTTGGGTCGCGATGTGGGTTGCAGGGAACCAATGTAGTCCTCTTCTCGTATTTGTGTCCAAGTAAGGGCTGTGAGCCACATCGCGAGGGTGGGGGGGCTGTGCCGTTTCCAGTTTAGTAATATGCATTTTTTAGCCACAATAGCTCCGACATTCAAAAATTTAGACATTTTCCGTACATTCTCGCCTTTCCAGACCCCGAACAGCAGGGCAAGCGGGTCCAGGTCAACTGGAGATTCCACTATTTCTGAGAGCGCCTCTGCTACCTCCAACCAGAAGGCGCTGATCGCACGGCACGCCCAGAACATATGGATATGGTCAGCATCAGAAGATTTACACTTTGGGCATGTAACTGACCCTGCACCAGCAAATCTTGCTACCCTCGTTGGTGTATAATAGAGCCTGTTAAGAAATTTAAACTGGATGCATCGGAATCTGGCACATAGGGACACCCCGCGTGTACTTGCGCACATCTTGGTCCAGAGTCCGTCGGATATCTCCATTTCGAGCTCACTAGCCCAAGCCATACGTGGTCTGAGGGCCCCAGACATTCTCCCACCCAGTTGGCGCTTGTACAGGTTGGATAACACCCCTTTGGAGCCCGCTGAGTTTGCTATATACTGGAGTTCGGGCGATTCCGGGGGCTCATCCGGATATGAAGGCCATGCGGATCGTACCGCGGCTCGGAGCCTGTAGTACTGTAGTATCTCAAGGGGAGAATCAGTGTGACCTGGACGCCACGTTTGAGGGGTGACAAATTTACCTTCTGGGAAGAGGTCTGCCAGGCACCGATATCCCAGGCCCTCCCAGTGTGTAGCAAGGTGTTGGTCGTGTGTGGGGGAGAGACCAGGGAATTGCCACAGGGGGAGCCACTTGTAATATGGGAGATCAATCTGCTCAGTATATAGAATAGCGTTCCATGCTCTAATCGTGGTGGTTACTGGGTCTGCGTGGGAATCTGTGCGGAGCGAGCGGTGTAACAGTAGGGTCATAATGTTGGTTCCACCTCCAGCCATTTTTTCAAGTTTCACATGCGGAGGCGGATTTTGGAATGTATACCAATGGGAAGCGTGTTGGGCCTGGGCCGCGTGCCAGTACAGTCGCAGGTCAGGAGCCGCGAATCCACCCCTGTCGTATGGTGCTGTCATGTGGTGCCACTTCGTACGGACCGACCCCGGATGCCAGAGAAATTGAGCACATTCGGCGTGGAGCCTCGCAAAGTATTGCCTTCCGGGCCAGACAGGGACATTGGCAAACACATACAGGAGCTTGGGAACCAATGTCATCTTTATCAGGGAGAGTTTGGCTGCCAAGGACAGGGGTAAATGCCGCCACTTGGAGAATTTGGTGACGATAAGCTGAGCCATGGCCTCATAGTTATCCTTCAGGAGGGCACATTTGGATAACGACAAGTGAACCCCAAGGTACCTGACTCCCTCAGGAGACCAGCGCAGGGGGTATTCGCATGCCGGTTGCTGTGTTGTTTTGGTGAGGGGGAAAATTTCAGATTTGGAGTAGTTAATCGTGAACCCGGAAAACGTGCCTATTTTCGTGATGTCCCGAATGATCGGGTTCAGATTAGTGGAGGGGTTTCTGACATACAGAAGGACGTCGTCCGCGTAGAGTGAGATTAACTCTGGGGCCCCCGTCAACCGGATACCTTTGTTGGAATGCCGCCCTCTGACATGGTCCGCCATGGGTTCAATGGCAAGGGCGAAGAGTAAGGGTGACAAAGGGCAGCCCTGGCGGGTTCCGCGATGAAGCTTAAAGAGGCGGGAAGGGATAGAGTTTACCAGGACCCTGGCTACCGGGTCTGTGTATAAAAGCTTAATATAAGAGAGCATGTTCGGGCCCACACCCATCTTCTTCAGCACCGCCCACAGGTATTGCCAGGAGACCATGTCGAAGGCCTTTTGGGCATCTATGGTCACAGCAACCGCCTCTGCACCCGGGTCGATTCTGGCCATCACATTGAATAGGCGACGGATGTTGAGGGACGTGGATCTGCCAGGTATGAACCCGCTCTGGTCAGGATGCACCATATGGGTCATAAAGGGGAGAAACCTATTTGCTATTATTTTAGCGAAAACTTTCATGTCAGTGTTAATTAGGGATAGGGGTCTGTAGGACCCGCATTCTTCAGGAGGCTTACCCGGTTTGGGGAGGACCGTTATTAAGGCTTCCCTTAAAGAGGGCGGGAGGGCGCAGCCGGAGCGCCTCGGACCAGACCCCGAGTAGTACTGGAGCCAGAGCAGCCACATGTTCCTGATAGAACTCAGCGGTGAGTCCATCCGGACCAGGTGCCTTATTTTTGGGAAGATCCGATATTACTTGGACTATCTCTTCTAGGGTGAACGGTGCCTCAAGACACTCTCTGGTGTCGTGGGAGATTATCGTCATAGGGATGCTCTCTAGGGGTCGTCTAGATCTTGGTCAGAGTGGCCAAGGCGGGGCCCATACAGATCGGCATAAAAGGCGGCAAATATGTCAAGTATGGATTGGTCGGACCAGTGTTTTAGTCCTTGTTCATCCATGATGCAATCAATCCGAGACCTGCCACCCTCCGTTCGCACCAGTCTAGCCAGTGTTCTGCCCGGTCTGTCCCCCTCTCCATAACGACGGGCGGCTATGGGACGGGTATGATATTGCACCTCCCTAGAGGCCTGTGATTCGAATTGCTCCAGCTCCGCCCTGATTTCTGCCAGTATCCCCGGGGAGGGATTGGTCAGGTATCTCTGCTCGAGGGTTTTTAGTTTAGTTTCTGAAGCATTCAGGGCCTGCCTGATGGCCTTCAGGACACCTGCTTCTTTAGAGATGCACATCCCCCGGATGTACACCTTAAATGCCTCCCACCTGACCGCCTCCAAGGTGTCAGCAACCCGGTTGTTCTCAAAGAATGAGGTAATGTCCGCTAATATCTCAGCCTTGAATACAATATCTGAGAGGGCGGAGGATTTGAAACGCCACGCAGGACGCGACGGGCCCACATTACCAGTCTGTATCTGTAGTAGCACCGGGGAGTGATCAGATAGCGTGCGCGGCAGGATCTTAATGTCCAGGGTTCTGCCCACTAACCCGCCCGAGAGCAAAAACAAGTCTATTCGAGAGGAACTATCGTGCACCGAGGAGTAAAACGTATAGTCCCTCTCTTGGGGGTGGAGAGTTCTCCATATATCATGCAGGTTTAGGAATTCCATATGTGCACGTAGCCGTTCAGCTGCGCGCGAGGTGGTTCTGCGGGTGGTTGTGGTTCTATCTAGGGAATTGTTGAGTATCAGATTAAAGTCTCCCGCCCATACGGTGGGGACGTCCGGATATCTCATGAGGATGGAGGTCACTTTGTCAAAGAACTCGGGGGAATCAGTATTGGGTGCATATACATTGACCAGTATACAATCTTCATGGTTCAAGCTACAGTGTAAAATGACGTATCTTCCCTCAGTATCAATGTGGGACGCGTGGAGTGTGAACTGTAAGGATTTATGGATAAGGGTCAGGACCCCCCTAGCCTGGGTTGAGTATTGAGTGTAGTGCCTATTAGAGCCCCAATTGTGCGCTATGTTTGACAATAGATGTTTTAGAGCATGCGTCTCCTGTAGTAGAAGGATCTTAACCCCGTGTCTCTGTGCATAGGCTGTAATCCTGCGAGATTTCGTAAAATTTGTCAGCCCCCGGATATTCCAGGACATCATTCTAACCGCCATGTCCCATACTAGGGAACATTCCGGTGGAAGCCTTCGTCATACGTGTCCCACCTGTGTGCCGCTGTAACATGCGGGCGCCATCCTCCCGAGCCCGCCTCCACTCTTCCGCCATTTTGTGTATAACGTACCCCAACTTCAGCAAGCCCCACCCTCACCGCCCTACTCCAACCAGCAGTGCATGAAACCCCACCCGTACATATCTCGCCTGTGCTCCATCCCCAACTTGGAGACACAGGAGAAGTAGCCCAACAGGGGCCAAAACACAAACATTTAAGATCAAGAAGAATAAGAATTGCAATCGCAGTGGGGGCAGCCGCTGCCGTTCTGCCCACTTGTACTGGCTACTGTTACATTTGGATCATATATGACTGGACATCAGCTAACAAGATAAACAATTTAAACAATTTCAGGGAGCGGATACTGGAGCATTATAGCTTCTATATGCAGCACCCCAGCGGAGGAGAGCCGCAGAAGTGTGACCCCCACCCTCACTGGCAGTGCCACACATCCCCGCACCAAATTGCAGGGCACTAGAACGGTGCGTGCACTTATGTATGAACGGACCTCATTCGTATTTCGCATGGACAAGTATGGTCGCAGTGCAGTGCTGCAGGGCCACAAGTTGACCCCCGCCATATAAAGAGCGGGAAGACCCCCGGCCCGCCAGTGTGGCTTATAGTGTCTTTGCCACCTTAAATACATTGTGCAGTGCGGTAGATCACAGGTTTGGCGGTTGGTCGTCTTCGATGCGCTCCTCTGGAGGAGGAGCCGGCGGGATCTGTGCTTCAATAAATTTGACCGCCTCATCTGGGACCGTGAAAAAGTAGTGTTTATTGTGGTGGGTGAATTTTAGGCGGGCCGGGAAGAGCATTGCATATTCTATCTTTCGCTCCCTTAGCAGTTTCTTTACGCCATTGAATTGTCGCCTCTCCGCCTGGACCGCCATTGAAAAATCCGGGAAGATTCTGATGATTTGAGAGTCCATCCTAAGTTCCCCCTTTTCTCTGGCCAAACGGAGGACAAGGTCTCTGTCCTTATAGCTCAAAAGTTTTGCTATGATCGGTCTCGGGAAATCACCGGGTTTAGGGCGAGGTGCCAGGGAGCGATGTGCCCTTTCCACAGTGAAGAAGGGAGATAATGGCGGGTCACCGAGGAGGTCTTTAAGCAGTTGTTCGACCGCCGTTTCCATGCGGCCCCTCAATGCCGATTCGGGAACACCAACTATGCGGAGATTGTTCCTCCGGGACCGTGATTCTAAGTCGTCACACTTAGCTTTTACCTGCTTCATGTCCCTGACCAGTTCCGAGACCGTGTTTTGCAAGGTATGGACATTGTCCTCAGCAGACCCGATTCTCTGCTCAGTCTCAGCAATTCTAGACCCATGTTGATCAATCTTCACTCTCATTGAGGCCACATTTGCGTTAATATCGTCCAGTTTTTCGTGAACCGCTGCAAAGTTCTTGGCCATGGATTCCATCATTATAGTAAGGTCAGCTCGATTGGACTCCGACACACCCTCATCCTCCTCGTGCAGCGCCGTAGTCGAAGCATGGTCCGCCCTAGGCGCTGACTTGGTGAATTTGTCCATGGCGCCAGGTTTACCACTGGGTTTTGATTTACTGGGCATCACAGCGGCGGGAGGGGTGCCCGCTCAGGTATAGTGGCGTTTGCAGGATGGGTCCTCACAGTAGCCAACCCCCAGTAGCGGCTCCCGCAACGGTCAATGCATACCCCGGATGCTCTAGTGGGCCGTGGCGTTAATAAATTCGGCCCGGGTATGGTGGCACCTGCATAGTGGATCCTCGCAAAAGTCCACCCACCGCCGTGGTGCCCCAGGAGGTCAAGATGTAGCCCAGATGCAGAGGCGGCTCATAGAGTTGTCAAGTGGAGGAGGGGTACACACCTATGGCACTATATGTAATTACCCAGCCAGCCGACCCAGGCCGTTTACATGCAGCGCCGGGGGACCAGACGGCGCTGATCCGGCGCGAACACCCACCTCCAGCACGTCGGGGCCGCAGTCCGCCCGTATCCTCAAGCGATGGGAGCAGGAGCAGTCGCTGGGCACCAGCACGGCCCCAGGAGGCCACGGCCCCAGGCGGCCGCAGAGGCCAGGCCGCACCCAGACAGCCGCACAGGCGATCCGGCGCCGCCGCCCAGAGGCGGTCCGGATGTAGGCCCCGGCGAGGCTCCGCCGCCTCCGGGGGAAGGCGAAGCAGGGGGGCACGGCCCCACGCCGCTGGGATCAGTGCAAGGGCTGCGCCGCACCGCCCGGGCCAGCGATGCTCGCGGTGTCCGCGGCGCAGTCCACGGATCAGTCGGCAGGGGGGATCGATGGAGAGGAGGCCCCCCGGGAGCCGGGCGCCCACCACGCAGGGCCCGCTCCAAGCGGGTGATCAGAGGCCGCAGGCGCGGCCGGAGCGGCAGCGAGCCGCGGATCTCGCAGCGCGAGGGATCGGGCAGCGGGCGCATCCAGGGGGGGTCCGCTCGGACGCGGGTAGAGCAGGGAGGCCTCCGGACCAGCGGGGGAGAGACGTCAGGAGGCCGCGGGCCTCCGCCTCCGGGGCTGGGAAGGAGGCCACGACGCCCCCCAAGGGCAAGGGTCCGTATCTTCGTCCAACAGCAACGATTTCACCCCAAACTTCGGCCAGGTGTGTAGGGAGACAGGGGGGCAAGAATCGTGCAAGTCTCGTGGGTGTGCTTAGCAGTATTGCGCCGATGTCCGATGGATTGTAGTGGGCAGAGACGGAGCTTAAGGGCTAGGCAGCCATTTCCTTTGGCTGCTCAACAGCGCCCCCCTTGCATTGTGTCTTTCTAGGCAAAAAAGGGTTTTCCTTGACATTATGGGATGGTTGGGGCCTCTCACGTTCCATGTGATGATTGTTAACATTAAGTTGTATTAGTATATACTGGAACTGAAGAAAATTATCACTACCAGTTTACCTGCCAAAACTGTAGTCCTTTTCATTTTATAACTGTAACCATCTGAATTGTACAGTTGTATATGGTATATTGTTATCATTTAATATACATAGGTACTCACGAAAGGCCTTGTAACATATAACATGTTTAACAATCAACTTTCTTCACTCTGACCCTCACTGACAGCCCCCACCCTTCAGTGTAGACCTTTTTTCCATACATGCCCTCCTTATGTCTTGTGGAGTACCCTGGGTGACATTGCAGTGCTAATTACACCCACACGACTTGCTACCTCTATACATTGGAGGACACATTTTATTAACCTGTGGGAGCAGATTCCAAATATTATGAGGTAGTACGGCATAAATCATTTAACTGGTGATGGTTATCCTTTCCCATCTGATTATCTCCATTATCAGCGGGCCCCTCTCAGAATCCTGCCTATACATTCATCCGTGGCTTCTGGAGTCAAGAAGAAATGTGTGTTGCCTTGGAAAGTTATTCTAAATTTTGCCAGGAATAACAAAGAATATTCAATCTGTTTGCTCCAGCATAATTTCTTGACTTCTGTAATGGAGCTGCAGGCAGATTAGATGGCTGTGGTAAAGTCGTGGTAGAGTCCCCTTTGTATGCAAAGCTACATTTCTCTTCAGCCCAGCGAAAGATGTCATCTTTCTTTGTAATTAGGTGTTCTTGCAATGATTCTGGACCTAAAAATCCAGATGGACGAGGCAAAGGACAAGGGTAATATAGCCATTCTCTTGTTACTAGATCTATCAGCAGCATTCGACCTCGTCGACCATCAGATCCTCACGGAACATCTGATGACGTCGGCGGCCTTCTCTAATCAGGCGACTGCCTGGATCCAGTCCTTCCTAACCAACCGAACCACCCGGGTCATCTCCCCGGGGGCCTCAGCACTCCCTGTCCCCATCACATGCGGCGTCCCTCAAGGCTTGTGCGTCTCGCCGATCCTATACAATATCTTCACAAAGCTATTGTTTGACCGCCTAGACAACCTGGGTTTCACATACACAAACTATGCTGACGACACCCAGGTTCTCATCACCCTATCAGGGTGCTATGACGAGGACTCCACCAGAATCAACAATCTATACTTGGAGACCCAAGCCTGGATGGCAGAGCACGGGCTATGCCTCAACGATGAGAAAACTGAGCTCCTTCTTGTCGGCTCCCAACCACGGCTAAACAAACTAGACCCCCGTTACGCGTCCATCAACATAGACGGTAACCAAATCACAGTTGCCAAAGAAATTAAAACCCTTGGGGTTTATCTAGACTCCACTCTCTCGCTCAAAAGACAGGTAAATGCCACAGCCTCATCCACAGCTTACACAAATAAGCTTATCAACGCCTGCAAACCCTTCCTTTCTGCCTCCAGCTGCATTACGCTAGCCAGAGCACTAGTGCTCTCAAAAATTGACTACTGCAATACACTCTTTCTCGGCACGTCAGAACGCAACCTGCACAAACTACAGGTGCTTCAAAATAATGCCCTCAGAGCCGCCCTCAGTATCCAACGACACGCCCACATCTCCAGCATCAGGCAAGATGCTCACTGGCTTCCGGTACGAGACAGAATCACCCTCAGATCCCTCGTCATTGTCCATAAATGCCGCTCCAATGATGCACCATAATACCTGGCAGACAAGTTCCACAACTACACCTCAACTAGACCAACCAGAAAGCCATACTCACACTGCCTCTCCGTTCCCAAATTTGCCCTAAAAAAATCCGGCGGCGCCAGCTTCCCGGTCCTAGCTGCCAAACTATGGAACGCTATGCCGCTAACCCTCAGAACAGAACCCTCCTTTTGGACTTTTAGAGCCAAAAGTAAAACTTGGCTTTCCAACAGAAACTCTGCCTAATGAACTTCCTCTCCGCATGTCCCTGTCGACCAGCCTGTAACCTGGTCTTCCATAACCTGGTCTCCCACACTTATTGCTGTTATTTCACAGTCTTGTATTATTGTATATTGTATATTCCTTCCATGTTGTAACTGCATCTAAGTCTCCGGCGCCCAGTTACCCCAGGGTTCGGCGCGCGGTATAAATAAAGAAACCAAACCAAACCAAGATCTACCAGTCCCACGTCTTGTCGGCATCAAATGATGTGCACAGTCCATGACAAATAGTGTTGACATTTGCGAGCAGTCTAGTACTTGTTTTAGACACGTGTCAATAGTTCTTCATCTCCCCTCTAGGTCTTTATTATTTGTCTCAATAATTTTGAAGATTGTATTCATTTGCATAAGCTTTGAATACGTATTCACTGAGATATCCTCCATTTGAGAGATTACATTTTCAACCTCAACAATCCTGACGCTCTGACTGTCCATTCGTGTTTGCAAGAGTACTACTTTGCATGCCAGACTATCAAGCTTGATACAAATATCACCTCATCCTGCTTTCAAATTTCGAGACACTTTCACAAATGCTTTGCTCCTTTCCTCTGTCATTTTGGGTTTTATTATTGTTTCTAAGTGCATTTGTTCATCTTATTGTGTTGGTACCGAATCAGTTTGGTTTTTGCAGTGTTTCTTTATTTGCATCTGGGAAGGAAATGTTGCCTGAGCTTTCTCTGATTCAGAAATAGGTCAGCCCGGGGGGCGCTCGAGAGCCCGGACGAGAACGGGAGAATTATCAGAAAATTGACTGCAGTGCCTGCGCGACTTGGAAATCTGTCGCTGTAAACAACAGGAGCATGTTGCAAGGATCAGTAGGGTTGTTTCCCTGCTTAAATTAAACGGGAAGACCGCCAATCGGAAAGACTCCATGGAGGCCGCTGCAGCTGAGGCAGAGATAAAGCCCAATGACTGCATGGAAAGCTCGGAAGCAGGTTGAATACACACTGCATTACCCCCAACACCCATGTGAGGCGTTTACATCATCTGAACGGACCAGAGACCACAACGGCATCAGAGTCTCTGCTATCAAACCGCCATAGTCCGGAACACGGACAGTGGAATGACACCTCAAGAATAATGGCAGGCACAGTAACCGCCGACAAGGCTGTGGTACGGAACACCAAAAACCACTGGGAGCCCGCAAGGGCTACACCACCCGCCAGTATCAGCCATGCTATGCCTGGTTCCCTGCAAACACCAACAGGCGCGACCCGGCCCTCGGGATTTACACGCACAAATGAATGACAGCGGGGGAGAGCACCACACGGGCACTCGCATACCAGCGATTTACGGGGGAGGAGGCCAAATCCGCCCCCGCTGGCAACAACAACTACAATAGTAGGGGCGCACCACAGGAGCAAGGCGGGAACAGGAAAATCACCCACCTGATAAACCAGCAGCAGTAGAACATTTCAACCCATACCCACATTCCTGAACCAAATACATATACAAATGAAAGAATCCACAGAGCCCCCATCCCAAAACCGGTGACTGGAGACCGGCCAAGTCCTATTACCATGAGACTCCTCAACTTCCAACACAAGGTGGCCATCCTGCGCGCCTATAGAGCAGCAGGCACAATACGAGCCGAAGGGGCATAGGTTTCCATATTTAATGATTACTTCGCTTAGTATCACAACAGAGAAAAAGATGTGGTCCCATATTTGAGGCACTCCAAGGCTCGAATCACAAATACTACCTGACATTCCTGGCCCTCTGGTGTATTCAAATGGACAAAGAATGTCACTCCTTCAATGACCCAGAGGCAGCCTGGTGCCTCCTGCGCCAACACAAGATTGTTTCCATCGACTTTCCCGCCAAAATGGAAGACGAAGGCAAACGGCCACGGTCTGGCAGACGACCAAATGGGCTAGGTCGAAAAGACACTCGGCCTCTGATCGGAATGCCTGCAACCCATAGAACCCCTCAAACAAATGGCTCCAATGTGAGATGAGGCACCTACCACGGACACAACACCTCTGCCCGCACTTACGATACACCCATCTGCAACTGTCTCATATAAGATATCAGAAACAGAATAAGTCATCTACATCTTTTCACCATTGTGAATGAACCCCAATCTCGCGGCTATTACTGCGATATCCCATCCACTGTCTTGAGCCATCCCTTCCCCCCTACTTGTTCTAGTTTTCCTCATACCAGTGATCCTGTGTAGGCCTACCGGCATGCTAGTGGCGGGGGCGAGATACTCCCAATACCCCCTCCACCCCTCGAGCATGGGGTTTCATGTTTTAGTATTGGGATAATGTTCGAAGGGCCCAATGTTACTTTTATGGTTGGCATGTTTGAAGTTTTGGTTAATTTGTTGGGGATTGTTATTTCACACATGCATACACCACATGGTCACTTTAAGAACCTCCAATATATCTACTCCACCCAAAATAAAAACATTCCCATATACACGCCCGACTACAAAGCGATGTCTGTGATACGATTGGTGACCCTTAATGTACAAGGGATGGGCCACCCTATTAAGAGAAGACTAGTAATCAACCACCTACGGGACCTACAGTGCAATATCGCATTCCTACAAGAAACACACCTGGACAAGCATGAAGCAGAGACATTATGCCGTGGATGGGTCGGGACAGCAAGAGGGGTATCGATCCTAATTCACAAGCGCATGGCATTCCATAACCTCCACACAGTGGTGGACAAAGAAGGGAGATATGTTCTGCTCCAGGGACATATCGGGCAACAACCCCTGACCCTCTTAAATATCTATGCACCTAACTCAGATACACCCTCCTTCTTTACTCACATATTCGTAAACTGCGCTCAGCATATGGGGAACCTTACCCTTAAAGGGGGCGATTGGAACACGACAATGGACCTGATAATGGACAGACATGGTGCACCTCTAGCACAGCTACCAACCCCTCACAAACGCACTTCGCTGCAAACTCTCATGACAGAGACGGGACTAGTAGACGCCTGACAAGCCCTACACCCTGAATGCTGGGATTACACATTCTTCTCAAATTGGTATAAATCTTACTTTAGAAAAGATTTCTGGTTGACCTCCGCATCCGCCATACCGCATATAGGTCAATGTATGATACTCCCTACAACTGTATCAGACCCTGCACCAGTACTACTTCTTATCACTCTCACGGAAATCCCATGCAAGAGACCGCTTTGGTGCCTAAACCTGAGAGCGCTAACATACCCTGACTTTCTCAAACACCTCGGAACAGACCCGATGTATTTTCACAGACTAATATGACCCCAGGCTACCCCCCCAGTACATGATGGGATGCCTACAAAGCATTCCTCAGAGGGCAATGTATCTCTAGATGGGACTGTAAAATGAAGGGCTGGAAAGAACAAGCAGCACAGATTACTGCTGACATATCAAGCACTGAAGCCCTACATAAATGCACGCAAGATCCACAAATATATGCCCAATTCAGTAAACTAAAAGTGGACCTCAAATAAATCACCACACAAAATAATGTATCAGTTGGTCACAGGCCTACTATTAGGACGGCGACTGACCACGCCACCTAATGGCACCTGCCCTCCACACCAGAAAAGCCTTGCAAAGTATTACTCACATCCGCTAACGGATAGGAACAAGATATTTGCGGAATATTAAGGTGAATTGTATGCTAGGCCAGAACTGATATCAATGACCTGAATTGACACCTTCCTCGCAATCCTCTGGCTACAAACAATCAATGACTTGCAGAAGGCAAACTAGGGAAGCCACTTACCACTGCAGAGATAACCCAGGCCATAGGCTCTCTATCTGTGGGCAAAGCAGCCAGTCCAGACGGACTGCCCATTGACCCACACAAAGCAATGGTGGACTGCCTTGCACTATTATTAGAAGCGATATTTGCCGAAGCACAGGATGGCCAATTACCTCGATCGATTATGACGGCCAACATAATTGTCTGTTATGTCAATTATACTTATAAAGCTCATGCACTTCGAAGCATCTTGGTGCTAAGAATGATGCAGGGAGTTTAAAAAACTGGCTGGCAAGAAAAGGGACTATTTAAAACAGGTATGTTTTTAGAAGCCTGACGAAAGGCAAGCAGGTTTTTTGGAGCACAAAATGATACAGGAAAGGAGTTCCATGATTTAGCGGCTGCCACAGACTGGCTGAGAAGATCACTCCCAGGTTGTTTACCTCTGACACAGGTGTGGGACAAGAACCAAGCTCGGTGGGCCAAAAGGCTGGAGACCAAATCGAAGCAGGGGAGAGAGTGACCGAGTGAAGGCCGTGCGGGGGGTCCACCGCCAGGACCTCCGTCTTTTCCCCATTGAGTTTCAGCCAATAGTCGGCCATCTAATTACTCACAGCCAGTAAGCACCGCCTAAATTGAGACACTAGGCCCGGTTGGGTGGAATCCAACCGGATGATGATTTGCGTACAATCAGCATAGGAGTAGCGTCTAAAGCCATGAGAGCGGAAGAGCAGAACAAGAGGCTGAATGTAAATGTTAATAAGGGCTGGGAACAAGGCAGATCCCTGGGGGACCCTGCACAGCACAAAAGAGGCAGCCGAAAAGAAAGAAGCGAGCGTCAGTGTTTGGCTACGGTCAGCCAAGAAAGATGCAAACCAAGCCAGAACCTGACCCGACAGGCCGGCCACATCAAGACAATGCAGTACTACCTGATGGTCGACTGTATCGAACGCAGCCAATAAGTCCAACAAAGTTAGGGCTCCCTCCAGGCCTTTGTCAGTCAGTAAGCAAAGGTCGTTATGCACTGAAACCAAGACACTCAACGTCCCCTTGACCAGGACGAAAACATGATTGAAAAGGGTTCAAAAAGGAAGAGTGCTCCAAGAAAGAAGTGAGAAGAGGTGAAACAAGAGATTCCAACAACTTCTTAAAGAAGGGCAAAAGTGAGATAGGATGAAAATTTGCAGGCAAGGAGGGGCCCAGTGAAGGTTTTTTCAAAAGAGGAATGACAATTGCTGTACAGTGGAATAAGGATGTGCAGCCCGAACCGTTGGCCACACGGCCAAGGTCTGTTTTTTCTCCATGGTTCTTTAGGTGCCACATCACGGAGGCACCTTTTTCAGTATGTTTGCATCCCAAGTTTGTAATATTATATCGATACAATTAATTATAATTGATTTGTAAATTCAAGGAGTGCCCGACTCACCATCACCAATTGCTTTTTTAGGCTCTGAAGGAATTAATTCAGTTTGGCAATTTTGGCAGGAGTCGTTGACTGCTTCAGTCAGCCAAGTGGACATTTGCGGAGTGATTTCTTTTAAAGTTCTCAAAGGGTTAGCGAAAGAAGGCGAGGCAGACTTAAGGTGACAAATGGCATGCTCAACGTCCTGAACAGAGAATATCGGAAATACCGACCAACTATGATCAGGTAAGCAGCAGAGATTCTCCTGCTTGAGAGTGGGAGAGCAAGATAAGCGGATCTGCTCGCATATCCGGTCGACTTTACTAATAAAAAAAGCCCCCAAGCTGTCACAAAGAGTTTGAGAATGAGTAACCTGGGAAACGGTGTTGGTAGGAGAAGAAAGAGACCGAACAACAGAGAAAAATTCTCTGGGCTGATTGAGAGCATTTTCAACCTTGCGAGTATAGGAAGTGCTTTTAGCCACCTGTATTGCGAGATGGTAAGAATTGCAGATCATGGTAAAAGCAGATTTAGCACCCGCGGAGTATGTGCGCCACCATTTCTGCTCAGCCCTGCCGGTTTTCTGCCCGTAGGGCTTTCAGCTCATCCGTAAACCAGGGCTGGGAGGGACGACCCCCTCAGTTTCTGTCATAAGAAGGGCCGTGCCCTGAGGACTGCGGATCCTGTCGACCATTGTTGCTGATCAATGCAGACGCCAACATCTTGGTCAAATGCAAAGCACAGAGAATAGAGAAGGTTCTCCCGCAACTAATACACAAAGACCAGATCAGTTTTATCCACTCCAGACACTCAGTAGACAACATGAGGTGACTTTTACACATGGTTGCGGGACGATGCGACCCAGACAAATTAATACTAACAATTGACGCCGAAAAACATTTGACAAAGTCTGATGGGACTTCATGTTCTGAGCGCTGACAGTTTATGGCTTCCCACCAATGCTTATATGGCTCATATGGCTACTATATACCAATCCCACAGCCACGGTGACCACGAATGGTATCGCTTCAGGCCCTTTCAAATTATACTCCGGCGCCAGGCAGGGATGCCCCCTCTGCCCTCTTCTGTATGCACTCTCAATTGAACCACTAGCAGAAAAACTCAGCACCGACCCGGACTGGACCGGGGTGATACGGGGTGTATAAGAACATTGGGAACTCCCTATACGCGGACGATCTCCTTATATATATTAGCACGCCGACGATAGCGCGTCCACACCTGCACCAACTGCTTCACGACTATGGACCCATGACAGGCTATAAAGTTAAAGGAATAGTGCGCTCTGAAATATTATTATCCCGAGGGTTCGGGCATGTATTTTTAAGTATACGTTGATCGATCGCACAAACATTTCCAATGCACCTTACCGTAGTTTTCCTCACTTTTACACATGCAAAATCAGGCAGCAGGGCGCAGCCATTTTGTGATAATCTGATCAGTTGCTGCATCGCCCAAGGTGGACTGCCCTGGCGGCACTAAATCATATCCCCCTCCCTCAGGCTGAGATCACTAGACGTGTACCGCCCCTTTCACAACGCCAATGCACTTCTCGTGTCAACGTTCTCTGCGCTTCAGCTAATGATGTGTCTCCATGGAAATGGCAGGACGCCTCTTTCCTCAATAAATATAAACAGACCGCTTCTCAACAGACATCAGATTTGCTTTTCCATTCCTTTCACTGTCTTTTTCTGAGTATTCTGTGCCTCGTTTCTAAGCTCTGGTCAGCTACCTTCGTTGCTTGTAGCCTGTGCGAACAGATACTAGTACCATTACTATCCATTTTTTTTTCTACACATAATGGCACCAATACAGCCCTACCAGTACGAGCCGGAGTATTCCGAGGAGGAATTACAAAATGTGAAAAATGCGCAAACGATGGGGCTTTGGACGACAGTTGGGAGGACGATTCAACAGATCAAGTGCCTGAGCCTAGTCGAATGGACGGCGTTTCCACCTGGTGTACCTGCAATCGGTGCATGCTAATGCCAACCGAGGAGGAGAACTGCTGCTGCCGACAAAACTCTGGAAGCTTCGGAAGGCGAGACACGGCCCAATGCGTTACCGAGCTGCCAGACTTCAGGGCAGCCTGCCTCACACGGACCGCCTTGAGGTTTATGATGGTGATTATTGCCCTCGTAATCCAATCAACGAGTAAGTGTGCTCTAGTTGTGATGTCACTTAGGCCACTACCATTTCATGGTTGTCTCCTATATTGTCGTAACTTTGATCTATCATTGCCAAACGAATGGAGTCTTGCAATTCTATATATCACTCTAAATTTGGGGAAATTATAGTGGTCTACTTATGTTTATGTCATGTACAGCCGTGAAGCAATATTTCTTTGTGTCCCAAATGTAATGGAATACATATAGGTTCAATATTGTACAGTGTCTAGGTAACATTTGTACTGGCAACAATGCCATTGGATACAAGAATTGTCGTTGGCAACTAAGGTTTAATACACTTATCTTGTTCATTTAAAACAGTTTGTATCTTTCTCTTTCACAGGTGGTACAGGCTGGTTGCCTATCGTTCATATACATGGTGGCTTCATGGGATGCTTGGACACCGTGTACGACGAGTAATACCCGCCTTTGTCGTTGGTGCCATTAGAGAAACTTTCCCAAGTGACAGCGGTTAGTACAGGGGATTTTCCATCACTGTGCTGCAACCAAAACTTTATAATGTGTAGTACATTTGTTCCATCAAAATCAGCAACAAAATAAAACACAACGGAACTATCATCAATGGTTGTTTACATTTTTCAGTGATTCAAGTGTGTCTCCATTCAGCAGTGTTACAGCCCTTTCCCGCACGCCTCATGCCCATTCATCCCCCCTCCATTATCAGTCAGTTCGCACCAGTGGATGTACGCTGCCAAAGGGGGCTGGCAGGAGTGGGAACGACCTAGGTCCGAAACACCATGTACTCTTCAAAGGTATCTTACACCCAGGGCCCATTGTACACATGGCCTAGCCAGACCCTGTGTCTCCAGGCATACTCCCCTGAAGCAGGCCGCGCCCCTGCTATCCACATAAGACCACGCCGTAACACGTCATTCATTCACATACACACCCTCTTTTCCAATTCTTCATAAACCATTTGATATTTAAAATGAGAACATATTTGAGCACTGCAAGTCAACTCGTGAACGTGCTAACTGAGAACCTCTGTGACCACTGCGAGTCAGCTCGTCATCGTGCTACCTGTGGACATCTCCCTGTTCTCCTGCCAATAAGTATCCTGCTTGCAGAATCTTACTGTTTGTTGGTCAAGGTAAGGGCAGGTCACCTAATCATATCTCCTTGATCTCTACATTTCTATCTATTTTGAACAAACATACACAGTAGTGTTATGTGCATTCATCTCATTGCCATTGACTTGATTTTAATTTGTTATGTTATCGAGATATATCAATTGTCATCAGTGTCAATTGGGTTCGATTTGCATCCTTCGCGGACCGTGTCTATAAGCATGTTTCCTTTTGATGCTCGATAGTACATTCAAGGGACGAGTAACATGTTATGATTTTCATCACATCAATGAATTGTTTATGAAAGTTATCCTATAATACAGCCGGCTACGCTATACTGGTTTTGCTTCGGTGACCAAAACATAGCTTGCCTAGAAAAAATGTATGGTATAATTCTGTCTTTCTCACGCTTTTATGCAAAGTAATTTTTGAACATTGTTGACCTTTTATTTATTTTTTACAGAATTTCAACAATGCCTGCATGTACGGTTTTTGGTTGCCCTTCTAAGACTGATAACAAATCTAAAGGCACTACAATGCATGTATTCCCGAGGAGTATAGATCGAATAAGAGAATGGGTCAGATATTGCGGATTTGCGCCGGAAGAGCTTGAAAGTATAGCCCATAAAGTCTTGGAGGACACACGGGGTGATCGATACCGTGTCTGCAGCCTGCACTTTTCCACGAATATGTACGACCAATCCAAGTACACAAAGAAGAATCGACTCAGAACGACTCGTAAATTGCTCCCAAATGCAATTCCGACTCTATTCATACACAGGCCGCCTCAGGTGAGTCACGGTTCCGGATTTAACCGTAGCCCTTGGGGTAGTGAACATGTAACTAAATGGACGGATTGGTGTTTTAGGTTTAAATGTCCCTTATAATACTTATTCACAAGATTGTACTGCTTTATAACTAAACCCCATTTTGCTAAACATCTGTCCTTGGTTTTAGGAGCATCATAGAAAACGATTTATGGGCACAGATAACTATGCTATATATAGTGCCCTTTGAAATTTGCATATTGTTTTCGTAATATGTCTCTTTACATGCCAATTTTTAAGATTAGCATTTCTAAATCAAATCAAATTTTCCCTTTACAACTCCATGACTATGCACTAAATATGAAGGAGCAAGAATCTGCATCCATGTCATGCCTGGAGTCAACAACAACCTTGAGCGCTTAATATGTAGTCTTATTTAGCTATTCAGCTCCGGAATTATTTTATGCATGGAATTTGAGATAATATGATCATATTAACGTATCGTGTTGTTCGTTTACACAATGTTTCATTCATGGTTTTTTATTGATATGTACAATTGTCTGCGTCAAATTGTGTGTGTTCAATTTAAATTTGTTTATCCATACTAAAAGAAAATTACTGTGTTACAGTGAGATGCTGATACTTCTACTACAATTACATCATCCCTCCTAGTTGATCAGGAGCAAGAGGTATGCGTACTGACAGTTCCCTTGAATGAAAGAAAGTAGGTCCTAGATCTAATACTATTAGACAGTGACATTATTATAAATGAGCAACATTTGCAAATTGCTTGAGTGCAACATTTCAATCAGTGTGTTTCGCACAGTCATCTTTGATCAAGTAAACTATCCATCAATCGGGTGAAAATCAAAATGTATATTTTGACTAAATGACGTACACGGTGTACGAGGGTATCTGGGTAAGGCATGTGTGTGATGGAATAATTTGATTTCAAATACGAATTACTTATTTTTAATGGATACTCTTTTCTAGGCATGTATACAAGATCTGGATATAGAAGAGGAGGCACGCGGATCCGAGTCGGTGGACCAGCTAGCTGGTGCTGTCGTTACAGTAAAGAAGAAGGTTTCACAGAAAAGCAAGAAAGATACAGTAACTTACAAACAATTTCCAATACTGTATGTTGGATTTACATTGAACTTGTTTTTCAAACCTGTCTTCTAGTTGCCCGATGGTGTACGAACTATGCAGACACAGACGGCGACAAAAATCAGAGATGCTGCTTGCCAAACTGATTTCACCATGGAGTAACTATTATTTGAGGTGCAGCGTGTTCAAATCAATAAGCAGACTCAAGATGCTTTTGCACAATGGCCAGAAAATGAATTTAATGTGTTGTTGGACAATTGCTACAATACGACTGCTCCACCAGATGAAGATGAAACTGAATGTAATGAAGGTGCTTTTGAATTAGTCGTAGACCACATGACAAAATCGACACCCGCCAAACAAAGGCCACCCAAAAACTAATCGACATTGATGTTTTCTCTGATTCATGTTCAAGTAACAGACGCTGAAATAACAGAGACTGAAGCATCAATACAATTGACCGGGAACTAGAACAAGATCTCGACTACAGTATGTCAAGTTTGGCTGATATGCCGACCACAGTTCAGTCAGAAATAACATTAAAACAGGATGACAGTCTAATAAAGGAGCCCAAATACATTGTATTCGACAGCTGCTTGATGGAGATTATAATGATGCTGAAATGTGTGCATTCAGTGAGAAGGGAAGTATGTGGGAAGCCATTGGTCAATGTGACTCGTGTATCACATGGCAGTAACCTCAAAATATATGCCACCTGTGAAATGCTCGTGGTCCGCTCAACCAATGCTGTGGAAACTACCAGCTGGGAATCTGTTTGCAGCTTCTTTACTTTTCAGTGGGTCTAGTTTGAGTAAGTTGTCCAGTTTCTGTGAATTTGTGGGACTCCATTTCATTTCTAAAACGCAGTACTATAAATATCAATGTCAATATCTACTCCCTGCCATAAGTGAAGCTTGGAAAATTGAACAAATGTCTATTCAAAATACATTCTCCGAAAAACGGTTCAGGCTAGCTGGCGATGGACAATGTGACAGCCCCGGATTTTCAGCAAAGTACTGCACGTACCACTTTCAAGACATGGAAAGTAAAATAATTGTGAGTTTGGTGGTTGTGCAGGTGTCCGAATGTAAATCCTCAGTGTCCATGGAGGAACTTGGTTTTATAAAATCACTGGAAGATCTCCAATCAAGGGGAATGCAAATTGACCTCATAGCCACGGACAGACACATTTCAATAGCCAAGACAATGTGAAAGCAGTTCCCAAATATTCGCCATCAATTTGATGTATGGCACGTTGCCAAATCCATCAATAAAAAAATCTCAGCAGCAGGGAAATATTTTACAGTGGTCGAAGTCTTTGAGCAACCATCTTTGGTGGAGCTCCAAAACTTGTGATGGGTCTGTGGAAATACTACTAGAGAAATGGCAGTCACTAATGAACCACTGTTCCAGCGTTCATTCTTGGACCGAAAACCAACATTTCCAACAATGTGCACATGGCCCTTTGTGACCGGAGCATGAACGGAAGAAGAAGTGGTTGATTCCATCTTCACCTCCACACAAAGCCCTTGAGAAGATTGTGTTTGATAAAACTCTATCAAGAGATCTGAAGGGACTCACGTAATTCTGTCACACAGGAGATTTGGAGGTGTTCTACAATATGTGCCTAAAGTACATGCCAAAGAGATTGCATTTTGGCATAGATGGTATGAAATATAGGACATTACTAGCGGTATTAGGGCATAATGAGAATGTAGGGCGTGAACAATCGAGGACTGCAGGAAACTTTGGGATGCTTCGCTACACAATGGCCTTTATGAAAAGAAGCAAAGAATGGGTGGTCAAGCCAGTATATGAGGAAATGGAATTCGATTTTGTGAAAGATCTTATTATGACTGTCTTGGCGTTACATTCTCTCAGAATCACGCGCGATTTTGTTCCGAGTACACAGACATTGCCACAAAACATTGCCAACGTACCCTGTCCACCTAAAGCAGAGCTCGTGGAACAGTTCACTTCCAGGTTCAAATGATAACCATCTCTTTTTTTGATCAACAATGTTTTTATGAAGTGTCCAAATAAAGCATCCAATTTGTCTTTTGAACTCTATCCTCTTTGTCATTTTTTTTTTCAACAAGTTCCATTTTTACAAATGCTATACAATGTAACGCTGTGCTTTCACACTTCCCAGTTTCGTCGACCTACTGTGGCACATTCACTGATCAAAGTGGGTTGTTGGTGAGAAATAGCTGCTCTCTGACCAATATATTCATGGGGGCATGTGTTGGGGGTCGTTGCTAATGTAAGGAAGGAGTGGGTCGGTTGAGCCCCCTGCCCCCATACATTATACACAAAAGTGACACCCTGCTCTTGCACTTATGGGGGGCGCCTCCTTTGCCCTTCTGCTGCCATGGGGAAGAAGTCCCTGACATATGCAGAGGTGGGGCTATCGCTAGACACACTTGGACTCCATTTTCTGACCCTCGACTACAACTTTGGACTAGGCCGCATTCTGTCATTGCAAAGTTTCCCCTACCCCTCAGCAGCGCCAAGAACAGCGAGCACTGACAGCCCCCACATTTTTCCTCCTGTGCCAATGCCTCACAAGTCCCTTTCTCATGGATGCGCCGAGACAAGATGTTGCAAACTAAGAATGTAACTTCATTCTGAGTGAAGGTCAACAGCTTTGATTTTTTGCTTGCGCACTCAGCAAGCCCACGCATCGCACACAGTATAAGGTTCAATTATTTTTCGACCTTGCGAGTAAGGCACGATCCCCGAAGGAATGAATTAAGGGAGGGGTGTAATAACATCAAATATGATAAGGTTCACCATTCAAAAACTGGACAAAGGATCATGCAATTTAATTTTATGAAAAGGCGTTGATCTGAACGGTGTCTCTGAGTTACGCTAAGAGAATGGAAATGCCGAATATAATGTAAGTTTTATTTTCAACCATTTATATAGACCAACGACTCAATTTATCATTAGCCCACCGTTATTGCTAGGTTACATTGTACTGGATTGTTCTTTGTGGCATATTGCAATGACACGCAAGTACAACCTGTGTGTGTACTTGTCTTTGTTCCTGGGCACATAGGGAGTTCAGCATCGAGTTGCATGTAGACTACCACTCGGTTCCCCCATGTTCAACGCTAATATTTAATTACAATGCCGTCTATGTGTTATTCGAATTGTAGCATCAGCTTCCACATCCCATTTCGAGCTAAACATACTCCACAGCACTAACCTCTGAATATAATTGTGGACTAGTTTTTATGTTGTTTTCTCTGTGTTGCCATTGTTCCACGTCTGTGTTCATGATTAGTTTTAACGCGGGGCCGAATTAATCGGTAAAATGATAAATTGTAATAAAGATCGGCTATTCAGACACATTTCTGTTATGTTTTCCAAACAGCTACATCGTGCCTTTCTGCGATTGTCATCGATCCCAGATCCCAACAGATATGTTTTTCAACCGCTAGCTGCAGATACTTTTGAATGGCTGGGTCACATTGACCCTTTTTTGGGATGATCGACACAGGCCCATATGCCCTTACGTGGTACCAGGGATAAGGAGCAACTTCACATCATTTACGGTGGACTAGCACCAAGCTGATGCCCAAGCCTTGCGATTCACGGCGCGTCTTATGTGCTTCTTAAACCTATCCAAAAGGAACACCGCGTGACTCACGATAAACATTTGTGTACCGAGAAAAAAACGAGAAAAACTAAAAAAATTACCCATTTCATTGAATATGGCAATCGCCGGATGTTCTCGGAGCGTTGATTGTGAAATAAAAGTACTTTAAAAAGTGTACTGTTTTGCTATTTCCTTTTAAAGTATAGTTTTGTATTCCGAATTATGTCGCGCTGTGTTGTGGGTTGATGTGTGTTGATTTCCGGGTTCTGCGTCATGTCACGTAGGTGATGACTAGGCGCGTTTGGCTACGCTACACAGTTACGTCATGGGGATAGGTGGAGAAAATCACTAGGTTTGGTGATGTCAGCCTCAGGGGCGGTGGATATGATTTAGTGGTGCCAGGGTAGTCCACTTTGGCCGATGCAGCAACTGATCAGATTATCACAAAATGGCTGCGCCCTGCTGCCTGATTTCGCATGTATAAAAGTGAGGAAAACTACAGTAAGGTGCATTGGAAATGTTTGTGCAATCGATCAACGTATACTTAAAAACACATGCCCGAACCCGCAGGACAATAATATTTCAGAGCGCACTATTCCTTTAACTGGACAATATCAGAGCTCCTCCCACTTAGACCCGACATCCCATGTGACCCGGAGGGGTTGCCCCGTTCTGTCTCCAACTACAATCTATCAAATATCTCGGGATCCATATATCCCTGACTATTCACGAAATCACGGGAAAAAAACTGCCCACCGACGCTCGCAAAGATCAAAATCTATCTAACTAGATGGAACACACTCTAGAACTGCAAGCTCAGGAGATGGCAGCATAGTGGTTGTGCTCCTTTGCCCTGTCTGATTATATATATTCCCTTACAATATGTCTGACTCAAATTCAGAGGAGTCCTCTCAGCCAGCGAAGCGCCAGAAGGGGAGAGAAGGAGAGGAAATTGAGACTAGGGATGACACATTGTTGGAGCTTCTTACTAAAGTAACTTTGGTCATCTCAGAAATAAAGGCCAGGATGATCAGTACTGAGGAAAGATATTCAGCACTCAGTCAAGGTTTCTGGAATTGAGGATCATGTATCAGCTGCTGATGAAAATACCTTAACAAGCTGGAGGCACAAAATGGAAAACTGCTGGAGAAACTGTCAGAACAAGAACATTTCTCAAGGACAAACAATATTCGAGTGGCTGGTTTTCCAGAAAATGTTGAACATTGAAATCCTATGCAGCTTTTGGAGAAAGCTTTAATCTTAATTCTGAAGTTGGATTCATCTATCTCTTTGGAAATAGAAATGGCTCACAGGTCCCTAGGTAGAAAACCAGCAATGGGTCAAAGACCGAGGCATTTCATTGTGAGGTTTCTCAGATACCCCATTAAAGAACTAATTTTGAAGAAGTCACGTGAGTTGGGTGAACTGGCATGGGGTGGCAACAAAATTATGATATTTGGTGATCTCAGCAAGGATATATTGAACAAGAGGAGGCTTTTTCAGGTGGCAAAAGAGAAAGCGGGAAATATGAAAATGCAGTATTATATGGTCTATCCTGCAGTCTTAAGGGTAGTGGCAAATGGCCAAACTCACTCCTTTGCAGATCATATAAGTGCTGAAACATTTTTATTAAATTTGGAGTCCTCCCACATGGAGACTACGCCATCTGAGCCCCAGAAGAGTACTTCAAAGAAGAAAAGGTGATTCATTACGACTTTACTTGACATTGACTCCATGTTTATTGTTCTTTTCTTTGATTTTTGGTGTTTTCATTATTACATTTTTTTCCATTACAATATTCGGATTTCAACGTATTCAGAACGTGCTGCACGGTCAAATGTATACTAGCAGTGCGGAATGGTGCGGTTTTGAGTAAAGCACCTTCCTGTTCAGGACGCTGATGAGGTAACTGATGCACGCAAGGCTTCTATTCATGGAAGGAAACGTTTGGTTTACAATTGATACTGCACTATGTGAGGCACTGGAGGAACTGGTATTGGACGCGGAAAGGGTGATCCAGGTATTTTGATTGTGCTCTTTTACATTCGTCATTATAGACGTACTTGCCAGCGTTATGCCCGCCTCAGAGATTAAACTGGATACATGGGGTGTCAGGAATGGCGTCGGCGGCGGGTGAGGCATTTGTTATTGAGGTGAGTGCCCCTCAATCGGTGAGTTCCGGTCTGATGCTCCTGAAAGGTGATTCTACGGAGGCCGGTGAAGATTCACCTTGTCTTCTGATAGGGACAATCCTCTGTTGGACAGACATTGCGCTCAACATATATATATATATATATATTGTTACGCGGCAATGTTTGTGTGCTGGAATAAAACGAAACGCTACTAACTGTTGTGGATTGTCGAGTCAAGGAAAGTTGTTTGGGGGATTGCTTGGAACGCACGCATTACTGGAGATGCAAGCTGATCCTGGACATGATGAGTGAGATTGACAACAAAAAAAGAAAACATTGGGTAGACATTTTATGCTGTCATAAGCCGCTCATGCTATGCCGTTAATTCCATAACTGTTGATACGAAGAATGCTTAGCTAACATATGTCTATTGACTTTGGAAAACAATGAGTAATCAGGCCATTCTTGATGTATATTGAAGGGCTGTTGACTTTTATGATTGCAGTGGGATTTTAAAAGGATTTTTGCTTACATCTTACAAATAGGTTAAATAAGCAAAAATACAGCAGTACTCCACTTGGTCTATGATATGACCTGTGATCTGTGTATACAAGAAATGCACCATAAACTCTTTCAGAATATGCAAGCGGTGTAAGTCATGTCAGAAGTGATTATGGATATTTGCGTCATGCCATAATTTTATTTTTTAAGCTGCAAATATGGGAGCATTACTCTCGACACTTGCCCCCATCTCTATCAGTCTTGGGAACTTTGGATGTCCCTCTTTCGTTTTGGGATGAATTCCTCACTGCAGTGCATTATGGTTTGGCCAAGAAGCTAGTGTGGGTCCTTGCTGTTAAGACAGATTTCTGAACTCTGTCCTGGTGGCGCAGAAGTTCAGAAGGCCAACCTAATTACTTGGAACAGGGTAACCTCTGGACGAGCCAGACCAATCAAGGTAGCGATCGCGACCGTCAAGACTAGGTCTCAAGAGGGGTGAGGGTGACTGAAAGCCCGCAATGAGCACACAAAGTAAGGACACTTACAAACTACTCCAAACAGGTGTTATATTAAAAATATATACACATTTATTCCAAGGCCTTTAAAACAATGACCGTAGCGAGAAAATCATAATATAACAATAGTAAACCAACACATACCGTACCAATACAATATATATACAAATACAACAAGTCTCAAGCGTTAGATGCACAAAATGTGTAGTCCACCTAAAAGGGAAGGAAATCAGGCAGTGCGAAATAATGCTTACACCCAGTCCGCCTTCAGAGGCACCTAACTAAAAGGAAGTCCTGCGAAGAGTGGAGCCTTGTGCTCAAAAGTACCTGCACACGCTGGTGCCAACGGGCAAAAGGGGAGTCTCTTCGAGGGAAATCAGGCAGTTCAGTTTAGTGCACAAATGAAGAAGAACAGTGTTCCTCGACTCAAGCGCAGCCTCCACTGTGGGCAGAAGCAGAGTGCGAGTACGGAAAAGGGTGCTGTTTTGACACAGCGGGGAAAAGCTATGGGCTCCTGCAGGAGGGCGACCAGTTCCTAGCTATGCTACTCACCGGTCCCCGATGCAAGCAGACCCAGGCTTCTCCGCGTCAGTTTCAGTAGCTGGCTGGTTCAGAAGAGCAGGGAACGTCTCATCGTCGTGTTGAGTCTGCAGCAGCAGAGTTGAGTAAAAGACGTCCCAATCGAAGAAACCCGCACAGTGTGTTACCACAGCAGGGCAACGGAGCGGCCGTTTGTATCTAAGCCAAATGTACACTACTCACTTCAGACCTGGGAACGCCAAGTGTACGAAGCGTGTGAGAGTGACGAGGACTCAGAATACTACACAACCTGGCGGCGGTTACAGAGCAAGGCTCCTGTGTAAGCTGGTCAGTCAGCTGGATGGCCCAGAGACGCTTCCGAAGGCTTACTGGCAGGAGACGGTGAAGATGCCGAGAATAGCTGTTCCCGCTATTCCAAGGGTCGAAGTACCAGTACAGGCCTTCTGGTTCGATCAAAGGTGAAAAGGGTTTCACAAGGCGACAGCAGTGCAGAGGAGCAGTCCTTCAGCGGGTCACCAGCGATTCCTCGGTCCAGCCTCTTGGTTGCAGGATACTTGGCTCCTGTATTCCTTCGTTCGTGAGAACTCAGGAGATCGACATGGTAGTGGTGTTTCCAGCCCCCTCTTATCCACGGTTCCCTTCGCGCCAAAACGGAGGGGACCCAATGGGAGATCCGCTCATCAACCCTCATACCATTCGTGGACCAATCACGGACCAGGGTGGTCCCAGGCATTCACACCACCCTAGACTCTCTGGCACCCAGGATGTGTATTGGGACCAGACATCCCAGCCCACATCCTGGAGGCACACACCAGGCATGTAGAAGCCCGGGAAAGCGTCCGTGTTTCGCGGGAAAGTACATGCCCAAATAAGGAAGGCCCCGGGTCGGCTCGACCTGGGGAAGGTGAAGGGAGCAAGACGGTCAGCGGACAGGACAAAGGAGCCTCGTGGTCTGGCCATTTTGGGAGCCAGGCCACCATTTTGGGTTAAGCGCGAAAAACGCGCTTAGAACACCAAAATGAGCTCAAAACACAAGAAACGATTGCTGCCACCATTCCCGTCCGTGAATCACTTGCACCGATCAGTTACAATCCAAAACGAGTATCTAGGGCCTGTAGAAGGCAAGAGACCCAAGAGAGCTGTAACTTAGCTTACAGTGCCCTCTTGTGTCATGTTGCACGAAAGCCGCAACATGATAAAAGAAACTACGGAAAACAGCGTTTCCCGGTACTGACTGTCTTAAGGGCATGTCAGTTTCCCCGTAAGAAAGGAGCGAAAGCCCAGAGGAGTGCGGCAGAAGGCTGCACTTCTCTGGCAAAGTCGAGAACAAGGTGAAAAACAACAGCAAAAAGTTTAGGGGTTGCCACATGGAAGGAAAATTACCTACAATGACAAAATCTTTTCTAACACTTGCATATGCGCCTGCTAGCAGCTCTTCCCTGGGGGACAACACCTATTCGGGCTGTGCAGCTCTAACGCTACTCGGGCCCTGTCTGACTTGATTCTGCGCTCATTGGTGGAGACGGTTGCATGTTGCTGGATGGGTATTTGTTTTGATGTCAGCTACAACATGGTACTCAATTTCGTTACAATGTCTTTGAGACATGCTGGTGATGCTTTACTCGGTCTGCAACATCATTATATTACATTGGAAGTGTCTGCATCTGGATGTTTTTTGAAATGTTGTTATGGATATGTTGTTAACGTGTTCAAGAAGGTTGATTTTGTCGTTGTAACGTTGTTTACGATTTAGAAAATCTTGGTAATGTTTGAGTTATTAATTGGTTTTGTTTTACTGTTTTAGTAAGTGTAGTGATATGGTGAGGTGGGAGATGGGGATCTCTGTTTTGGGTCTTTTACTGCTGATACAAGATACAATTATTTAATTGTTCCTCGTACTAGTCAATAGTTCAGTTATTTAAGTTCCATCTACAGTAGGAATAATTAGAATGAGTTATAGGGTTAAAATGCGGTTGCTTACGATATTAGTGTGGGTTATGGTTTCCGCAATTTTTATATTGTTTAATGTTGAATATTATATTTTAGAGTGTAAGATAGGCGATGGATTGGGTCTGATTAATGTTTGAATACTGGCTGAGTGGGTGTGCATATCATTAATTAACTAGACATGGAAATGTAATAAGCCTAGGTTTCGCTGTCATAATTATTAGAATATTGAGTGGGAGGTGAATAAGTATTCAGCTGACTGTTATTAAAGGGAGAAGTATTGTGATTGTATATGGGTTGGGCATAGGTTCTGAGGGTTGTAATTTAGTAGCAGTGGGTTATATGTTTACCTTCATTGATTTGTCCTGGTTTTGGACAATATTCAAGAAGATTTGGTTGCTGTTTATGTTTGTGTTTTGTGTTATGTTTGTATGTTTTGTGTGTCTTTGGCGTGAGGGGTTATCTACACTTTCTTGCTTCACTTTATTCATGGTTGTGGGAGCAGGTTTGATTATAGGATTCAACCTTTGTATGTTGGAAATGGATATTGTGTTACATTTTTGAATTGCAGATGATGGGGTCGTTACGTTTTGTCACGTGGAATGTTAAAGGGATGAATTGTCCTAAGAAGAGGAAATCTCTAATGCTCAAGTTAAAAAGGGAAAAAGCGGATGTCATCTTCTTACAAGAGACTCATTTGACCGAACAACCGGGTACTTTTTATGGCACTTCAAAATATATGAAAGTTCTGTTAAATTGTTACTCAGGCAGATCGTCAGGGGCGCCGCCAAGGGGTGGCCAAGGGGGGCCATGGCCACCCTTATAAACATGCTGGCCCCCCTGTTGACCGCCCCACGACAAAGCAAAAAATATATACTTTTTTTTTCGTACTGAACTTTGCATGGACAATAATTACATGCCCAGTGCAGTGCGAAAAGAAAAACTATTTTTTTTGCTTTTTTTTCTCACGGGCCTGCCCTGCCCGCATTGCACTACTGGTCTGGAGTCACAGTGGCCCTGCCCTCCCCCCATTGATGTTTGCAGTTGCACATGCGCGGACAGACCCGGAAACACAACAGCCTAAGCGTGCGCATTTCTGCTTTGGCTGTGGCTCCTGCTTCCAGGCTCAGGCTGTGTTCCATCCGGGCAGGCACTGAAAAGGACTGGCAGACCTAGGCTGTGGCTGGGATCGAGTGATTCCATTCCATCCAGGCATTGGCACGCATGTTGCATTTCATTAATACTGTGCATGCGGATGCGTGATTTTGATATGCTGTTGCTGAACATGTTGTATTTTATTAGTGAAATGAAATCTCTAGAGGAGGCACAATATATGCGATGGCGATGGCATTCACTTTGAAAGCTGTGAGCATTATTCATTTCCTAAAAGGTAAAAAGCAAAAGGCTTCACATCACAGTAAAATGTCACTTGGCAGTAAGAACAGCAGTGAGCATGAAGTCTTTGTTTTCTTGCCACTCTCTCCCTCTGAACTCGCGTTCCAGTCTCCGACTTGCAGACATCTTCAATTGCAATGCTAACAAGCTTTTGAAACACTGTAGGTAATGTTCACATGACCCCATTCTATACTGGTGCTTTCAAGCCCTGGGGGGTACTATGACACCCTTAGTTGGATACGTTGCTACACACAACAAGGTGCACGTTTTTTTTGTGGCATACAGAAAGATTGTTTTTTTTTTTTTTTTTAATTATGGCCACAAAAAAAAATACCACATTTGTTATGATCTGAACAGTTCATGCTTTGGGTGTTAGTAAATGCCTGCATTCGTCCTGAGTGCTTCTCTTTACAGGGAATCTTAGATACGTACAGAAAGAAGAGGCTTGTACTGGCCTATAGGGCAGTGTCTGAGGTTCATGGGATTCTATATGTGAAATACAAGTAAAGGCGAATAACAGTACACTTGATTTGCTTAAAAAGGCTGGGAGGTTAAGCTAAGTATGGAAGGAATGGCTAGTCACATATTCTTCTTGACATTCATAAAACCGATATAGTGCAAACCTCGGCTTCTACAATACAAAGCGCCCATTCTACGTTCCTAATTAGCACAGCATGTCTTAGAACTGACATAAAATGGAAGGGGGTCAAGCTTTGCAGGGGTGATCAGATTGTAGTTGGTCTAGGGAAGATCAGGGTGTGGAAAACCCGGCAGAAAACGTTTTCCCAGATAACGAGGCGATCCTTTCTGGCACTGTTTATACGACTTTAACTAAAGCTGAATCAAAGATCTCGGGGAAGCAGCGTTGTTGTTTATCTGCTGACTAGGCAGTTGAATAGGTTTACAAAATTAAGAACACTGTCACCTCAGAGGCCCCGACAGAGATTTTATTTTCCCATCTGCTTGAACAGTTTAGAATGATGTTAAATGTTAAAGGTATTTGTACCGCACACCGTCACCAACGGAATTGGTCCCCAGGCGCTCTGGTGGATCTGCAAATGATAAGGTGGGATGGGTTAGTAAGGTGAAGAGGGAGTAGGATAGTGAGAGGAGTGGTGTTCTGTTGGCAGCTTCAGCTCGGTATACACCAAATACTGAGCTTTGGTGCGGGTATCGGATCGGTGTCAGTCCATGTGTGCTGTTGCTCCGGCTTATGTGTTGTTGCAGTGTTGTGAAGTGCATGCGGCTTGCTGTGCGAGAGATGGTTGTGTGAGTTTTTTGAGGGAGATAAGTATGCAGAGTTTGAGCTTATATTGGTTAGTGGGTTACCTGACCTTTAGCATGCTAACATTGACAGTTCTATCCAAGTGTGGACATGCCAACATGCACAATTCTGTCTAAGTGTGGACATGCTAATATTCACAGTTCTGTCTAAGTGTGGACATGCTAATATTCAAAGTCCTATCTAGATGCAACGCAGGCCAATATTCACAATTCCATCTAAATGTGGTGCATGTTGGTCTTGACAACTATGTTACTATGTAATGCAAGGCAACTTCTACAATCCTGTCATGGATAGGTTCAGTCTGGTGGTTACAAATATTCCTGAGTGTACCTGGTGTGAGTCTATGGCGGTCCATGTTATTGGGAGGTAAGATAGATTTGCAGGGGTTTTCTGGAGTAGAGTAATTGCTCTACTCCCCACCCGTGCCACACTCACAGTTTTTGTTGGTGTCTGTTGGCTGCTGGCTTCACTGGCTTCCCCTGCTGACACCTGCAGACACATCTCGGAGCTGCCAATGTAGGAGCCGCCCTTAGCCACAGAGGGCTGCCGGGCAGAGGGCTGCCCTGGGAGGACCAGTGATGAAGTGTAGGTGGACCAATGAGAGCGGGCCTGCGTGGGTCGGGAGGCAGGAGGGAAGGGAGAAACAGGAAGAAGGTGCGCGGTGGGAGCGGGCTGCAGGGGACTCGAAAGGCCTCGGGGCCTCCAAGATTTCAAATTCAAGCCGCTCCTGGAGGGGGCTAGCTACTCACCGAGCTGGGCTGCAAATGGGCAGTGGGAACCAGGAAGGGGCTGCGGGGAGGAAGGGGACGCAAGGGCCTGCTCCTGGGCACGGGCCCGTGAACAAATGGGCAAATTTATACAACAAAAGGCGCTTTCAGAGGCACACACTCACCGCACTCCTCGGATGGCAAAATATAGCCCCTTTTACTTGCCCCGGCCCTTTTCTTGCTCCAATTCCTTTTCCTCCCTTTCACCCCTTTTCTCACCCAGTCGCTTTTAGCCCCTTCTCTTGCCACCAAACCCTGACATAGGCCGCTCCCCCGTTTTGCACGTCATTTTGCCCAGCTCGGTTGGTGTTTGGCCCCAAGAGCCCAGGCCAGACGCCCAGGCCAGACACCCAGTCTCGACACTTCCCAGAATTACCAGGAACAGTCTAAACGTTGCCCTCAGAAATGTAATATCGTTAATCGCAAATACGTCTGGAAAGTTTGAGGGGTTATATCTACATGTCTAGGAGCAATGTCCGCAGCGATGTTCGCTGCCACAGGCTCCTGACTTCGAGCTGGAAGAATGGCCACGAGGTAGAGTATGATGACATTAGCCCTGCAAAGCTCTATGGAATAAGATTAGAGCCCCACTCGAAAAAACATACAAGAGAAAGAAATGTGGTAATAATGCACATAGGGCAGTGACACATAGGACATAGCACACATCAAATGTGTGGATGTTATTTAGTGATTTACTGTGTCTGAGCTGTACTAGTGGCATTCTGCAGTGCCCTGACAAAAAATTTAATTCTGATTTACTAACAAATACAGGTTGACCTCAATCAAACACAAAGGTAAATTCATGGATATTTTGAGATGTGGTATCATGACATGCTAATAGGTTTAAACATTCTGATTCTGTTGACCACACATGTTAACGCTTGTTTTGTGTGTGCAAGGGTTTAAATCAGATATGGGAACAGTGAGGTGTGCAATCTGTGAACGTAGCGAATGATCATGCGACGCAGTGTTTGCTTTACATTTCTCATTATGTGGGTGGGGGAAAAGGTTTGAGAGGCTATAAGGCGGTCGTGGCTCTACCGGCTGGGTGATACGTACAGCAGGAGTAGGTTGTCTGTGCTGTTCAGAGTGAGCATATTTTATTTCTGTGGCATTGCAGTTTATTACTGGTGTTAAGGCCAAGTATTCTTACATTGGGGTGGGGGCATTCGTGCTGCCTGCAATGCTGTTTTCTTTACTCTGGCATGACATTTTACTGCAGTTAGGGAGCAAATACAACATGAGTGTTCTTATATGGGGAATGGGGGATTTGTGTAGCCAGCGAGGATATATTTTCTTATTGTGGCTTGGCTTTTTTTCACTGGCATTAAGGCAAAGCCAACAGGAGTATGCTCTTACATGCAGATACTGTGTAATGAAAGAGCCAGCATAAAAACATGCTTTGTCATAGTATGGTTACTGGCATTATGAACAAAGCAAACATGAGTATTTCCTATGTGGGAATAGTGCCATATATAGATGCACCATGGACATTTGTGAGCACAATCAATATGAAAATGCTTTTTTAAACTCGCAGAGTACTGGCATATGGCGGACAAAGGCATTATGAAAATGTGTTTGAAAATGTTCCTGTGCATGGTGGCTTGGCATCTAACATACCTACAAAACTGATTGTAAACTGTATGGCTTTTTACCTAATTTATCACAGAAAGTGTACTGTAAAATGCACTGTTATATTATATACTATTATATATTACCCATTATTTAACACCTTTCTCAAGGGGACAACCCCTCCTTGATTGGTTCGCCCTCACTCACTACTCTCTGTCACTCCTATGCATTTAACTGGGGGCAGAACAAGTGGCTTTCCTTCTGCAGGCTCTTCTTAATGTGGGCCCTACTACATTAGCTCCAGGCCCCACTTGTTAGAGAATCATGGCTATGCCTCCGGTGAATTGGGGTGAAAGATGGATCTAATGGGCCAAAGGAAGGCGTAATATCTATTCAGCCTCCTGGGCTTGGGGAGGGGGCGTTAGGACGGGGGAGGGGGTATCAGTAGCGCAATAGGTTTAATGTCCCATCTCACTAGCAGTTTTCAGAGCTGCCATCCAGCCCCCCCAAAATATTGAGTCTGGCTCCGTGCCTGGCACCCTGACCCACCACTCGCATATGGGCCCTGAAGAGAATGTCAACAGCCTGTAAGGATGACCTAAGAGTGACACTTTCTTCTAGTATTTGAACACGACCAAGAACTTAGGAATTAAATCAGTGGAGCTCAAGAGTAGAGGCAGAGGAGAGGGTTTGAACGACTCGCTGACACAAAACCTGCAACAGCCCAATGCAGGACTTTTGAACTGCCTCTGAGGTTATGCTCTGGCAAAGCAGGGTGTAATGAAATCGTATCAAAATGGTATTTGTGTGGTAGTCCGACAAAAATAACACATTTCAAGGAGAACTAATGAATGCAAGTTTAAACAGCATTTTTGAGTTTGGAAATGACTTACGTTATTGCTATGCCTACGATTAGTAATTTTAGCTATGTCATCTTTCAGACAATGAAGAGGAAGTCCACAGAAATCTCTTCCTTCTTCTTTAAGAAAAGTAGTAGTGGAGATGCAGTGAGGATGAATGTTAGTGAGGATTCAGTGGAAGAGAAAGATGACATAATCGAGCAAGCTAATGAACAGGCAGAGCCAGAAGCAGAACATGACAGCGACGAACAGGCAGAGCCAGCATCAGGGACAGAGAACAGGGAAGAAGCAGCATTGCATGAAAGTGAGGAACAGGCAGCAGCAGCAACAGTCAAAGAGAGGGCGAGGCAGGAATCAGCTAGAGCTATTCAAGCTGTTCCCGGACCAACAGGTGAAATTATGACAGTGTGGCAGTGTGACCCTGATAATAAAATAGATGGCTTGCTAATGAGTAACCTCTTGTTTCATTCTTCTAGATATATCCCAGTCTAGAGGAGAGGGGCCCAAACAGCCACATCTGAAGTGTTTCCCTCGGACCGTTCAGGGGGGTAAAAGACGGGCCTTCATGAAAGAATGGTACTTCACACATAAATGGCTGGATTACTCTCAAAGTAATGATTCTGCCTACTGCTATGCCTGCCGGCACTTCAGTCTCTCCTCCTCAGGTGATTCAGTGTTTACATCTGAAGCAGGATTCAAAAACTGGAAAAAAGCAACTTACAAAGATGGTGGGTTTGTAGGTCATGGCAAATCAGAATCCCATACTATGGCTATGTTAGCATGGGCCGAATATGAAAAGTCAATTGCAAGCAAATGTTCTCTCTCAGCCTCATTAAATGCAGAATATAATAAAATAGTGAGGGAAAATAGAGAGTACATTAAAACTGTTGGAGAAACCCTGCTCCTCACAGCTACGCAAAATATTGCACAGAGAGCACATAAAGAAACCGAAGGCCAGAATAAAGGAAATGTACTTGCTGTTATGGAACTGCTAGCCAAGCATGATCACACAGTCAAAAGAAAAATGACAAGTCAAAAAAATGCAACATACCTTGGGCATAGTACACAAAATGAAATAATTGATTGCCTAGCTGAAATTGTCCGCACCTCAGTAATTAATGAAGTTGCACAAAGTGGGGCTTTCAGCATTATGGTAGACGAGACCAAAGACATTGCTAAGAAGGAACAAATGTCCTTGGTAATTCGATATTATTACAATAGCTCCATATGTGAAAGTTTCCTCACATTTCAAGCAGCAGAGCGATTAGATGCTGCAGCGCTTTCACAGAAAATTATTCAAATACTGCAGAAGTATGGCCTTGACTACAGAAACCACCTAGTAGGGCAAGCATATGTTGGTGCCTCTGTCATGAGAGGAAAGAACACAGGAGTGCAGGCATGCATTAAATCTGAGGCCCCATTAGCTTTTTATGTTCACTGCAATGCACATTGCTTAAATTTAGTATTAGTTGACAGTGTAAAATGCATCCCAGAAGCCTATTGTTTCTTTTCTCTTCTGCAGAAACTGTATGTGTTTGTGTCAGGCTCATATGTGCATCAAAGATGGCTAGAGGTACAGAGGGAGATGTTTCAGGGGGCCCCAAGAGAGTTTCAAAGGTTGATAGAGACACGCTGGTCCTGTAGGTACAATGCTTGCAAGACAGTGAGGGACAGACTGCCAGCCCTCATACGTCTACTAAAAGAAATATCTGAAGAGAGAAATGGGGACAGAGCTGTAGAGGCAAGAGGTATATTAGCCCAAATAGATTTACAGTTTGTTGGCCTCCTTTTAACATTCACAAATGTTTTTGGTGAGATAAAACATCTGTCAGATATTTTACAGTCCCCACAACTCAATTTGGGTGCAGCAGTTAACCTTGTTGATTCTCTTGTTGACACATTAAACAGTTATAGAGAGGGCTCTGTCTTTAATGAGATTTGGAACAATACTATGACCCTTGCTGAGCAATGCAACATTGCTGTTGCACCTCCAGGGCGTCAGGCCACACCAAGCTCTAGGCTTGAAGGGTATTACATTTCCATGCCTATATTTCAAAGACATGCCAATACACATAAGGAGACATTTCGGGCAGGTACATTTATTCCAATTGTTGATGTGCTTCTCTCTGAGTTGAAGAGAAGATTTTCTAAAGAAAGTTGTGCTGTTATGCAAGGGATACAAGCCTTGAATCCCTCCAGTCCCACATTTTGTGAGAAAAATATAGTGCTTCCATTTGCCTCGCAATACAACTGCAGTACTGAGGATCTAGACTATGAGATCCCTCATGTCAAGCGAATTCTTGATAGGAGGCAAACTAGTGGTTTTGAAAAACCAACCAGTTTATTAGAGCTAACAGTGTTCCTTGAGCCATATAAGGAAGTGTTCCATGAGATGTTTAAACTTTGCAAAATTGCACTTGCATTACCTGTAAGCACTGCAGCATGTGAGCGTAGTTTTTCTGTGCTAAAGTTAATCAAGACTGCCTTGAGAAATACTATGAGTGATGAGAGATTGAGCAATTTGGGGTTGTTAAGTGTAGAGTCAAAAAGGGCTAGGGCGATAAATCTTGATGAATTTGTTGATGTGTTTGCCAAAAGACATAGCAACAGGCGAATAAAGCTATATTAATTAATGATACAATAATAATGAATAGGAATGTAAATAGTTGAGTACTGAGTAGGCTACATTCAAATGTTTATTGCTGTCCATGGTTATGCACATTTGCTTTGTTCATGTTTAGTTTGCAAGAAGAAACAAAAAAGATTGTAGCCTAGTAAAGCAGGGATGTAAATAGTTTGAGCAGGCTATACTAAAATGTATATTGTCCATGATTATGCCTTTTGTAAGTATATATTTTAGTTTACAAGAATACACAGCAACATGAACCAAATACAGCTGTATTGAAAAAGGTTTCGGCATCTGTGTTGTTTTTTTACTTCAGTAGGCGTGTTCTCAGTAAATGTTTTGCTCCTTAAAATCGATGTGCTCCTTTAAATTAAAGCTGTATATTTGTCTTTTCAAGTAAAAGTTGAACAACTATTCTGTTTGAAGAACAATAAATTGCCTAACATGCATGTACACATCACATAGTCCTTACATAGCACAAAAAGATTGTGGAACTCAAAATGTTAACCGTACTGGTATTAGTCTATGTGCATCAGATACATTAATTAGTTAACTGTTAAATAATAAATGGAACTATATCAATATGCAATTCCTTAACTTTCATACATACATAGTTTTCAACTGGACTATATACTACATCGTCATAATAGATTTCCTGAAATTCAGTTATGTGTTTGTTTTGGTGTGCCACCCCAAGATTTCCTGTGGCCTCATCAGGCCACCCCTATGAGAAATGTCTGGAGGCGCCACTGCAGATCGAGAGGAGTGGGTTTGTTGTTTCGAAATACCTTGGGCATGAATGTTGAGAATGTTGTTATGGATGATGAAGGACGGTTTATTTTAGTTGATGTCTTATATGAAGGGAAGCTTTTGACCCTGGGATCTTTGTATAGCCCTTGTACGAATCGTATTGGTTTTTTTAAGACGTTAACAGATTGTTTAAAAACCATGAAGGGTGACAAGATTGTTTTGGGCGGTGATATTAATTGTGTTTTGGATGCTTCTTTGGACAGATTGTCGGAATGTAGATTTTTGGGTTTCAAATTGAATGGTGTTTTAACAACTTTTTAGATACATTTGATTTAGTGGATAGTTGGAGATTACATCCGAAGGATAAAGATTTCACGTTCTATTCTCCAGCTCCACTTTCCCCCTTCTTGTTCAACTTAGTGCTTGAGCCATTGTTGTTATATATTAGGCAGGTAAGGAATATTCGTGGATGGAAATTGAACAATGGTGAGGTAAATGCTGAGGTAAAGGTGTTGGCATATGCTGATGATTTAACGGTAGTGTTGACAAATCCGGTTGAGAGGGGAACTTTGCTATGGAGTGTGTTACAAAAGGTGGGAAGGTTATCGGGTTATAAGGTTCATTGGGGAAAAACAGTTGTCTTTCCATTGAAAATGTCTCCACTAAGTAGAAGGGTGTTGGACTGGGATTGTCAATGGGTGGAGGTTTCGGTAAAGTATTTGGGTGTCTACTTGGTACGAGATATAAGAAGGACAGTGGATTTTAATGTGGATAAATTAAAGGAAACTCTATTGAAAGATATATGTAGGTGGGATAGATTAACTTTGAACTTGTGGGCAAAAATAAATGCAGTTAAAATGGAGTTGCTTCCAAAAGTGTTATATTATATACAATTCACTAAAAAGGTGTTGAAACGCATTGATAACATTTTTATGGAATTTCTGTGGGGTGTGGGGAAAAAACGAAAATACCAAGATTTATTTTGGCGCGCAGTGTTAGGGATGGGTTTTGGATAACCCACTATTGGAAAATTACTACAATTAAAAAAGGCTTATTATTATTTTAGGGAAGATGGGTATCCAAAACCATTTTGGCTTCGGATGGAAAAGGAAAAGTAGGACCCTTTACCCATTGATTGTTTATATTCGTATGGAAAGCTACCAAAACCCAAGTTAAAGATTGAGGCGTTAGAAGTTACAAAATCGACTTTGGTCTCGATGATTGAAGGATGTGGTGAGAATGTATTCCTTTATAGCTCTGCTTCCATTTGGTTGAATCGGGTTTGCAGATTGAGAATAAAATTTTGTACTAGAAAGGGTGGGCTAACAAAGGAATTTTGAGGATAGGAGGTGCATAGGAGAATGGTCAAATGGTTACGTTTGAGGAACTAGTACTCCGATTTGGATTGAGCAATAGGGAAATTGAAAGGTATAGATGTTTGAAGCAGTTACTATCGGAAAGGTATCAAATGCTTGGTGAACCTTTGAGTGACAAGCCACAAATGTGTATACTGTATGGTACTGCTCCAAATGTAGTTTCCACGTTTACTAAATTGATTCCTGTACAGGAATGTATGCAGGTTTCTTGGGAGACTCTACGGATGAAGTGGGTGGCTGAATTGGGGAGTGATTTATCAGAGAAGGATTGGGATAATGCTTCGAGGGTGACGGTGAGAGATAAAATGGACTTCAATTTAAGATATGTTCATCAGCGCATCCTAGAACGCATTTACTGGACTTCAGTGAAGGCGAGCGATTTGATAGTTTCGGATTTGTGTTGGTGGTGTAATCATTTGAGTGGAACCTATTTGCACATGTTGTGGGAGTGTGAAAGAGTACTTACCTTTTGGAAGGATGTTCTGGATCGAGTGGATCTAGTGCTAGGTGGTTCATTTCTGTAATGAGAGTAAAAATTTGAGAATTTGTGGTGCTTCTGATTGGATTGATAGGGCATTGATGACAGCAATAAAACATATTATGAAGGTTTGGAAATCACAAAAAAAACACATATTGATGGTTGGTAGATAGGCACATTTTATCGGGACATGAAAAGTATTGTGCTTATCGGCTTCATCGAGAGTCTGAATACTGCAAAAGTTGGGAATCCTTCAATTATTTATTTGGGTGAAGTAAGTTGGATGATAAATCAAAGGGTTAGGGTGGGGGTTGATGTTGTGGTGTTTTGGTTGTGGGTGTGTATATGTTGTGTGTGTATTCGCAATGTGATTTGAGTATTGGGTGGGAATTGTGGATGAGCTTTCATTGCTAAGTGGTTGATGTGTTTGTATTCAAAGAATTGTTTGTATATTGTTACTTTTGTATTTCTCACGAATATGTTTACAGTTGTATATGAATAGAATTAAATGAAGATGGAAAAAAAATAACTAGATGGAACACACCCCCTCTGTCTCTGATGGGCCGCATCATTGCTTTTAAAATGAACTCCCTACCCAAACTCATATATCTGGCAATGATGCTCCCCTGCGCTCCGTCACTGCAAATGTAAACAAACCTGGACGCACATCTGTTGTAAATGTTTATTCGAATAAAAAATATTCATAAAACACATACATATACCATCAAGGCTAAATCATAGTCCATTGGGGCATATTAATTCGCCATTACATATTAAATCAATTGAAAAGAAAAATAACAGTAAAATACACATTTTGCATAATTCTAAAATGCAGCAGCTTGTCCTCTTAAAAGCCCCCTTCTGTGAAACATGGCAGCCTTCAGATACAACAAAAGGGCCCAGGTCAGCAATTTCGTTTTTGCCCTTAATAAAAAGGACATTGTTGGCCTATATTGGCGCAAATCCATGCATTTTAGAACTTGCAGGATGGTCTGTTTTCTTGTTATCTCATAACCTGGGCATAACAAGATGAAATGGCTCAAATTTTCATTTGGGGCACCAAACACAGGGCATCTTGTATCATCTGGATAACCCACCCAGTTCACTGTATTACCTCTCAGCCGTAAGCATTTAAATAGTGCCCTTGTAATGAGCAAGCTTTGATGTTTTTCCCTTGACCAAGCAAGATACAGCTGCAGAGTTAGTGATATGATATGGCATTTGTAATGCGCCTATACACAAGTGTTTCAACTTATAAGCTGATGAAGACTATCCGCTTGTGGCATGGATGTTACATTCATGCGTGTGGCCCTGATTTCCCTGGTTACTGCTTCCTTGAATAATCTTACTTCCTGCGTTAGTACAATGGAAAAAGTTCCCAAATGTGGGAACTCCAGTCCTCTGCACTCTGTAAGTGGCTCTGTAAAGAGTCCTAGTAATTGACTATATTAGGTTGACTTGTAAATTTTAATCTATGTATCAGTAAAACACATGTATTCAATTTGACATTTATAGGTAAATACTTAATAACATACATCAAAGCAAATTGACACTGTTAAATTCCTTAATCAAGCTGGGTTGATTTATTTATGGCCCAACGCGTTTCATGAAACAATCACTTCTTCAGGGGCAATTGAACAATTTTTCACAACAGCATCTGAAAAAAATAATATTTAAATAATACATATTAGGACAGTTTCGTACAATTTGATGCTATTTACAGTATCATCAAAAGCAACAAAAAACCTGATTTATATTCTTCATGATCATTACAACCTCGTTTTGTAATGTATCCTAAAGAACTGCATCTAATACTGAATTATAACACGTGTATTGTGCATTTTTGTATTAGTAGAAAGAACATCCACTCATGTGGGTACATCTGATAAAAAGAATTAAACAATTAACTATAGTCTCACTTAGTCCTTATGTGCTATGTTCCAAAAGTAAAAAAGCAGTGAATGTCTTCTTCACCAGAATAGGCCTAGGTTGTAATTGCAGAGTGGCCTAATGTAAAATAGAAAGAAAGAAAAAAAGTAGAATCATATAAGTATTAAATAGGGTAAACGTTTTCTTGAACAGAAAAAACGTTTTAAGAAAATCGGGTTGGTGACTTACCAACAATTTTGAACAAAAACACAACCTAAAACATCCATGCAGTGGAGAAGGCTGCAGGAATGACAACATTCCACGTAGGCAGTTAATCATGTGCCGCCAAGGGGATGTTCACTGGCTCAAGGTACTTGTGAGGATTCAAAAAAGATCCTACAAAAAAGGGAGAAGACCATCCTTCTAAAACTAGGGAAAAAGGAAGTAAGAGCAATAGAAGTAAAGGAGATAGCAAGGTCTAGTGATAGTTAGAATGGGATGCCCTGTGACTACTTATATACACCTACCATCTCGTATTCGGAGATGAATGATGTTGTAGGAAGACGCCATCCCTTCCAGGAGCAGTCTTAACCATATAATGTGCGCCCTTAAATACTCTATCTGGGATGGCATTTCGTCCCGCGACGCGCGTCGTGAGCGAGTGACGTCACAGTGTTAACACTGTGGGCCTGATTCTCAACTTGGTGGTAATTGCCGAAAATGTCGTAGAAAGGGCTAACGACATTTTCGGTATTTACACCCTATTCTAAAGGTGGCGCAATATTCCAAAGTCGGAATGATTGCGCCACTTCAGGAATATGGGTGCCGGTTGCTAGGAAGGGCTGGAAACCGACCTAGCAACCGGCACTCTCGTTAATCATGCCTTTGCACAGTTATTCTTGTGGCACTCCTCCAATATCGCTAGCGCTTGAAATTGGCGCTGAACTACTCACGCAATTTGTGCCGTACGGCGGAGTGCCACAAGACGCAGTTCATTTTGTGTGTGAGGTGGGTGAGATGTTTGCTACCATACTTGGCAACATGTGTGCCCGAAAAGATGAAATGTATAAAATTAATAACTTATTTACCTAACTTCACAAAATTTCACAGAGCTGGTAGGCAACGTTTGCCACTACTCTGTAGTAGCAGCATGGCCATTACATATGTATTCCTGCAGTGCAAGATGAATTACTGAACGACATGGAGACTGATACCCTCATGATGTGTGATGGTGGTACGCTCTGCACTTATCCCTTCACTGGTGCTTCACCTAAGGCCTGTCCAGGCCAGAGTGCAGGGCAGAGTGATGTAGCTGTCAGGTGGCTCAATTGGTCTGAGCCCAAAAGATTAACTTACGCGCCCACCATACAGACACACTAATGTGTTCCATGCTGTGTCATGGGTCGTTGTCAAGTGGAGTCACATGCATTTGGTGCGCCTGTAAAAATCATTACCCTACTGCCTAAATCAGTTGGGGTGGCAAATATGTGCTACATTTGTTCTGTCATTAGTAGATGGTGATATGTTGGTGGTTAACAGCAATTATGACATGAGCAGTGCTGTAAAATGTAAGGGGAAGCCCTGGAAGGGAAGTGTGCTGCATGTGGCTGGTACCCTGTACAGGACCCCTCCATAATTGCCCCCCTGAAGACACAGGAGGTGGGACTGAATGGTAAGGTCATGGGCTGATGTAAGTAGCATGTGCACCAATGGCCACGTAGTTGGTAGGTCTCATGTGATAGGTTTTTTAAGTTTTATTAAGTGCACACATAAGAACATTCATGAGTAGTGTGTGTATGTATGTATGGGACATATAATATACAGCGATGCAGGGCTACTGGTATGGTGTGGGTGTAGTGGAAATATCAACTTTTTTGGGTTGATGGATGTATGTTCTCTCTGAAGCTTAGACGTAAGCAGTACATAAGGTGTCCGGTCAAAGGACCGAAAACAAAAGGATCGAATGCAATAGGGTGGAGTCAATAGGACCGAAAACAAAAGGGTCGATTTTTTTTTTAAAAAATGTATATTTTTTGGGGGGGTTCCGTAGAGGAAAAAAAGTGGTTTTTACACCAAAAACTGGGTTTTGGGTGGGGGGCCCAAAAATACATTAAACAAAAAAAACAAGAAAATTCGACCCTTTTGTTTTCGGTCCTTTTGATTTGACCCTATTGTATTTCGATCCTTTTGATTCGATCCTTTGACCTACAACCGTACATAAATAACACTTTATTGTCAAATAAATAACACAACATTATGAAGTAGGTGAAACGGTTCGGAGGAGCAGGGTAGGGGATTGATTCACTTGTCACAATTATTTCTATGGAACTGGTTTGGCATTCAGCCCGTATAGAGTTTTTGCTGTCCGGATTCTTGTTCTGTTGTGGTTCTAAAAACCTCAGCACAAGTGCATGTTGACCTATGTTTCTGTGTTATGTGCAGGAACAAAAAGAAGATTGGCTGGAAGTGTGACGATAGTACACAGAGGGCAGCATTGCAGCGGTTGCAGTGCAGTTGGTGGTGTGGAACGATGGCCCGTGTAGTGGCAGTGTATTTTGCAATTCATCGTCGGAATGCCAACAACAAAGGCCACGAAGCAGTTGGTCCAGTTGTACCCATCATTCTACCGGAGGTGCAGTGGCCCAGGCAAGGAGAAGGCGAATTAAGGAATGCATATTTCGAAGACGAGTGAATTTGTTTCACATGTCACCCGAACAAATTATCAGCCTGTACAGGCCGGACACTGCAGCAATTTTATATTTGGTTAACCTGATAAAGGGTGATGTGGAAGGTACCTCCAGAAAGACTACTGCCATTCCACCTCTAGTGAAAGTGCTTGCGGTTCTACAATTTTGTGCAACTGGGTCCATCAGGGGACTGTAGCCATGTCAGCAGGCCTGTCGCAACCAGCTTTTTGCAAAAATGTTAATGTGGTGCTACACGCCCTTCTGCAGCACATGTCAAAATTCATTCACTTTCCACAAACAGAAGCAGAGTTGAGTTGGCCTCTGTTAAATGTGCATTTTTCGCAATTGATGGCTTTCCAAACGTTGTTGGAGCAATTGATTGCACACATGTCCGCATAGTACCGGCGCGTGCAAGGGAGCAAATGTTCAGAAACAGAAAAATGCACTACTCTCTGAACATTCAGATGATCTGCAGTGCTGACTTGCAAGTCACACACTGCTACGCCAATTTCCCTGGGTCTGCACATGATGCATACATTTTACGCAGCAGCATCCTCCCTGTGATGATGTCTAGTATGTCTCCCAAAAACAGCTGGCTGCTGGGGGTTGGAGCTTACCCTCTTAAGCCATGGCTCATGACCCCAGTTTTGAATCCACACAGTGCAGCAGAACAGAAATACAATGCCGCACATATCAAAACAAGGAACATAATAGAACATACTTTTGGACTTTTGAAAAGTCGTTTTAGGTGTTTACATGTGTCTGGAGGGGACCTTATATATGAACCTGGGAAAGTTTGTAAAATTATTGTGTTGTGCTGCATCCTACACAATTTAGCAATTTGCCGCAGAGTACCAGAACCACCAGATGGGATATTGGAGGAGGAGGTGGAGGACCCCATACTCGATGTGGATTGTGTGATGGAAGGTGGAGATGTGCGTAGTAATGTTATTTAACTTTTTTTCTCGTAAAAACAATATCTGAAAGCATGTAAATGTACAAATCATTCTACAATTACTTTTGCAATAAAATGAGATATGTAACTTTCCATTTGCATTGATAAATAACTTTTATTGAGCAACATGCGAAAAGGAGAACATTTTGAAAACACAACTTTACATGCAAAGGCATAACCACAACTATTTAACAACGTACATTATTTGCAAATGTGTGCAAACAGAATGAGTGCAACTGCAATAAAGAAGTGCATGTGACATACCATCACAACATGTGTGTGTGTGAAGCACACCCCTTCACCATATTTTAAAAACAGATAACCATTAACTCATGAACTGCCATGGACAGCCCGTGTTTCTGAACTTCGACAATTTACCACAATCTACCAACAACCAAATGGGATGCATCTGACTTCACACAATGTATGTCTTTTTCTGTCATTTTTTATTTAGTTTCCTCTTGCTCTGTCGCGGAGGTATTCTAGGCAGCACGACTTCCTCCTTGGTAACATTCGAGGTAGTGGGTGCATCGCATGATTCCCCCATAGCAGTCTCCTCTTGAGATACAGGGACAGCCATGCTTGCTGTTAGTAGTGTGTACTCCTTTTCCTGCACCTCCAGTAAGTTAGTCAGTTTCTGAAGGCACAATGCATTCACCTTTGCAGCAGCTGAGCACATGTGTACCGCCTCCTTCAATGCATTCATAATTTGAGCATTTCCCCTCATTAATTCACTCTGCATTTCTGCACTCCTGCTCACTGCGCTGGCCACACGATCAACCGATGTCCACACTTTTCCCATATCACCCTTCATGTCCATCAAGGCCCCCGCCACAGTCATCATGTCAGCATGAGCTACCAAACTGGCTTTCCTGAATGCAATCAGTTCACTCTTCAAGTGGGCACGAATGTGATCCAAAGCTAAGGTCTGCTTTTCTGAGAAGTGAAGCAAAGGATCGTCATTCTGTACACCTTCACCACTTGTTGTCTCAGTGGACTCCTCTGCTTGTGTTTGGGTGTGCAGGATGTTAACAGGGATTGATTGCGGAATGGTTGCTTCCTCTACATAATGGACCTCATTGTTGTTATCTCCATAATACTCATAGAGCATTATCTCTGTATCCTCTTGTACATCTTCTGACTCTGCGACATCTGTATTTTCAGGAGGTATTGCAGTCACGGCCTCTGCAATGGATTGCACTGTCACATCACCTCCTAAATAGGAACCTACACAAAGCAAGACAAAAATGTAGACTGTAGACTGCTGATGCATCAACCACATTCCAATAATGGTCATTGACAATGAATGATAACTGTGACCAACCCTTCACATGCGGTAGTGCTTGCAGGAACATAAAGTCCTTTACCAACACAATAGTATATTAACACCATGGCATACCCAAGGCACTGAAACGGACTTGCTTTACTAAGGTTTGCATTCACAAAAGTGAAGCTATTGCCCTCACACAAAGTGCTCTGTCTACAAACTAATTGCATTGTCAGGTTTAGGCCTTTCCCAAGGCACTGAAACGGACTTGCTTTACTAAGGTTTGCATTCACAAAAGTGAAGCTATTGCCCTCACACAAAGTGCTCTGTCTACAAACTAATTGCATTGTCAGGTTTAGGCCTTTCTCCCACTATACAGGACTCTCAAATCTATCTTTAACCCCCAGCATCACCCACCCATGTGTCTGACCTGGGCTGCTTGAGCCTTGTCAGCCACCCACGCACACTCACATTCCATAAACTGCCCCCCTACAATTTTTCTACCACATTGACTATGGTTGCCAAGGGCATTCAACCAAGGGAAAAGCGCACTGAGGCCACACAAATGGGGAAAGAGCACTATATAAATGAACAAAAACAATGCAATACAATACAATAAAGCACATGTTCTTCCATTTACTACTGCAAAGCATATCCATGCCACCAACACCCTCAAGGCTCCCGGGGTCCATTGCTGCAAGCACCTTCAGTTCTGTAGATGTGTAATTTGGCTCATATGGAGAACCACACTACCGGCGCCCTTGGATTGCTCTTTGCTTTCCAGAAATATTTCACGAACCCTGCGGCGAACATCATACCAGCGCTTTTTCATTTCATCTACTGTGCGTAAGGTGTTTGATACTGCGTTAACTTTCAGAGCAATGCTATCCCACAGGCGGTTTTTCTCAGACAAAGGGGTTCTGTGGGTCATTGGACCAAATAACAGCACTTCGCGCCTTAATACCTTGTCCATGAGGATGCCCAGTGCTACTTCACTGAACTTGGCCTTTCTTTTGCGCCCTCCACTTTGAGCATCAGCATTTTTCCCACCAGCCATGGTAGCCTGCTGTCTGTAATCTTTGGCCAAATCACAAAAAGCTTCAAAAATTCCACACAAAAATTCCAAAATCGCACACACACCAACACCTTGTTGCAGTCCTGTGCAATGTCCAATTGCAGCCCAAATGCTCCAAAAATCTATGCAAAGGTCATCAAATTGCAGAGAAAGATATTTTAGTTTGGCAAAAAATACCACAGTTGGTGTTGAAATTGCCAATGCTGCACCTACAGCTCATGACCATGGGCAAAAACCTTCTCTCACAACTTTCCAAAAAGGCCCACAGCTTCTCACTTTGCACTCCTGTGCACTGCTGTCCACTTAATATGGGTCAATGATGGACAAAAATGCACTAAAATGCAGTACAACCGGCAGGCTGCCACAGCCGTCGTTCCAATTGCAGGGCTCCAGGCAGCACATGCTTTTATTTTGATTGTCGGCAGCAGTTTTGTTAAACGACGATTTCCTTGTTATTTAGCGAAAGTGCTGCCAAGATTCTTCATCCGCCTGTTTCCATAGGAAACAGGCGGATATTAACAAAAGCACTGTTGTGCTTTGCAATGACGCCCAGGCCCACTTCAGAATAGCAGTGGTGCCTGGGCGTCACGAAATGGCGCAGTGAAGTGTGCTATTTAGCACGTTCACTGCGCCATGTTGAGAATCGGGCCCTGTCACGTCACCGCACGCATGCGCGCAGTGCTAATGACCGTCAGTCCGCTGTGTTAAAGACGGTAGTAAGAATATGAAAATATAAAAAGGAAGGTCCAACACCTATGACCTGTAAGTGGTCTTTTGATGCCAATGAAATCATATAGCTGTTTAGTGTATACGAAGAGGAGGAAATATTAGAAACGGATCGTATAGTGATTCCACAATGATAACAGGCTCAAGAACGTATGAAATGGAAGTGGAATAATGTTATACTAAGAGCCTTTAAGCTGAAATATAATAAAAACGGATTGTATTGTGGTCTTATCATGATATAAACAGGAGAGATAATGTTAACCATGTGAACAATAAGTATATAGGCTAATGTGGAGATAAGGAAATATAAACACGGATTTTGTGGTGATCCAATATATTAGAATATAAGGTATGTACAACCAGAAGTCAAGAAGGTAAAGAATCCAAATCACAGCAAGCAAATAATTTGGCGGATAGGTGAATGAAGGAAAAGTTAATGCAAGTAAGAGCATAACTGAACAAACGGTGCTGCCATAATACACCGGAATCAAGAGTTGAAAGAGTAGAAAATCGTGGAATTTACATGAAGATGCATTCATAGTCTGCTAAAATAAGTCTGTCACATGAAAGGTTATTTACATGGAGATGCATTGATAGTATACTCAAAAAGTCTGTCTCACGAAGAGTTCACATTCTAGTATGCAGGAAAACATTGTAAACCAGAATTTGAAAGAAAAAACAAACTTAGTCAGGGATGGAATAAACATTAGTAACCCGGCGAGAGACAATCAGAAGGCAAGAGCCATTCTGATTGGCTCTCGCCAGGTCCCTACCCGGCCGGGAATCCCTTCATCGGGATTCCACGGCCTTTGTTCCCGGCGGGGGGCGTGGCAGCCCCTCAGCCAATGAGGAGGCTCGAAGCGGGGCCATCCCCGCTCCGAGCCTCCCCGCGGCTGAGAGGCTGCCTTTGCCCCCCGCAGGGGACTCGGGTAAGGAATTTATTTTTTTTCTAAATCCCCTCCCTCCTCACCTCCCCCCTCCCCCCCCACTTACCTTCTTGTTCCTGCGTCCCCGGCGGGGGACGAGGAAAGCCTACAGCCGTGTGGAGGCTCGGAGCGGGGCCATCCCCGCTCCGCGCCTCCACACGGCTGGAGGCTTCCCTCGTCCCCCGCCGGGGACGCAGGTACATTTTTTTTTTGTTTTTCTCCCCCATCCCACTCCCGCCCTCCAAACCCCACTTACCTTATTTTTTATCCTTTTTTCGGGAGCGGGCGCGCTGGGAACACTTGTGTTCGCTCCCGATGCACGCCACTCCGTTTTCCCTTTCCATGGCGGCGGCCATTTTCTTGGTCGTTTTTTTTTCTCCTGAAACGCTGCAGCGCCGAAACGCTGCAGCGTTTCAGGACAAAAAAAAAAGCTTTTAGTGCCCCGGTCACGCAATTTTTGCGGGCCGGGGTACTAATAGCAATAAAACATGACATCACATGGCTGCCAAAAAAGTGATAACCCACACTACCATTATACTCCCTGTTGAGCTATTTAGCTTGTGTCCTAGACTTCATGAAGTTAGTTCCCCCCATTATATTAAAGTAAGGTGAAATAGCTAGTTTACAAAAAAGGACCCATATAGAAGTCTTCATTGAGTCCCAATGGGACCAATGAGTCTAGTTTGTGGATCCAAAACAGTTCTTTCTGTGCAAGATGTTTTGCAAGGTCACCGCATCTTGGAAACTGTTTAATGATTTCCAGGACCACCCATCTCAATTGGGAGATATTGTGCCTGTTTTCATTGAAATATCTGAAGACTGGGGATTTCAGGTTACTTGTACGTATGTTGGATTTATGCTCTGTAAGTCTTTCTTTGATTTTCCTTGAGGTCTTACGAACATAATATTTGCTGCAAGGACATTTCAGGGCGTAAATCAGATTTTTACTTTCGCAAGTTGCATAATCCTTGAGTTGAATTTTCTTACCACTATTTGGGTGTCGGATGTGGGCACCTTTAAGAATGTTCGAACAATGTTGGCAGTTCAAGCAAACAAATGTTACATGTTTTGTTTTTGTCAAAAATGTTTGATGTTGACATTTGAGTTTTTCTGCTGAGGGAATCTCTAAAGTTTCTGCTCCTTTTATAGGCTAACATAGGTGGTTCAGGAAAACGTTTGTTGAGGTTTACATCAGATTTAATAATGTCCCAATTTTTCTGGATGATTTTTTTAATTTAAAACTTTGATTTGAAAATGTAAGAGTATGAATTAATCTTGTATTTTCCCTTTTGCTTTTATCTTTCAATAGTTCTTCTCTTTCCGATGTTCTTGCACGCTCAATCGCTGTATTTATAGTGTGTTCAGGAAAACCTCTTTTCTTAAATCTCACTCTCATGTTGTCAAATTCATGTGCCAAATGGGTTGCGTCAGATGTAATCCTTTTGGCCCTCAAGCATTGGCTATAGGGTAAATTTGTTTGTTTAAGATGAGCTGGATGAAAACTTGTAAAATGCAAGGTACTGTTTGCATCTGTAGGTTTTCTGTAAATCTCTGTAATGAACCTGGTGTCTACTCTTGTGATATTGACATCTAGGAAGTGAATCCGAGGATTGCCAATTTCCAATGTGAATTGTATCTTCTCATGACATCCATTCAAATAGCTAAAAATGTGTTGCAATTCCTCTTGTGGACCATGCCAGATACCAAAAATATCATCGATGTATCGTTTCCAAAAAATTACGCTTTTTCTCCAAGGTTCCTTATCCAGAATGTGTGTCTTTTCGAAATGATACATAAAAATGTTTGCGTACGCAGGTGCCACTGAGGAACCCATTGATGTTCCAGAGATCTGCAAGTAGAATTTGTTGTCAAACGAAAGTAGTTGTTGTACAGGATGATGTTGATGAGCTCAATGGCGAATTCTTTATGTATTGAAATGTCTTTGTGTTGTAACGGGAACCATTCTAATGCTGCAATACCTTCTGCATGAGGAATAGAGGTATGAAGACTATTTACGTCTAACGTAAATAATAAAAGTAGAGGTTCATTGTTGTGTATGTCTTTCAATAGTCTCAAAAAAATGTGAAGTGTTCTTTAGGTATGTCTCAGTCTTCTGCACCAATGGTCGCAATGCTCTATCTAAGTAAATTGCCAATGGGTGAAATATACTTTCAGTGCCAGCCACTATCGGCCTGAATGGTGGATCTTGAATATTTGTATGTACTTTAGGAAGTGCGCAAAGAACGGGAATCACTGGAAACGTTTTAATAAGAAATTCACCAGTCTAGTCCGAAATCCAGTCATAGTCAATTGCCTTATCAATTGTCTTCTTAATGACCTCTTTGATAGTCATTGTTGAATCATTATCTAGTATCATGTATGTACTTTCATCCCTCAGTAATTTCAGACATCCTTCATTGTACATTACCGTGTCCATCATAACAAGTGCACCGCCTTTGTCTGCTGGTTTGAGTGTAATGGTTGTTTGTGCCCTCCCCGTCTTAAACGTGCAAGAGAATAAAACAGACACACCCCTGACGGGGATTAAGGCAAAGAGAGCAGGCTGGAGAGTTCAAGGGAAGGTTTATCTAGATCTCTGAGAGCGCTCTGGCAAAATTAACATTACATTACATTTTATAGGTCAAGTGACGCTTCTAACATAGGATACTACGTTGGACCTGGATTGGTCAGCTCGAGTGGTGTCTTAGGTGTGGGTAGCATCTCTTCCTCCTGCTTGGTTGCTTGGTTGGCGGGAGGATGGACATCAGACATCTGTGCTCCGAATGGGTGAAGGTCAAGTCGCTGTGAAGCAGATTGCTCACTATCTAAGCTAACATAATATATTCTCAATAAGGCATGCACTAAATAACAGTTGTTCGTGTCTCTATAAAAGTCACACATCTATCTGTATCATCTATAACATTTAGATTATACAGGCCATAGGTTGAGGGTCTTGACCACTATAATACACTGATTGAAATGCAAGTCTATGCTCACAAGAATCTCAGGTATGTGGCATTTGTTAGTACTAGGCACGATATACTGCAGCAGGGGTCTGATGTTAGTTGGGGGTCTGCTGGGTGGGCATCATGGCATGATCAGTGATCTGGCACATGAAAGAAATACCTTGCAGGGACACAGGGCCAGAATGGCAGTAAGTTTCCGCTGGCGAGGGTGTGGGAGCAAAGACACGTTTGTGGAGATGAACAAGCTATGGGCTTAGTCCATGCCGGTTCACATGCAGGACAGTGATCTCAGAGGAAGAGTGATGTGTTACATCTATTAGTTGTTGCAAATACCTCCGGCTTCAGCGTGAGAATGGAACCGCAGAGTTTTCCAGTCAGAGTGGGAACAAGGGTGGGGGCCATGTGCTCTGTGTGCTTGGCTGCTGTGAGGAAAGGGAGAGAAGCATCTCGTACTATCGCAGTGCGGCCTGGTCACCAAGATGGAGTCGAAAAGGGGTACAAAAATGGATGCCCTGTGTCCTGCTCAGTGGTCCCATCTACGCAAATGTCACCCAAAGTTAACATTGCATAAGGGCAAGGGACGAACCCACTACTGGAGGCACTTGGTCCGAGTTTTGTACTGAGAAGTAAAGGATGAGAGAGGCCTGCTGGCCCCTCGCTCCCACACATTCCCCCCTTTCGTATATTTTATCCTTTTCTTTCTCCCTTACGCTCACCTGGTTCCCACAGGGGTGTCGATCGAACCCGGACAGCAGCGGCCTCCACCAACGTGAAGCGTAGAGCAAAGATGGCTGTCTGGACGGACCCGCCTAGTCTTGTGTGCTTGACTCGTAGGAATATTCTCCTGTAGATGGAGAAAGGGATTTAGTCCCAGGGATTTGAGTGCAGACCCCTCCTACTGCTCCCGCTCTCCCGCTGGCCACCTCCGATATTCCCTCTTCGTGTCCTCACCTTATGTTTTTAATGGACGAGCTCTCCATCCTGCGTGGCTTGCAAGGGCGCGTAGATACCAGTTACTTCGCTGGTTTGGGGTATTGAAGTTCTGGAAGATTATTGACTCCGGAGTATACCAAGTTTAAAGAGTTCAATATGTCCAATGTTCACTCTTGCACCCCTTGGTGATTTTGCACCAACAAATACTGTCTGGAGGTTGCTGGTGGCGTTCAGGTAAGAGTCTCTATTACCCAACACTATCTGGTAAAGTTGCGTGAGTTTAACTTGTTGTTTTTTCCTCCCTTCATAGATGCGGCGTAAGAAGATGCAGCGTATTGAAAGATAATGCCTCCGGTGGTAAATCAGGTAAGCCTTGTGGTAAAATGATTGTCTGTGTAGTCTCTTAAGGCTCACCTTGCTATTTCTTTGTCTTTTCTCCCCAGGTGTTGAAGATCGCCGAAGAAAATGATGAAGGCATCGCCAAGTCGAAGATGCTGTGGACTGGTGAGAATGAATGGAGCGGCGCTGCAGCTGCGAAGCGACGCGTGTCATAGTAATGTCCCTTCAGGCTCGGAATGGTGCAAGATCCTGAATCAGGTAAGGAATTAGATTAATGTCCGTAACCTAACCTCTTCTCCTATTTTCCCCTTTCTTCTAGGAGCTCCGGATACGAGGCGGGCGTGGCAGAAGACTGGATGCAGGTTCACAGGCACGGTGAGCGTTACGCTGCAGAATGCAGAATAACGCGAAGCGTGTGTTGTAGATCGGGCGTGGTTTAAATAGCCTAAAAAGTAGTCCCAGGTAAGAAGTCCCTAGAACCACACCCGAGTAAAAAAATAGTCCTTGCAGAAAAATAGTCCCTTCCAGGTCTCACGTTGGCCTGGATGCATGTGCAGCATGGTCTGCCTGAGGTAAGTGATGACTATGAGCCTGGCCCCTTAGGCGCCAGGACTGATTCCTACTATGAGCCAGGCGCCTAAATGTATGGATGCCTGCTTCCGGGGCGGATGGGCTTGGTCCAGATGCCCGCGGACAGGCATCATGACACCCTTCGGTAGTACTCAGCTTCCGCACCTGCTTCGTCCTATGCTGGGGTACCCTTTATTGACACCCATGCCCTGCAAACACTTCTTAAGCTATTCCCTCTTCTTGCATATTCGTCTGGTGTACACATCAGGTAGATCCCACCATCTCCATCTAAGTCCACCCATACCTCTCTGTACCATTGCAGCTCCCTTGGTTCTTCTATTGTGGTGTGGTGTAAATTATCAATCCTGTCCCCGTATTGCCTGTAATTGGCAGTCATCCTGTATTGTGGTGTGTTGTATTCCCCTGTTTGTATCTGTCCGTCTATCATCGTTGCTGCCGTTGTCGGTCGACCCATTGTTACCATCATCATAGTTGAGGTAGGCATACTTTTTGCACAACACCGGAGTCCTAGTTGGCACACACAGAAGAATAGGAGCACAAAGATGATGATGGGGCGAGTATTTTCATTGCCTCATTTACCCATGATGGTATCCAGCTGAACATGTTGTCGAACCATGTGCTTTCCTCTGCTCCTCCTTCTGTTCTCATCCTTTCTCCTAAGTTGTGGACTGCTGTTATCACATGTGAGAGTGTCCCGTTATCTGCATCTTCATATGGCACTAATGTACAACAAGCCCCCCCGAAATTATTATCTCATACGCAGTTGCTCTCTGTGTTGTCAATGTTGATTTCGACCGCTCAAGAATCGCAAATAATGAATGCTCTGCATATAATGTTACTGAACATCCCATCACAATTGTGGCACTCTTTTCAATTGCGAAGGCTGCAGCTGCGAGGACCTGTTCGCACGCAAAGGTACCTTGCATTACTGCATCTAGTGTTCCGCTGCAATAGGCCAATGGTTTGTGGCCTAGTGATGTTTTTTGTGTCAGCACCGCTGTCATCAGTGTTCCATTGCAGTGTGAGAACAAGAAGAATTCCCTCTCATAATCTGGGTTCGCGAGGACTGGGGCATCTGCAATAAGGTCTTTTAGCCTAAAATACTGAGTCATCATGTCATGCATCCATTTTATTGGGGCTCTATTCTTCTGTGCTTCTTTCAATGCTTGCAGTAATGGACGTGTGTATGCCGCGTAATCAAGGATCCATGCTCGGCAATAGTTACATATGCCAAGAAACTTTTGCATGTCCTTCACTGTTTTTGGTATGATTATGTTACGTAAGGCAGCTGCTCTGTCTGGGAGTATTCGTTTTCCATCTTTTGATATTAACTGTCCGAGATATACAACTTCGGCAAGGCAGTATTGTAGTTTGCCTTTGTCCACCTTGTACCCCTTGGTAGCTAACACATTTAACAGTGTTATGGAGCCTTCTCTGCACTTCTCTTCTGTATGGCTGCAGATGAGCAAATCGTCTACGTATTGTTTAATGGTGCTCTCTACATCTCTATTCCCAATATCTTCACGTAATACTCGGTTAAAAATGCTAGGGCTCTCGCAATACCCCTGTGGGAGTCTGCGATGTTCATACCTGTTGTTTCCTAATGTGAATGCTGTCAGGTACTGTGATCCTGGGTCAAGTGGTATGGAGAAGAAAGCATTCTTCAAGTCAACCACACATGTAGATTCTTTGGGTATGCTGCACAGTATTGATGCTGGGTTAGGCACTAACGGGAACTCTTTTTGAATGACGTCATTGAGTGGGCAGAGATCTTGGATCATCCTCCACGCCCCTCCTTTTTCTTTTTTGATCGGGAAGATAGCCGTGTTACACAGGGAGTTTGATGGCACTATAATACCTTCTTTTAGGAGTGGATTTATTGTTTCCCTAATCCCTTCCTCTGCTTCTCTGGATATGGGATATTGTTTCACTCGTGGCGGTATGGCACCTGGTTTGAGTTTTATCTTTATTGGTGTCACTTCGTGTAGTAACCTTACATCATGGGGGCCTGTAGTCCAAATTTCAAGAGCCACCTTTGTCATGTCTTCCTCAAATATGGCTAGTGTTAATGCCCCATCGACAATAATGTCGATGGGGCATTAACACTAGCCATAAGTGGGTTGTGTACCTCTCTGTACTGGATCATAATGTCACATGGTATACTTATTTCCATTATTATTTCTCCATCATCTTCGTTATCAGTGAATAATTCTCCGTCAGTTATGTCTCCTAGAATTATGTTTGGGTCTATGCATAACACAGTTCTCCACTCGCACCAATACGTTTGCTTGATACCTGAACTGCCTCAATGTCTATGGACCTTATCGTGCCTGGCACGACATCTGTGTGTGCAATTGGGCGGAATATAAAATCTGATAGTGTCCTCCATTCTTTTCTCGTTATCTCAGGTACTACTCGGGCTAACACTTTGATGCCATAGATAAACATGTCTATGTCAATGGGTATTCCTCGCACTACAACTTCGTTCATCATTGTGCTAATAATTAACATTGCTCGTACTGGGCATACTCCTGGGGTGGAACACACTATTCCCCGCTCAGTAAATGAAATGGTCATGTTCAATTTACTTTGCAAATCTCTCCCCAACAAATTGATTGGCACGTCTTTGTGGTACAGTAAGGGTGCGCGCACGGTTTCCCCCCCACCGTTATATCAAGATCTTTGGTGTAAGGAACTTTTAAAATAGCCCCAGAGAACCCCTGCGTTTCCAAATTCCTGCCTGAGAGCGGAAACCGCCCTTCCATAAGACATGATTTTTCCGCTCCTGAGTCTACCATAAAGATAAACTGCTTATTTCCTAGCTCTGCCCCCACTAGTGGTTCCTCTTCTGCACGTAGGGTGGTGGATAGGACTGGACATGCAAGTGCTCCCTGTGGGCTGTCCTAATCTGCGTACCTCTCTTGCCCTGGTACTGAAAAGACATTATCTCCAATTACTGTCACGCCACGGAATGGTGCAGGTGCACCATTTGCAGCTGTTGCGAAACTATTGTTGTTAGCGATCCCTATTGTGTTTTGCCTTGCCATGGGCTGTGATGCGCTATGATGTGGTTGTGGGGGTGGCTGTCTTTGCTGCATTTGGGGTTCGTTATAGCACTGGTCCTGTTGTCTTCCCCCTCCCATTGGTAATCCATAAGGGCTACCCGGGTGTGGACACCCCCATCCCTGTTCATTGTCCATGGGCTTCTGCCCTTGGAAATACCCTGAAGGCCACATTCTGCAATCCCTTGAATAATGTCCCCATTTCTCACAGTTCCAACATGACCCTTGCGGTCCCCCTCTCATTCCTTGCCCACCGAATCCTCTATTCCCCAAACCTCTGAACCCCCCTCTCTGGCCATGGTACCCACCTCTTCCTCTTGCCGGCCTTTCTTGTCACGCTATTCCCACTGGTCTGTTTCCCGCTCCTTTGTCCCCCTTGTTTTCCCTATCTGTGGTCACGCTGGCGTTTATGGCGGCGACCTTCACTAGTTTGTTCTGTACCAGTTTCGTTTCGTCTGCCAGTCTCTTTTGTGCTATCTCCTTTTCTCTCTCTTTGATCCTCCTACAGTGGTGCACAATTATACTCTGAATGTCAGGCCAACCCTTGGCTTCTATCCCAGATATTTTATCCAAGGCCTTCTGTACCTCCTTCGGGAGCCCTTTCTTGATGATAAAATAGAACAAGGCGGTGGATTGGTTCCACGCCGTACCAGTTTTGCTTCTCCACAAATCTTGAACCTGCAGTATGAATTGCATAGGATCCTCATTCTCTTCCATCGTACATTGCATTACTAAATGTAAATCTTGAATGTCTGGAAATGTGCGTCGCAATGCGTCCCATAGTGCTCGAACGTTGTTGAACGGTGATCCATCGTGGCGGTCACAACTCATTGTCACTCCTGGGAACCCCGCCTTTTCCCACACTGCATCTGCCTGATCACCAACTGCTGACACTAGCAAGCTTTTCACATCGCCTATTGCTAGTGGTACTCCTGCCGTGTTCTTTTCAAACGCATGCATCCATTTCCCAGCCCCTCCTGAAAGTGGGGGGAGGAGTTTGAATAGGTTGTTTTTGTCCATTTGGGCACACGGAATGTAGTGCGGCCTACCTGCTCCCTTATGTATCAGGGGCATCTGTATCCTATGTTTCTTTCCTGTTTTACTTACCGTCCCTTTCTTTACTTTACTTACCAACATATTCCCTACTCGCTGCCTTAATCTACCCTGCCATCGTGGGGGTGATGGTTCATCGAAATCGTCGAGCTAGATGGTAGTGGAGATCCCACAGCTACTGCTGCCTCTTCATACTCATCTAGATCACTCCATACCTCTTCTATTTCTGTCTTTTGTTCGCCATTCTCCTCATGTCCTTCCCCATTGCTGACTTTCTGGGGTGGCTGGGCGTATAATTCTCACTGGTTTGTCATTCAAATGGAACAGGAACTCTCCTGATTGCCATTCTTTTTCTCGCCCTTGTGGAATGTGTGTCCCTTGGGATGATATGGATCGTGCGGGCTCTGTAGTAGCTGGGCCTAACTCCCCTGTTGCACTTAGCGACGGTGTGAGATCTGCTATGGAAAATAGTGGTACCTATCCTTCCCCTGGCAGCATTTGGCCCCTATCACACAGTGCTCTCAGACGTGTTATTTCCATGTGCATGTGCTAGCTGGCGATCTAACTCTCCAGTTAAGTGCGCTAAATTTACAGGGGGTGCACTTGTTGGGCCATACAGGCCTCCTTTGTCATATGGCGGTGGTGCAGTGGCTATTGCTTCGTTTGAGGGAGTGGGGGTGGGGCATGCCGGTACGTACAGAGGCTCGCTGTATCCCACTGCTGGTCTTGTCATTAAGGGGTATATTTTGGTTGTATCGCCCTCAGCTGTGGTCGTTGTGCACTCGCCCTTTGTCGTTCCGCTTACCTCTTCCTGCGTTTTCTGTTTTTCGGTTGTTCTTTCTTTACCTACCTCTGCTGTGGGGGCAACTTCCTCGAACATCCGCCACAGGTCCAATACTTCCCTTCTATTCTGCAACTGTTTCCCCTTATATCTTGCTAGTAAGTGCGTGGACACTAAGTCTAACACCCTTTTGTCAAACGATCCCCCCTCTGGCCAAATTGGGGTCACACTGTCTCCCTTTATCTCTGTTACCCACTGATCGTGGTATTTTTGTATCCTATCACTATATAGTGGGAGGTGCTGGCATATGTGAGCTAATGGTGTTATTCCCCGCATGGCGATGTTTCTCCCCTCTCTTGTACGTGTGTTTGGACCACAGTCTCCCCCCAATCACCTCTCCACCCACTTGTCCTTTCATCTAGATCAACAATATATCAAGTGCTTCTCAATTACTGGTAGTTTTTATGTATCAATATTCAATGTTACCTTTGTAATTATTGCATTTCCAAATTCAACAGTTCACTTTCGCATGTATAACACTTTACCAACAAATCACTTGCAATACTTTGATATACTTAACAAAAAATAGACAGGAAACGAAAAACATATAACACATATCATGCACATGCACTACCTGCGTGCTTTTATTTCCCCCTTTGTTCCCGTTACCAAACCCTGTTACCCTTCCCCGTTTTTACCTGCTCTTCTCATTCACTCCCACCTCTTGCACCCTCTTACTCTTTCCCAAGAATTCTTGCTTACACGGAAAAAGAATATTCTAAATAACTACTCCGAGTCTTCTCAATATACGAGACCCCTACTATTTTCTCTTTATCTTCTCTTATTTATCTGCACTGGACGAGACAATGCTACGCGGCGGCGCCTTCTACCCCGTTTGGGCTAGGATACCTCTTCTTTTCTTCTTCTCCCTTTTCACAAAAACCCAATGGCCATATAAAGGACAGATCAGAAAAGCCTGGATCATCACTCACAAAGCCCCTACTCTTGGCTATACCCCACTATCACCTGTTCCCTTATTTCCCCTATTTTAACCCTTACCTTTCCTTGGGAACCTTCGCAACCGGCACTCACGTGTTCTGTCAGATAATCCGAGGGTCACCGTTCGCGGTCCGACCCCAGTCAGGTCCGCACCCCAACCAACCCGTGGCCCGCCTCGGCAAGCAGCTTTTCAGTCGGGTATTCGTCAACCGGGAACCCTTGACCCTTTCTTGTAGTGCGCGCAGGCTGGTCTGCCGCGGTGGTGATGGTTTTGCTGGGGGGCGTCCCGGATCTCGCCGCACGGTGCGGGCCTCGAGGCACCTCTCCAAATCACGTTGGGGTCACCAAATGTTTGTGCCCTCCCTGTCTTAAACGTGTGTGATAAGGAGACTTCAGGAGACAGGCGGATGCTGAAATAATATTTATTTCTAACGGGTAAAGGGTCCTTAGCAAAACAAAGAATATAGTCCTCTGGTTTCCTTCACCAGTGTTTGGCCCTTCCAGAGTAGATTGAGGCAATCCCCAACCTTATCCTATCTCGTGGTGTCCGGATAGGCCCACCATTCCGGTCTTCCTTCCTCTTCCTCTTCCCTTTCCTGTAAAATGAGAGAACCCCGTTAGTTTTATTTGGCGCGCTTTTATAGGCTTCTTTAGTTTCAAGTCCCCACCAATCGGCATCAGCCTTGTCTGGCTTAAGCCTTATTGGCTGCCGAGGGGTTGTCCCGCCTCCCATAAAGGCTGCCGTGCCAGCGTGCACCGTTCCCTGCTTCCGGAGTCCAGAGAAACGTTTGAGGCGATCACGTGATCGTGATTGCGCTGGATATGGGCGGGTTCTGGGTGCCTTCCAGCCGCGACCCGCTCCGGGGCCGCCGCGGGGCACGCCATGCTGACGGACCGGTCGCCCCCATCCCACGGCGTCATGGAGTGTCTGCGCCGTCGTCCCACCCCCTTCGGGTCGGGTTTCCCCACGGGTGAGTGCAGCTGTGATCCGCCGCGTCTCTGAGCAGCGGCTCACGTTCCCTCACCCTCGGCGCCTATGACAGCCGAGAGCGAAGGAACCGACCCGCTGCCTCGGCTCTCAGGGCCCCCGACCACCGGTGCGCCCAACACCCCCTGTGGGCGGCGAGGCGCATCCCCACACATCCCCACCCCAGTCCCAGGCCGTTCGGCCCGGGAAGCACACCTAGACAGGTAGTCGGCCACCAGCTGAAACCTGGCCGGTTTGTGTAACGTGAGGAAGTCATAAGGCTGGAGGGAGAGGAACCAGCGGAGCACTCTCTGGTTGGTGTCCTTATGTCGCGCAAGCCATTGCAAGGGAGCGTGGTCAGTGTACAAGGTGAACCGGCAGCCCAACAGGTAGTATTTGAGGGAGTCGATGGCCCATCGGATGGCCAGACATTCTTTCTCTATGGTGGAATAGGCAGCCTCATGAGGCAGTAGCTTCCGGCTGACAAAGCATACAGGACGCAGGTCGCCCCCCCCGGTCTTGTGAGAGTACAGCCCCCAAACCCTGGTTCGAGGTGTCTGTTTGTAGATAGAAATGTTCTTGGAAGTCCGGGCAACAAAGTACAGGATTGGATGAAATCCTATGTTTCAGGAGTTCTATGGCGTTCAGGGCGCTCTGGTTGTTGGTCAGGTTTGGAACACCTTTGAGCCTCAAAGCATCGGTCAAGGGGGGGGGCACCGAGGAGAAATCGGGTATGAACCTCCTGTAATACCCAACGAGCCCCAGGAACGCTCGGATCTGTTTTCTGTTGGTGGGAGTCGGGATATCGTGTATAGCCTGAGTTTTGGATAGTTGCGGTTTCAGGACACCCCCACCCACTACGTGCCCCAGATATTTGGTTTCATGGGTTCCGATCGTGCTTTTTTTCGGGTTTATATGCAAACCAGCCCTATGCAGATCGGCCACCACCAGTTGCAAATGGTTCAGATGGGCTTCCCAGGACTTGCTATACACCACAATGTCATCCAGATAAGCGGCCGCATAGCCGTCATGTGGTCGTAAGATGATATCCATTAGTCTTTGGAACGTGGCAGGGGCGCCGTGTAGTCCAAAGGGTAGAACCTTGTATTGATAGAGTCCCCTTGGTGTGGAAAAGGCGGTTTTCTCCTTGTCCCGGGAACGCAAGGGGATTTGCCAATATCCCTTGGTTAAATCTAGGGTGCTTAGAAAGAGGGCTGCTCCGAGGCCTTCCAAGAGTTCGTCCATCCGCGGCATAGGATACGCTTCGTATTGGGAAATCGTGTTTAGTTGTCTGTAGTCCATACAGAAGCGGACGGACCCGTCCGGCTTGGGAACCAGCACTATGGGAGAGGACCATACACTGTTGGATGGCTCAATGATATCCATCCGCAGCATTTCGTCGACTTCCGAACTGATAACTCTTCGCCTGGCTTCGGGGATTCGATATGGTCTGAGCCTTATGGTTTGTCCTGGCTCTGTGTTGATCTCGTGTTCCAGTATACTGGTCCGACGGGGTAACGTAGAAAATGCATCGGCGTAGGGGAATAACTTGTCCACGACGTCTGATTTCATTTTCGGGGAGAGGACGTCACCCCAATTGATGGCTTCGAGGGTATCGGGAACGGTTTTCACGGTTTCCTCTGATTCTGGTTCCACGGGTTCTGCGAAGGCGCCCAGACTCGGCACATTCCACTCCTTCAGAAGGTTGATGTGATATACCTTGTTGGTCGTGGTCCTATCAGGTTGATGCACCCGATAAGTCACCGGGCTGAGCACGTCCGTGATTTTGTACGGCCCCCTCCATCTGGCCAATAGCTTGTTTGCAGATGTTGATAGGAGTACTATACTTGGTCTCCAGGTTTGAAGGTCCTCATTTGGCTACCCTTATTATAGTTCTTCTCTTGGGTCGTTTGAGCCTGGCTGAGGTTGGCTTCGGCCAAGGTACGCAGAGCCGTCAGATGGGTCTTTAGCTCCTCTGTATATTCAGTGAGTGATACTTCCTCGCTGGCTTCCCATTCTTCCTTAACCAGATCCAATATCGTCCGGGGTTGTCTTCCGAATGGAAGTTCGAAGGGGGAGAAACCAGTGGATGATTGGGGTGTATCCCTTAATACCATCAACACCAGAGGCAACACCCGATCCCAGTTCTTAGCGTCCGGCCCGGTCACCCTTCTCAGCATTTTCTTGATGGTCTGGTTATACCGTTCGACCAGTCCATCTGTCTGGGGATGGTATACTGAGGTTCTCATTTGTTTAATCTGGTGACGCTCACACACTTGCCGTAGAAGGACGGACATGAAATTCGTACCCTGGTCTGTAATTATTTCCAAAGGCAACCCCACTCGTGCAAAAAACGGGATAAGCTGATCACACAGGACTCTGGCGGATGTTCCCTTTAGGGGAAACGCTTCCGGGTATCGGTGGCATAGTCGACGATCACTAACAGATATCTATACCCCCTGCTAGCAGGTTCCAAAGGACCAACGATATCCATGCCGATTCTCTGGAAGGGAACCGCTATGAGAGGCATTTTCTGTAGGGGCGCCTTTGCTGGTAGGATACCGCTGGTCAATTGGCACGTAGGGCAGTTTTTTACAGAACTGCGCCACTTCCCCGTAGATACCCGGCCAGTAAAATCGCTTCAATAGGTTCTGCTGAGTCTTGAGGGAAGCCATATGACCGCCACAAGGATGGTTGTGTGCCAGTTGTACAACTATGGCACGATGTTTCCTTGGTAGCACCAATTGCTCTTTAGCGACCTCATCCTCGCCCTTATATCTTTGATATAGCAGACCCCGGCGTAGTAGGAACCCTGGTCCCTTACTTAGATCGGGTTCCCTTTCTTGTGTTGCCCTTTCTCGTGCTACCCGTAGAGTCGGGTCAGTTAGGGTCTCCCCCCTAATGGTGTCTTCATTTTCCTCCAGACTCCAGTCGATGGGTCTGGTCATGTAACTAGCCTGACACCATTCCATCCGGGTTCGTCTTTTCCTTCCTGGCAAAGAGGTCAGGGAAGCGGAGTCCGACGTTGGGGTGTCGGAACCACGCGGAATCTTTTTCTTTTCCTCCAGGGCATTCATGGCCTGTTCAAATCCAGGCAGGTCGGTCCCTATAACTACCGGGGCAGGCAGACACGGCAGGACGGCAGCCCTTAAGGGAGTGGTTGTGTCATTTAGTTCTACCACCACATTCTCCATGGGATAACACTTCACGTCCCCATGGATACATCTAATGGGTACTGTTATATTAGATAAAACGGGAGTGTTACTCACGGTTGGTGAAATGGCGGTCTGTCGGCTGCCGCTGTCAAGTAGAGCGCGCGATGGTCTGCCGTCCACCCGGATGTCCACCACATAGGGACCCGGGATGCTTTCCTCCGATCCAGGGCTCAGGTATCCGATGTCCATCGGTTCGGCTGGTCTCCTTCTGGGACAGAACCTGGCTATATGGCCCCATTCGTTGCACTCGTAGCACTGCGGTTGCTTATATCCTGGTGCCGCCAATGGGTGTTTTTCCTCGCCTCCCGGTTTCTTGTCTTCCGGTTTCCGGGAGATGTCGTCGACGTGTCTCCATCTCGTGGGTAGGGTTCTGCCACCCCTGAATGCAAGGGGGTCAGATATCGGGATAGCAATCCGGGCTGTTACTCAAGTTGGCTGCATCTTGTGGTGACCCGCCTTCTGGTATGCTGAGGCGATATCTACTGCCTCGGTCAAGGTGGGCCGGTGGTGCTGTCTAACCCACCTCTGCATCTGTCCCGGTAGGGCTTCGATAAATTGCTCCAGGATGATCTTGTCGAGGATGGGTTGATTCGCTGGGGTGGGAGGTAGCAGCCATTTCTCGACCAAGTCTTTTATACGATAGTACAACTGGCGCGGGCTTTCTCCCATCCTGAGTCGGGCCTCTCTTAGCTGTATCCGGTAAGCCTCTTCGTCTAGGCCTAGACGGTCCAGGACTGCGGCCTTGATTTCTCCGTAAGGAGTGCTACCGTTGGGGTTTACCGCCTGATAGGCACCCTGCATCACCCCGGATAGCAGGGGGGCGACATATTGTCCCCAGCGGTCCGGAGGCCATTGCGCATTCCTGGCGATCCTCTCGAAACTAGTGAAAAAGAAGGCAGGGTCTTCCCCCTCCTTATATTTCTGGAGTAGAGCTGATGGCACCAATGGTTGGTTCCTGGTGTTGGCCACCACATCAGTGAGACGGGCTATGGTCTCATGTTGTTTATCCTGGGCCGTGGTTTGTATGGTGCCCTGCAGCTGGATGGCCTGCTGGAAAGCTTGCTTATCGGCAGCCGCCTGTTGGGTTTGCAGCTGTATTAATTGTTGCAGCTGCTGCTGCCCCTCTGATAGTGTTTTGATCAGTGCCTCTATGACGTTGTCGCGATCCCACCTTCGTCGCCAGTGTGATAAGGAGACTTCAGGAGACAGGCGGATGCTGAAATAATATTTATTTCTAACGGGTAAAGGGTCCTTAGCAAAACAAAGAATATAGTCCTCTGGTTTCCTTCACCAGTGTTTGGCCCTTCCAGAGTAGATTGAGGAAATCCCCAACCTTGTCCTATCTCGTGGTGTCCGGATAGGCCCACCACTCCAGTCTTCCTTCCTCTTCCTCTTCCCTTTCCTGTAAAATGAGAGAACCCCGTTAGTTTTATTTGGCGCGCTTTTATAGGCTTCTTTAGTTTCAAGTCCCCACCAATCGGCATCAGCCTTGTCTGGCTTATGCCTTATTGGATGCCGAGGGGTTGTCCCGCCTCCCATAAAGGCTGCCGTGCCAGCGTGCACCGTTCCCTGCTTCCGGAGTCCAGAGAAACGTTTGAGGCGATCACATGATCGTGATCGTGATTGCGCTGGATATGGGCGGGTTCTGGGTGCCTTCCAGCCGCGACCTGCTCCGGGGCCGCCGCGGGGCACGCCATGCTGACGGACCGGTTTGCCCCATCCCACGGCGGCATGGAGTGTCTGCGCCGTCGTCCCACCCCCTTCGGGGTCGGGTTTCCCCACGGGTGAGTGCAGCTGTGATCCGCCGCGTCTCTGAGCAGCGGCTCGCGTTCCCTCACCCTCGGCGCCTATGACAGCCGAGAGCGAAGGAACCGACCCGCTGCCTTGGCTCTCAGGGCCCCCGACCACCGGTGCGCCCAACACCCCCTGTGGGCGCCGAGGCGCATCCCCACAACGTGCAAGAGAATAAAACAGACACACCCCTGACAGGGAATAAGGCCAAGAGAGCAGGCTGCGAGATTTCAAGGGAAGGTTTATCTAGATCTCTGAGAGCGCTCTGGCAAAATTAACATTACATTACATTTTATAGGTCAAGTGACACGTCTAACATAGGATACTACGTTGGACCCGGATTGGTCAGCTCGAGTGGTGTCTTAGGTGTGGGTAGCATCTCTTCCTCCTGCTTGGTTGCTTGGTTGGCGGGAGGATGGACATCAGACATCTGTGCTCCGAATGGGTGAAGGTCAGGTCGCTGTGAAGCAGGGTGGTCACTATCTAAGCTAACATAATATATTCTCAATAATGCATGCACTAAATAAGTGTCATGATCTCTGCTTCCAAAAGGTCAGGGTTTTCCCAACTCCCTTGGAAGCAGATCCATAACCCAGGTTCCGAGAGCCAACCAGTCCCAATTGGGACCTTTTGGACCCAGTCCTGGCGCCAGTGGCACCAGGCTCATAAATATGCCCAGTCCCAGCGCTGGAAGCGCCGGGCTCATAATGCTTGGGTGGACTTACCTTCAGCAGACCATGCTGCTTACTTGCCTGCCAGTTGAGCCTCTGATCCTCTTCTGTTTGGAACTACTTTTCCTGTTGGGTGGGGCTGGAGCCACTCCCTAGATTCAGAACACTGGAACTCTTCTGGAAGGCAGGAACTCTTTTCTTACCAGGAACTCTTTTCTTACTTAGGCGTGGCTGTGGAAGGAGACACCTAAGCACTACAGGAAGCTATTTAAACCACACCCGGTGGATGAATCTTGCTTTGCGTTATTCTGCAACCTCTGCAGCAGAACGCTCATCGTGTCTTCTGCATCCGGTCCTGGGCCTAAGGAAAAAGGCTTACCATCCTGAATCCAGTCTTCAGCAACACCTATAAAGACAAGAAAGAACAGGTTAGCATTCCGGCATCTGAAAGGCAAAGGCTTACCATCCTGAATCCAGTCTTCAGCAACACCTATAAAGACAAGAAAGAACAGGTTAGCATTCCGGCATCTGAAAGGCAAAGGCTTACCAACTCTTTGCACGCTCCGGAGGCCTTCGGCGCTGCATCCCGCATCTGAAAGACAAAACAAGGTGCGTTTAAAGACATTGGGGAACTTTAATACTCACGTGCCATTACTCCTTTCCATATCTAATCCAGTGGGTATTCCGGCACCCTGCAGCCGCTCCGAACTCGTACCTGCAAAATAAAAAGACAGTTAGAGCGCATAGTGAAGCAGGCAACAAGCGCTTACTTACGTGCTTCCAGGTGCTTCTATTCATCACACGGGCTCCATCTTCAACTCACTTCAGCCCGTCATCCGCCATCGCCGGAACCCTGCAAAACAAGAGACATCATTACTAAAGACTTTAAAGACATTTGAATGACTCGAAACTTACCGTTCGTGCAGTAAACGACGGACAGCAGTCCTCTGAAGTCAAGAGGCCTGCGCTACCTATCCAGTGAAGAAACTGGTTACAGCACCCTGCCCCGAGGCAGATGGAGAGCTCGGCATTCACTTACCTAAGGTGAGAGCGTTAACCTTTGGGGGTCTACAGGAGAGGAGAAGAGGAAAGAGATAGGGACACCCCAATAACCCCAGTTCATTAACCCCATATTTTCTATCTGCAGACATCTTACTCTACACGTCAGGCATACAGTGCACAGAGGTCCAGCCCAAAGAGCCAACCGGGTGCTACACATCACCTTTGAAGATACGGTAGTCGCCCAGTCAAGACCGGCGCCTCTGCGAGAATCAGGTGAGCGTTACAGAACGCAAAGCCTACCGCAAAACTCTCGCCCAGGCGCTATGGAAACCTCGGATACTGACCCCCTAACCCGATTACTTGGGGAACTAAGGGCAGAAGTGCATGCAGCTCGTCAGGAAACGAATGCTCTAAGAAGGGAACTAATTATTTCCAAGGAGAGAACAGACAATCTTGCTAGACAAGTGCTACAGTCACAAGCCGGACAGACCCCGTTACCCGCATCAGGGGCAAATCTTCCTTCAACATCCTCTATGAATCCAGTGCAGATCAACCTACCTGGGAATGTACCTCTGGCTCCGCCCGAACGATTTTCTGGTGACCCAAAGAGGTTTGCAGTATTTATCAATCAGTGCCGGTTGCACTTCTTATGCCGGCCAGCAGCCTTTCCAACTGATCAAGCAAAAGTAGCTTTTGTACTTTCGTACCTTAGTGGCAATGCGGCAGACTGGTCGATCCCTCTAGTTAATCAAGATGATCCGGTTCTCCATGATTTTCAAGCCTTTCAGCTTAGTATGGAAAAACTGTTCGCAAGACATTCACAGGGGCAGGCCTTGGACAATGAGCTTCTTTCGTTGCGACAGGGTAATCAAGACCTTTTGGCTTATATTGCATCTTTCAATAGACTAATAGTGGAAACTCAATGGCCTGAGGACAAAAGGATTACGCTGTTTTATAGAGGTCTACGTGGAGAGCTCAAAGACGTTTTAGCACAAGTAGTGAATCCCCCACAAGACTGTTCAGATTATATAGACTTGGTCGTTCAAATAGATCACAGGCTGCAGAACAGGAAGGCCGATCGTTCCAAGTTTGATGCTCGAGTATTTTCCAAACCGCCAACTCCTTCCAAAGGAGTAGACTCCGGGGAACCCATGCAAATAGGGGGTCTGAAAGGTCCTCTAACACAAAGGGAGCGGGAAAGGAGGAAACAGTTGCAATTATGCCTATATTGCGGAAACTCAGGGCACTTTCTTCGAGACTGTCCGGTGAAACCTGCCAAGAAGGCAGTAGGAGCTGCAGTTACCAAAGTTACAAACTCTGAGCAGGGAAACGACCTCGCCCGACAAGAATAGAGGTCCTCTTGCCGAGCGTGAAAACCAGTTCCGTGACCTCGCATTTCGTGATACCTATGGTCCTCATTAGCCCTGATAATCCGGATCGATTACATGCAATTGAAGCTTACGTCGACAGCGGTGCCATCGGCAATTATGTGGATCATGAAATGGTTTTGAGGATGAATCTAACTCTTTGTCCCAAGGCTGTAAAGGACGTCATTACTACGGTGGATGGTACGGAGATAGCCTCCGGGCCAGTAACGCATACCACTCAAGAGGTGACGCTAGTAAGTCAAGATGGACACCATGAGAAGATTGTGTTCGATGTGATCAAGGCCCCTCAGTTTCAGATTATTCTAGGAATACCTTGGTTAGAGAAACACAATCCTCTGATCGATTGGCGAGCAAGAACGGTCCAGTTTCCAGAATGTGTCTCTACTTGTCACCCTCCACCTGGTGTTGCACTGGCAGCAATTTCTTCAGAGACTCCCCAGTTACCTCCCGAATACCTAGAATACCAAGATGTTTTCCGGAAGGATCAGGCTAACTCTCTACCTCCTCATAGGTCTTATGACTGCCAGATAGACCTGATACCTGGATCTACTCCTCCTTGTAGTAGAATTTATGCCCTCACCGAGCCTGAGAACCTTCACCTTCGACAATACCTGGATCAATACCTGGCAAATGGGTTTATTCGTCCTTCCAAGTCCCCTGCTTCTTCAGCTTTGTTCTTCGTTCCAGAAAAGGAAGGAGACCTTAGAACTTGTATCGATTATCGCTCCCTGAACCAGATCACCGTTAAGAATAGATATCCGTTACCTTTGATCCCTGAACTCCTGGACCAAGTCAGAAAAGCATGCATATATACAAAGCTGGATCTTAGAGGAGCTTACCACTTGGTACGAGTAAAAGAGGGCGATGAATGGAAGACGGCCTTCCGCACCAAGTATGGGCTATTTGAATATCAGGTCATGCCCTTCGGACTTTGCAATGCCCCGGCCGCCTTTCAATATTTTATGAACGATGTCCTCAGAGAGCTCATAGATGTATGTGTTGTTGTTTACATTGACGACATCCTCGTTTATTCTTCATCGGAATCTGAACATCGGAAACACGTGAAAATGGTCCTCGAAAGATTGCGTCAACACAAACTTTTCGCTAAGTTGGAAAAATGTGTTTTCAACGTGACTGAAGTTGAATTCTTGGGATTCATATTATCACCTGGCGGAGTGCGTATGGATTCAAAGAAGGTCGATGCAGTTCTCAAATGGCCATCACCATCCTCCGTAAAAGGTGTGCAAAGCATGTTAGGCTTCGCTAACTTTTACCGCAGGTTTATCCCTGAATTCTCTCGAATAGTCCAGCCCATCACTGCCTTGTTAAAGAAAAACAAACGTTTTGAATGGTCTACCGAGGCGGAACAAGCTTTCCAGGATTTGAAGACTAAATTTATCTCTGCACCAATCTTAAAACACCCTCGCCCCGAACTCCCCTACATCGTGGAAACTGATGCTTCAAGCCTTGCCATGGGGGCAGTTCTATCACAAAAGGACCCGGTAACCAATCAGTTGCATCCCGTGGCATTTTGGTCCCGCAAATTCTCGCCTCCTGAAATCAATTACACGATTACTGACAAGGAACTTCTGGCTATCAAGTCTGCCTTTAAGGCTTGGCGGCATTATCTGCTGGGGGCCCGACACACCGTTACTGTGATTACGGATCACCGAAACCTGCAATATTTGAAGACCGCAAAAGCCCAATCCTCTAGACAACTCCGTTGGGCATTATTCTTTGCCGAGTTTGACTTCATAATTACCTATCGACCTGGTACAAAGAACGGTAAAGCCGATGCCCTTTCTCGGATGGGAGTGGAAGAACACTTGGTCAACCCTAAACCTGTACCAATCATTCCCGAACAAAGAATTCTGGGTGTAATCGCCACAGAATCCATAGAGGAAGTTAAGGATAAAGCCAGGCAACTTGTAACTCCAGCAGACATACAGAATTGGCATCTGCAGGGAAAGGACTTTGCAGTAAAGGACAACTTATTGTATTTCCAAGAACGATTATACCTACCCAGCACAGATTTACAGAAAAAAGTAATCTCTTGTTATCATGACTCTTTAATGGAAGGTCATCCCGGTATAGCCAAGACCTCAGAAAAGATCAAGCGCTACTTCTGGTGGCCGTCTTGGAAAAAAGATATCAGAGACTTTATAATGTCCTGTGGAGTATGCGCCCAAAACAAGAGTCAAAAGGAAAGACCAGCAGGCCTCTTACGCCCTATTGACATCCCACCTCGCCCTTGGCATACGCTTTCTATGGACTTCATCACCGATCTACCTCCATGCTCCGGATACAATACGATTCTACTAATCGTGGACTTATTCTCCAAGATGGCGCATTTCATTCCGCTCAAAGGCTTGCCAACAGCAGCAACTCTGGCCCGAGAATTTCTCGAAAACATCGTCCGACTGCACGGTTTTCCTTCGGTTCTAATTTCGGATCGAGGTAGTCAATTTATTTCTCATTTTTGGCGAAGTTGCTGTCGGTCGGCTCAAATTGATGTGAGACTATCGACCAGTCACCACCCTCAGACCGACGGACAAACCGAGAGGACCAATCAAACTCTGGAACAGTATTTACGCTGCATGCTGCAACAAACTGAAAAAACTTGGAAAGATATCCTTTGGATAGCCGAGTATGCCTACAATAACTCTGTCCATTCGGGAACTGGGAAAACCCCGTTTTTTCTTTTGTACGGCAGTCACCCTCGAACCTCGGAGTTGGATCCCCTCCAAGATCTTGAAACACCAGCAGTAGACTACCTGCATTCTACAATCACCCAAGCCTTTAAGGAAGCTGTTTCTCACCTTCAAAGGGCTAAAGAACAATACAAGAAAGGAGCAGATCAACATCGGAAGGAAGCCCCTCACTATCAAGTAGGGGATCAAGTCTGGTTATCCACCAAATATCTATCTCTAAAAGGGCCACGCACATTCAACCCAAGATACCTTGGTCCCTATTCCATCACTACCATAGTAAACCCAGTAGCGGTCAAGTTGGACTTGCCCCCGCACATGAAGATACATCCGGTCTTCCACGTCTCTCTATTAAAACCTGTGCAACCTCAAACCCGACTAACCAAATCTCCAAAACCTATCCTAGTGGATGGAGAACTCGAGTTTGAAGTCAAAAGCATTCTGGACTCCAAGATCTCCAAATCTAAACTATTCTACCTAATTGACTGGAAAGGCTACGGCCCCCAAGAGAGATCCTGGGAACCTGCTGAATATGTCCACGCTCCTCGCCTAATCAAAAGATTTCACCGAACATTTCCTGACAAGCCAAAACCCCCGGAGAAGCCCGGTTTGGGAGGGGCCTTGAGGGGGGGTACTGTCATGATCTCTGCTTCCAAAAGGTCAGGGTTTTCCCAACTCCCTTGGAAGCAGATCCATAACCCAGGTTCCGAGAGCCAACCAGTCCCAATTGGGACCTTTTGGACCCAGTCCTGGCGCCAGTGGCACCAGGCTCATAAATATGCCCAGTCCCAGCGCTGGAAGCGCCGGGCTCATAATGCTTGGGTGGACTTACCTTCAGCAGACCATGCTGCTTACTTGCCTGCCAGTTGAGCCTCTGATCCTCTTCTGTTTGGAACTACTTTTCCTGTTGGGTGGGGCTGTAGCCACTCCCTAGATTCAGAACACTGGAACTCTTCTGGAAGGCAGGAACTCTTTTCTTACCAGGAACTCTTTTCTTACTTAGGCGTGGCTGTGGAAGGAGACACCTAAGCACTACAGGAAGCTATTTAAACCACACCCGGTGGATGAATCTTGCTTTGCGTTATTCTGCAACCTCTGCAGCAGAACGCTCATCGTGTCTTCTGCATCCGGTCCTGGGCCTAAGGAAAAAGGCTTACCATCCTGAATCCAGTCTTCAGCAACACCTATAAAGACAAGAAAGAACAGGTTAGCATTCCGGCATCTGAAAGGCAAAGGCTTACCATCCTGAATCCAGTCTTCAGCAACACCTATAAAGACAAGAAAGAACAGGTTAGCATTCCGGCATCTGAAAGGCAAAGGCTTACCAACTCTTTGCACGCTCCGGAGGCCTTCGGCGCTGCATCCCGCATCTGAAAGACAAAACAAGGTGCGTTTAAAGACATTGGGGAACTTTAATACTCACGTGCCATTACTCCTTTCCACATCTAATCCAGTGGGTATTCCGGCACCCTGCAGCCGCTCCGAACTCGTACCTGCAAAATAAAAAGACAGTTAGAGCGCATAGTGAAGCAGGCAACAAGCGCTTACTTACGTGCTTCCAGGCGCTTCTATTCATCACACGGGCTCCATCTTCAACTCACTTCAGCCCGTCATCCGCCATCGCCGGAACCCTGCAAAACAAGAGACATCATTACTAAAGACTTTAAAGACATTTGAATGACTCGAAACTTACCGTTCGTGCAGTAAACGACGGACAGCAGTCCTCTGAAGTCAAGAGGCCTGCGCTACCTATCCAGTGAAGAAACTGGTTACAGCACCCTGCCCCGAGGCAGATGGAGAGCTCGGCATTCACTTACCTAAGGTGAGAGCGTTAACCTTTGGGGGTCTACAGGAGAGGAGAAGAGGAAAGAGATAGGGACACCCCAATAACCCCAGTTCATTAACCCCATATTTTCTATCTGCAGACATCTTACTCTACACGTCAGGCATACAGTGCACAGAGGTCCAGCCCAAAGAGCCAACCGGGTGCTACACATCACCTTTGAAGATACGGTAGTCGCCCAGTCAAGACCGGCGCCTCTGCGAGAATCAGGTGAGCGTTACAATAAGTTGTTCAAAGACTCTCAGTAGTTTATCATGTCTCTATAAAAGTCACACATGTATCTGTATCATCTATAACATTTGGATTATACAGGCCATAGGTTGAGGGTCTTGACCACTATAATACACTGATTGAAATGCGGGTCTATGCTCACAAGAATCTCAGGTATGTGGCATTTGTTAGTACTAGGCACGATATACTGAAGCAGGGGTCTAATGTTAGTTGGGGGTCTGCTGGGTGGGCATCATGGCATGGTCAGTGGTCTGGCACATGAAAGAAATACCTTGCAGGGACACAGGGTCAGAATGGCAGTAAGTTTCACTGGCGAGGGTGTGGGGGCAAAGACACGTTTGTGGAGATGAACGAGCTATGGGCTTAGTTCATGCCGGTTCACATGCAGGACAGTGATCTCAGAGGAAGAGTGATGTGTTACATTTATAAGTTGTTGAAAATACCTCTGGCTTCAGCGTGAGAATGGAACCGCAGAGTTTTCCAGTCAGAGTGGGAACGAGGGTGGGGGCCATGTGCTCTGTGTGCTTGGCTGCTGTGAGGAAAGGGAGAGAAGCATCTCGTACTATCGCACTGAGGCCTGGTCACCAAGATCGAGTCGAAAGGGGGTACAAAAATGGATGCCCTGTGTCCTGCTCAGTGGTCCCATCTACGCGAATGTCACCCAAAGTTAACATCGCATAAGGGCGAGGCACTTGGTCCGAGTTTTGTACTGAGAAGTAAAGGATGAGAGGGGCCTGCTGGCCACTCGCTCCCGCACATGGTGGTGTCCTCTGCTAATTCTTTGTTCAGTGCTTCCTGATGTTAAGCCTGATAGCAGTCCCATATTTGAATCGTTTCAAATCTTTAGTTGTTTTATGCTTAAATAAATTGATGGCTCGTGATTGATTTGTGGATGAAACATACCTTTTTTCTTCATTGCCAGAAACTCATGTTGTTTACGTTGGATCGGCGGTTCTGGGATTGAGTCAAAAAATACTTTTAACTCAATTTTCCGAATCAATTTGAAGATATTAACTTCTTCTTCAAAAAGTGTGGTATGGGTGGTCGGAATGAACGAAATCCCTAATTTGAGGGTATCCTCTTGTGCTTTGGTAAGATGTTTAGAGGAGATATTGAAAATAATAGAGTCCTTTATTTGTTTTTCTGTCTGGGCTTTCTTCTTCCCTCTACGGGTTTTTCGCCTCCTTCTAAAAAAGGGGGGGGGGATTTCACTTGTGGATGCTGTTGCAGTCGTTGGGTTTGATGGTTCAATTTCTCTCAATGGTGGTTGATTTGCACTGGTACTTGTGCTGGGATTTTCACATTCGCCACTTGTTACATCAGAACTGTCAGTATTGTCTTGTTGATTCGGATGTCTGGGAGATCTTGCTGGTGTTCTATGAGTTCTTAAGTTGTTATAATATTCCTGCCACGAGTATACAATGTCACAGGCATAGTCCAATGTGTCCCTCCGGAATTTCCAAAATTTCCTTTGTTCGATTTCCCGTTTGTATGTCTCTAGTTTATGGTTTGTGTTGTCAAGTATTTGTTTTAATTAAACATCAGTTGCCTTACACATTAGCTCTTTTATGCACCTCAGACAGGGTATTTGATGCCACAGGTCCCTTCTCAATGTCGCTTTCATTATAAAGTGGCAAAACGTGGCATTTTTATTCCCCCATATTCTCAGCCATAGGATGCTTGGAGCAACCGCCCAGTCATCCTCCAGAAAGGTCATCCCCAATTCCCTGTGCACCGAAGCACAGGAAGAAGAGCCAGGAAGTCCCAAAAGCCTCTTGAAGTAGCGATTTCCCCTGGCCTGCATGTCACCAGGCTTACAGTACCCCCATAGAGCTGCTCCATATTGTGTGGCAGGTTTTACCTTCATAGAGTATACCTTAAGGGTTGATTCCATGTGTTGGCTCTTACAGTTAGCAGAGAAATGGGAAATACCCCCCAAATATTGGCACATGTTCAGGGACTGTTTATTTTACATGTGTCGTTCCTGTTGAAAATCTGACCCCAAGTAATCGTACTCGCCACCCTTGGAATGACTTCCCCCTTGGAGACTATGGGGTGCATTTTAATAAGCTTTCTACCTCCACTTCAGCTCATCACCGCTGATTTAGTGGAATTGATTTTAAAACCTAAACTAGTCATGAAGGAGGCATACGCATCAACCAGGGCCTGCAGGGCCCTCAGAGTTCTGTATCATCAGCATATTGCAGAACCGGGAATGGCCTACCCCCCAATCTCAGGTAATTCACGCTGGTGTTCAGCAAAGCATGTAGCAGCCCATTTATATATAAGGTAAAGAGTATGGAGGCCAAGACACATCCCTGAAAAACACCCAATATGATATCAAACTACTCAGTACACCTGCCCCCTGGGCCGAATTGGAGATTAACTTTGTTATCCGAATGAATCTCCCCCAACACTCCCAGGATGTCCACAGCGCAACCCATAGACGCAAGCATGGCCCACAACTTGGCACGATCGACTTTGTCGAAAGCCGTACATAAGTCCATGAACGCGGGGTAAACTATCTCGCCCTTGCAGAAGACAAAATTCAAAACCAAAAGATACAGATTTAGTACCTGCTCCGTTGTGCCCAAACCAGGGCGAAAACCAAACTGAATATCAGTTACGATCTCTGCCTCAGTGAGCCACCGCTCTATGTGGCCCAACAGAACACGGGCAAAAATCTTGAAAGTAGTGCCCAAAAGAGAGATGGGGCAATATGAAATGGGTTTGGTTATATCCCCCCTTTTAAAAATGGTTGCAGTCTTCCAGGATGGTGCATAATGCCCTGAACTCAGGCAGGCATTAAAAGCCAAGGGCTCATAAAGAGATCTGCCGGCATGGCATCCGGGCCAGGTGCTCGATTCCGTGACTATGCCCCTATTGCTTTAAACACCTCATCCAGGGCAAAGCGTAAAGATACGCCCCAAGACAACTTTTTCTTTCTTGTACGACCGTCATTGTACAAAGTCCCAAAGTAGGAGACCCAGTCCGCTGCCCCCACATGAGTGCCCTGTGGACATTGTTTTCCCTTGTTGGAGGATCCACTATTCACAAATTCCCAGATGGCCTTTGCGTCATTCACCCGGATTGCCTCTAAGAATTCCTCCCAGGCCATGACTGCCAACTCTAGTTTCCTTTTCTCAATCGTCCTGCGATAGTCAGTACGCGCTTGAGCAATGCTGCATGTATCCTCCAATTGAGGCTCCTAAACATTTAGAATTTGTTCCTCTATTGCAGTGGTATTCAAAATGTGGGTTGCGGCCCCAGGGGGGGGGCGCTGCCGCATCCCTGGGGGGGGCGTGAGAGCCCAGCATGAAATGAAATAAAAAATAAAATAAATATATATATATATATATATATATATATATATATATTTTTTTTTGTTTGTTTTTTGTTTTTTTTTGTTGGAAGAAATGGGTAGGGGCGGCTCACATGGTCGGGCTGAAGCATGACACTGTCTCAGGCACCAATGAAAAAGTGGCCCCCAGTTGTCGATGGATATTCATTCACAGACTTTGAATAGTACCCAAGGGGGTGCTTTGTGTTAAAATGTAAGTACATTGTGCTATTTATAGAATATTTATTCAGCAACAATGGTCAAAATTACTAACTGCATAGTGAAGTAACTCATCAAACTGGCCCACATTAGCCAAAAAGGTGGCACATTTTGACTGGCCCACACTAGCATTTTGTATTTTTGGTACAGGCATTGCCCTATAGGCCAGTCCGAGCCTGAAGGCTCATCCATAATGTCGAGGGGGCGCCCACCCAGTGGCCACCTCACCCATTATGGAGGAGATTGGGAACCAGCCCAGTGAAACAATAAGCACTCCTTCAGCTGCTTTTTGCAGCTGAAGGAGTGCTCCTGGGCTGGCTGAACTGTCCAAGGGAAACCCTATTTCCCTTTTTCAGTTCAATACCCCAGCCGCACATGCTCACTGAGCCATGCAAGGCTGGGGCGTTTTGCTTTTCCAGCATTGCATAGCTCATTGGAAATGCTGGCTGGGTCACTGCATGTCTGTATGTGCGAGGAGGAGCTCCTGCGCCTCCTCGCACATACGGACATAGCAGCCTGGAACAGGGCGTTTCAGCACCCACATGCAGGCCAATGCAGAAGGCATGTTTATGTTCATTTTTTTATTGAAACATGTGTATGGATGCGTGAATGCTTGTGTTATGTGTGAGTGTATGGTGATGGATGCTCGTGTGAATGATAGAGTGATTGATGTATGAATGTGTGTGTGTGTGTGTGTTAGTTTGTTTTGGTCCGTTGAGCTGATTTTGGCAACTGGTGGATAGATGAGGGAAGGAGGGTTGTACAATAAGGGCATTTTTAAAATGCCTAAATGCCTTTGTTGCACAATCCCCCTACCCACCTGCCAAAATCAGCTCTCCTTCTGAGGTGCTGTGGGGCCCAGGGGACAGGGATGGTATATTTTTGCTGGACATCTATCATAGATGGCCAGTAAAACATGTCATGCCTGCCCCCTAAGCCCCCGCAGCAGCAATTGCAAACTGTTTGGATATTTACCAATTTTTAAAGAATGCTCTAGAATGCAACATTTTAACCCATTATTTACTAAAGAAAACCCTGTTGATTGGTTCGGACTCCCTCACTCCGCTCAGTCGCTATGGCTTTTTTGGGGGAAATAGTTATGCCCACCACAAATTCCTTTAGCTTTAACCAAACCTATCCCTCCACCTTATTGGGACTATTATAGAAATTTAGAACATTGAATCCAGCGTTGCCAAAGGTTTTCAACCTCAAAAGTTGAAAAAACTCGAGCTTGATCTCGACCACCTCCACCCTACAATGTAAAGAGGCCTTGATCATTACAACCATACCACCAAAGCTCCATCCTCTCCTATTCTTTTCGGCGGGGATGCCATGAGAAGCGTAGCCGTCCAGGCAGGGCATCTACAGGCCCCATGTTTCCTGCAGAAGCATGATCTCGTGGCACTTCAAAAATTCCCCGTTCTCATCCAACTGCAGTTGGACACCTTCACCAATGTTTAACTGTATTGAAGGTCTTGTCGCATTTTTTAATTTAACAAACACTTGGGTGTCGTCCGCATAGGAATGGCAGTTGACCTTATGCATTCTGAGTAGATCCATCAAGGGGTGCAGGTAGAGATTAAATAATGGGAGAAAGTGATGACCCCTGTGGGACTCCACAACCCTGAGGGAGGGGGGTTGTGGTAAAACCACCCATTTTGACCAGTTGCTGCCTCTCTGAGAAAAAAGAGGAAAATAATTTACTGGCTTGGGCCAGTTGCCGATCTCTCTGAGCCTTCCGAAAAAAGATACAGTGATCCACCGTATCCAGGAGGGATAGATCACCCTGGTCGGCAGCCGCAAGCAGATTATCCCACACCACTATGTCCATCCCAAAGCTGGGTGAAAGCCTGATTGCAGGGGGTCCAGTATAGATTCCTCACCAATGTACTTTTGAAACTGCGAGGTCACAATCCTTGCTAAGATTTTAGCCGGCCAAGGGAAGCCTGCCATTCAGTTCCCCGGGGTCCAGGTTAGGTTTTTCACAAGGGGAGAAAATGTAGCCTTTGTGGCATGGAAGGTACAACCCCAGATTATAGGAGCTTGTTAACAAAAGATTTCACAAAAGGGGCAAAATCCAGCACTAGTCTTTCAGCCACCCTTGCAGGGATGGGAAAAAGTAGGTCGCTTGTGGATTTCAAGTTTTTCAACAGACCTTCGACATGCTCTTCTCTGACTGTTGAAAAAGAACACTGTTCTCATTTAGAGATCGCCAGTGCTGCTTTCAGGCAGTCGGTTGTACCAATTTGTCCATCAGCTGATAGCATGCTACCGGTGGCAATATTATTTTGAATCAACTCAGTGTTTTTATAGACAAAGGAGTTGTACTCATTGGCCTGTTTCACAGAGGATTCTATAGATGAGAATATGCATTTGGTTTGCACGAAATTGTTAATAATAGAAAACATTTCTTTAGGTTGATTAATTGAATGTTCAGTTTATTTTTTTAAGAATTCAGCTTTGGCTTTAATTAAGACATTTCTGTATTCCAAGGACGACTCCTTCACTTGTCCCTATTATAAATGGATCTGCACTTCCTCCACTTGTTTTCAATGCCTCTCAGGGACCAAGATCTTGAGTAAACCAGGGTTTGGTAATTTGTTTTGCCTTGCCCTGCCGCAACGGGGCTATTTTGGAACATATATTCCCCAGAATCGCTGCACCTGATTCAAAGAACTGTTCACAGTCTTGTGCGGCATCCTCCGCTTCCAAGGCATTTCTGACCTCTAGGCTGATTCAATCAAGAACTGGTGTAGCTTTTCCAGGAAAGATTTAGCGGATCCTGGGGGTCTAAACCCTAGCACAATCTTAGTAGAGCAGTGGTGGATGTCCACACGGTGCAATGACCAATCTGAGTCCTCTAGGTGGGAAATTTGTACAGAATTTCTAGATATCACTGAAACCCCCCTTGCCCTCTTATTTGTTCTGTTGATAAATTGAATCACATAATTGTCAGGAACCAGACAGTGGAAAATTGCTTGAGATGAGTCTGTAAACCATGTTTCCGTGAGGAACATGAGGTCTCAGTCATGTGCCTCAATGAAATCATGGATCAGGTGGGCATGCTTTACTGGTAACCTTGTGTTGAGTAGGGCCGCTCTAAGAGGGACCCTATTAGTTTTTCCCGGAGCAGAACAAGTAGCCATTCTGGGTATCTCAAGACCCAAGGCTCTTAATTTATTGAGAGCCCAAAGTGTGATATGTCCCATACCTTTGTCCAGTGATACCAATGCTTCTCTGGTGAACACCAGGGGCACTATCTTCACCTGCCCCATACTGCTCACTTACCAGTGTGCTAATGCCATCTATTGTGGGGAATCCATTCAGAATAGAGCAACACTTCTCCCTGACCCCCGCACCCGGCCGCAAACAGGCTTAAACAGGCTTCACGTCAGTTAAATCCTGCGTGCCCCTTAGTGACAGGACCAGGGTGTGCACTGTGATGCCTTAGGGGGAATGGATTTCCCATCCTTCTCGGGTGTTGAAAACTCTGTTCTCCCTTTGAGTGTCACAGGACACACATGCCAACCCTCCCGATTTAGGGGAAAAATATTGCTATTTTTCACGGTTTCCCGCCTAAAATAAGTGTAGCCCCAATGCATTCCTATGGTGAAATATGCGTCTCCCGATTTCCCTGTGGAAATCTCCCTCCCAGGTGCATCTGAATGGTGGCATGCATGCAGTGAGCTTATACACCCAATAAAGTGTAAATCCATGAAGTGCAGTCGTTTTAAAGTCTTTAGAACAGTAAACCCCACGACATGCACAGTTTAAAAAGACACATAGGCGAACAATTATAACTCAAAATGTTTAAAATATGAAAACTGCGGTCACAATTCTAACACTTTGCTAAAATAGATCAGGTAATTCAATTTGGTCCCTGCAACGGTCCGTGAAGCCTAGCAGCAGCACAGAACATAGCCACGATCGTGCTGACACGATCCAGATCCTAAACAATGCTCTACAGCGAACACAGGCACGTGACCCTTACTCTCAGAGTGAAAGAAATGCAAACATGCCAAAACTCCCATGATACCAGCCCAATGGAACCAACATCACATAACGCAGTGAAAACTCCCCCTTCTCCCTCAAACAGACACGCATGATTTGTTGAATGTTATTGCAAACAACCTGGCTCCAAATCTCCACCCTTTGCAAAATCCAACGCTTTTTTCTCGCTGCAGGACTTCTGGACCATAGAGCAGGACCTTGTGGTCTCACACATCGATGGTAGAAGTGCCCTCCTGATGGGGCTCCCAGCTGCTCATTTGGCTCCCCTAAAAGCAGTCCACCACACTGCAGCATGTTTTATTACAGGCGTGCAGAAGTTTGACCACATTACCTGCATCATATGCAAACTACATTGGCTTCCCTTCTCCAGGCCAGGATACTGTTAAAGGCTGAATGTATCATCCTCAGAGGTGTCACGAGTGGCACACCAGCGTACCTGATGGATACGCACCACATATCTGGTGGCACATGCTCCGCGTGCAGAATCCTAGAATCACAACTCAACCGCAAACACAGAATCCACAAACAATCCTTGTCTTGTCCCTCACCCACCCTCTGAAACTCAATCCTCGTATTGGCTCGGAATGCCCCAACAATTCTCCATTTTCGCAAATCTTTTAAACATGGCTTCTTCAAAAACATCTGACCAAGGACTAATCACAATGGACTCACATACTTCTCTCTAATCTCTTTGAACTCCCTCACTTCACACCTACTTCCTTGTACCGTCACCAGGCTGGATAGCTGATGATGCAAAACAGGGCCAGATTTTAATTTCTTCTCCTGGTTCGAAAATCTATCCATGGTAAAGCACCACTGTATCAGTCCTCCTCTAACCAACTCTATAAACCTTATTTTTTTTTTCTTTTTTTTTTTAGATTTGCAAGCATTCTTTATTGTTCAAAATTGGTCAAAATACCTATTCTCTTATTTTCTAAGCCTAAAAATCAGACACATCATTTGGATTCAAGTACTGCCTACAGGACATTAAAGTAGTAATATTTCCTTAGCTCTTATCTCTTTAATTAGGTATTGCCATCACCCTATTTTAAAGTAATGTATGTTTTCTTTTTTTTTTTTAAACTTTATTTACAAAACTATAAAATCACATACATTACAATACACTCCATAAGACATGTAAAGTACTTGAAACCATCAAAACACATTTTTTTTAAAACAACTAATTACATTGAAGCATATAACCACACATAGCCCCCAGCCTAATTCACCACATCCCCAGTCACCTCCCCCAGCCCCTATTTACATAAGTACAACACCAAGTCTAGTATAGCTGAAGAAATTTACCCCAAATTTTCGCAAATAAAACCAATTTCCCTTCCCTTCTGTAAAGTGTCCTCTCCATAGCCACCAAGTCATGCATTTCAGTCAACCATGTCTCAATATTCAGAGTCAATACCGACTTCCAGTTCCGCAAAACAATTTTCTTACCGATCATTGCCCCTCGGAACAACCACTTCTTCTGAGTAAGATCCTCCAGTGACTCATCACCCCCCAATATCACCATTTTGAAATCCAAAGCAGGTAAACCCTCAATCACCACATCGCACACCCGACCAACCTCACCCCAGAACAACCTCACCAACCTGCAGTACCACAGCATGTGCTCCAACGTACCTGCCACATGAATACACCTCCAACAATCCGAGCTCTCCGACATCCCCTACTGACCATTCTCTCCAGTGTCCAAAAAACCTGATTAATCTTTATCCGTCTCGACCTCTCCGTGAGCCCCAAAGAACATAACATAACCAATTCTGCTACCCCACTCCTCTCTCAGCAAGTCATTACCATTGTAGTGCGACACAATCTCTTTATAGACTCGACTGGCCAGGCCACCTTCCCTCCCAATCGGTTTCCTAGTAAACAAACACAGATCAATTTTACTGTCAAAGTCCACAACCCCAATTGCCGTTTCAGCTTCATATAATCTGATATCTTAAAATTCTCTATGTCAAAGTGCCGCTGCAATTCCCTTGCAGACATCCAAATACCATTCTCAAACAGATCAGCCACCCACCGCACTCCACCCAAAAACCAATCCGCCCAAAAAACCACATTACCATTGATCCGAATAGCAGGATTAAACCACAACGACGCACCAGGTTCTCTAAACCACACCCAAACATTCACAAATACCTTTCCATGCGCTCCTCAAATTCTCAATCAGCGGATCTTTCCCACACTTCTTTTTTGAAACCGAAGTCAAGACCGCCCGCGGAGTCAACGGTCCAACAAAGCTAGTCTCAGCCTCCACCCACACATCCTGCAATTCATCCACGAACGGAACCAAAAAATCAGACATGAAGGCCAAGTGGTAGGCCCTGAAATTAGGAACCCCTAAACCACCCTCATTTAATGGCAGTTGTAATTTCCACAACTTTAATTTTGGAGGCTTCTTATCCCACAAAACTTCTTGAAGCATCCTGTCCAAATCCTTCCAAAATGAAGATGGTAACACCAAAGCAAGCATACCCAGGACATAATTAATCCTTGGGGCTGAGATCGTTTTCAGGGCGTTCACCTTGCCCCACAGCGAGAGATTCAATAAACCCCATCTGTCCAGCTCAACCCTCTACCCACTGCATACTGATTTCGTATTTTCCGAGATCAAGTCTCTAACCACGGGAGATAACCACACCCCCAAGTACAGCATCTTATCAGGACACCAACGAAATCCCAGGCCCACCATAAATCTCTTGTCCACAAAAGGTGTCAAAGGCATAACCTCCGATTTAGTCCTATTAATCTTAAATCCTGAGCACAGCTGAAAATCAGCCATAATCCCTATAAGCGCCGGGACAGACCTCTCCAGATCATCCAGAGCCAACAGCATATCATCCATAAACAGCCACATTTTTTGTTTCAAACCCCAACTCGAAAGTCCCACCACCTCATCCGCCTCCCTAATCGCCTCAGCTAATGGTTCTATGGCAATCACAAATAATAGCGGCGACAAAGGGCACCCTTGTCTAGTTCCTCTCTCCAGCACAAACCTCCCAGATCGCAAACCCTTAGTGTTAACCTCAGCCGTGGGAGCAGCATACAGCAGCCTAATCCAAGAAACAAATTTTGCGCCGAAACCCATCCTTGACAAAACCGAAAAAAGAAAATCCCAATTTATTCTGTCGAAAGCTTTCTCAGCATCCAACGACAACATAGCACAATCTCCCTGACGTCCCTCCGATTTTGAAATAGTATTCAATACCTTCCTAATGTTACTAGAGGTCTTCCTACCTTTTACAAATCCAGATTGGTCAACATGAATCAGTGTCGGGAGCAGATTTTCAATCCGAATTGCCAATAATTTTGCCAGAACTTTGTTATCAACATTTAAAAGACTAATAGGTCTGTAACTCACGGGCAGAGTATCATCCTTTCCTTTCTTACGAAAAACAGAAATCATAGCATGCCTAGTAGAATCTGGTAGGACACCATTATCAAACGACTCCAAATACATGTCTCTTAAGAGCCGAAGTGCCGATTGACGGAGCAATCGATAAAATTCAGCTGGAAACCCATCAGGGCCGGGGGATTTCCCCACATTTAACTTACTAATAGCCTTCTCAATTTCCTCAACCGTAACATCCGCCTCCAGTAGCGCTGAATCACGGTCACCTATCCTCGAGAGATCCAATCTATCCATCAAAGCTTCACCCCTCCCGGTCACTTCAGGTTCATTCTTGTACAGATTCACATAAAAGTCTTGAAAAACCTTATTTATTTCACCAGGATGATATGTAATCTTACCATTCCCATCACGAATCGCCGGTATTGCCCTTTCAGCATCCCTCTTCCTCAGTCTATAAGCCAACCACCTATCACACTTCTCACCCTTCTCGTAGTAAGCACATTTAAGATAAAAGTTACATCGGTCTGCACGTTCATCTATCATTTACTTTAGCTCTCTTCTCGTCTTTTTCAATTCTGCCATCACTTCAGCCCCAACCTGGCCCGCCATAGCTCTCTTGGATAGATCATTCAACTTTCCCCCCAGCAATGCCTCCCTGTCATCAGCCTGCCTCTTAAGTCCACTAGAAACAGCAATCAAGTGCCCTCTCATTGTACACTTCAGAGCCTCCCAAACCATACTTGGACGAACTTCCCCCGTATGATTACTCGCCACAAAACAATCTATCTCCCTCTGCAACGTATCCACCACGTCATCTCTATGCAATAAGGCAACATTCAACCTCCAGGAATTACGCCTCTTTAGGGCATATCTCAACCGTAGCTGCAGAGTCACATACGCATGATCAGACAACAATATACTGCCAATTTCACTCTTCTTGTAAGATTCTGTCATCTTGCCGGCCGTTAAAAACATGTCCAGCCTAGAATACACCAAATGCGCTCCTGAAAAAAAAGTATACTCACGAGAGGTCGGATGCTCCAACCTCCAACCATCTTTTAGATCATGTTCCAAAACTAAATCATCCAAAGCCAAGTGCTGCCTGTCAGCACCCCACTTAGCCGAATTCCAACTCCTGTCCATACTGGAGTTAAATACAACATTAAAGTCACCACCCAAGATAATGTCCCGCGAACCCATGTCTTGTAAGGCCTGCGCCACTTTTCTAAAAAAAAGTTCCATCATCCACTGACGGCGCGTAAATATTACATAGAGATACCAGTTGGCCCTGTACATCTATTAACAGAATCACCATCCGCCCATCCCTATCCAACATCTCTTTCAAAACCTTTATAAGAGTGTTCCTCCTAATCAGTACCGCAACTCTGGCACAGACATTCAGACTGCAATATTCCACCTCTTGGTACTCCAATCTGCGTATGAAATACATACTACAAAAATGACATTTCATGTACTTCCTCACCTCCAATACATTGACTATATAAAAATAAACAATAGAAAACACAAGTCCTACCCAAGTAAAATAAAATGCCTGCCTGATCAACTAGACACAAACGCAGAAGGAACATATACTAAGTACCTTAACAGGGACTATTTCCATTGTGGCGCATACAGATATTCAGAATATTAGGAAAAGATCAAATACCCGTTTAATACAATACTTTACATTTGTAGGTTATCTTTATTTGGGGACCATTAAGTGTAATGAACCCCAATGACCACTAGATGGCAGAGTTTTTCATTCTAAATACGGTTATGGCATACAGTTCTGTGACCAGGGGAGTGTGTAATGGGCCACATGGACCACTAGAGGGCAATGTAGCGTATTCTATATTAGATGATTGGCATATTGTTCTGTAACCAGGGAAATGATGTAATAAGGGAAATTACAAGGGTGGGACTTCCTGCTGGGAAATGGAATGGGCTGGATGTTAGTCTGTTTGCATTGCTCTGTAATCCGATTGAATCTTTAAACATCCAGCAGAATATTCTTTGTTTTCTTTAGCAGGTCATCCACAGGATGCCTTTTAAAACCAGGATATCATTGTTTGGAATATTCAGAGCCCCTGCTTGCTGCAAGCACTACTTTGCTCAGCACCCTGTGGGCCTTTCCTTTTAAAAGAAAATCCTTGCCCTGCAGTATGGCACTGAGTTTTTGTTTACAGCAGGAATCATTTTAATGTATTTACTGGGGAATGAGTCACAGTTATATGGTATCCGGATACCACATGGCTAACAGCATATATTTACAGCTGCTCTTGTGTACCTTGAGTGGGAAATACTGTACTAACAACGATCAGAGTGTAAACTAATGCAGGTCCTCTAAAGGCCTGTTATAGTCCAGTAATGTCTCTATCACAGTGCACACGTTTTAGTTAATGTAATTTGTTTTTCGTTTTGTCTTGTCACCTTAATGTTTGTTTGTATTATTATTTAATAGCATTTCATTTCTAGATGTCTGCAGTGCTGAATATGGAACGATCCTGTATGTAAGCACCAGTCATCCCACTCCTTTGCCCCATCCCCTCTGGCAGGCTTTCTGCCTGATCAGGGAACAAGGGCTCTTCTGCCTCATGTTTTGCGTTTGGCTAATCATGTTCACTTTTATCAGTCTGTTAGTTAACAAAAGTGTATGCATTTTATATTGTAGAAACATTAGGAAGGTTAATTAGCATTTCTAATCAGGCAGACCATTAAGTGAGCATTAAACACTAGCTTGGCTCTAGACTGCGCTTCACCTTTGTGGTATTTTATTTGAAGTTTACTTCTATAGAATAGGTTCTATGTATTCAATATGATGGCAAACGCCCTGCACCTGGTTTTCTCCAGTGATACATGAGTTTATTGCAAGGTTGCTCTAGGATATGGCATATTCTGTGTCTATATCAGTGACCATGGGATTAGGTAATTTTAAGGCTCGACACTGGCAACTGCAGCCATGGTTTCCTAACCACGTCCCTGCTTGAAACGAACGTTATAATGAGGTTTCTCCGCACTACATGAATATCCCGTGAATTATTGTCCTAATTCTGCTTAGTTCTCATTTAAGTGGATGGTATGCATTCAAAATCCCGTGTGATGTCTGCAGCAAGCTTTTAAATATGTACCCTGGTGGGATTGTCATATCATGCACATACACCTTTAACTATGGATGTCTTTGCACTGCAGAAAGGGCAACTGAATGCATTTTTCAAGCTTTGTCCCTTTGAGTGTAAGTCGCGCAAGATAGTTGTGCTTGTTGCAAGTGGCCCTATGCTCTCTGTCCTCAGATTTCCTGATGAACCATGTCACTTTTAATGCATTCTGTAAACATGGGGGAGGTTTGTTGTGTTTTTATTAACATGCAATTCATGTATTCTCTTAGGGGGCAAGGCATGACCCGGTTGTTATTTAGAAATTGCTATTTAGAAATGTGTCTATTACCTCAGTGTTCCCATTTCGATATCCGATCAAGTATTCTGGGAGTTTTCTACGCATTCACAAAGTGTGCCATTGAAATTATTTTATTTCAAGGTATATTGTCAAGTTTTGATATTCCCGTTTTCAGGAGGAGAGGGGCCCATGGATTCATAGAACAGGAGCCGGAGACGCCTCCTTCATGTCTACAAGTTTCTTCTGACCAGGAGTCACTCAGCCTGACCTGCTGCCGTTAAACTCTCATAAATGCGTATGTAGCTGTCTTGTTAGTAAAAAAAAGCACACGCGTTGCAAGAACAAATAAAAACAAATATATTGCTAAATATGCTTGTTTTATTTAGTACTAGCACATACAGTGTTTCGTTTTCTCTTAGGTACTATTTGTTAGAAATACCTTAAGGTAGCTTTACACTTTTCGGAAAGGCTCCATAAGAAAGGTGAAAAGCAAAATTCACTAAATTATTCAATGATCTAATATTTTAAAAATAATTCTTATAAAGACTACACAATAAAATAGTTTGTTTTTCTTAAGACCTTATTCTGAAATGTATAACTAAGTGAGAACACCATGGAGGTTCCTGAGCAGCAGCATGAGTGGCGACATTATGCCGACAGTGCCAACAACTAAGGACCTAAAGTTTAATATTACCAAAGCACATGTTCATTGTAAGGCTTGTTTATAAAAAAATGTTTTTGTTTTTCTAGTTGGAGAAAAGATATACAACTGATTCCAAGAACCCACTCTAGAACTTGCAACATATAACTGCTTGTGGGGGAAACATGGAGATTCCAAGTTCATACAAGTTCACTTGATTGACTGGTCATGTCCCATGTTGAGCGTGATACCAAATGCCAGCCTGCCCGGGAACTGTAGGCGCTTGAAACTGAACGCCATGTCTGTCGGAATGAGTGGAATGCAGGGGATGAATACATCTTCCCCTGTTGCCTTCCTGATTAACACTGTCGCTCCAATTGCATTGGGCCGCAATTTTGTAACGCACAGTCTTGCGCAATTACAAAGCCTAGGTGGATCGAGATTGCAAAGCAGCATGATGGGTGACCCAACTTTCAGTCGAAGGTGATGTGGTGGGATTCCCGGGGGGGTCGATTGGGTTGAGGAATTCTGTTGGATAGTTTACGGCTTCGTCGCCAAATCGATTGAGTTGTACTCAGTAACTGTGCCCGGAAGCATAACCTGAATCTGATTATTAAAAACAACAATTAGTAAACTTCTGGGAGGCTACCTGCCTTCACATTTGCCTCTAAGGTCCATTCGCCTCCCATACGCCTCGCATACACCTTTACCTTTAGTCTCTCATACGCCTTTATCTCCCATACGCCAAAGTTTCGCCAAGCTACGAACCCACAAACAATTTCTGACTTTTAGATATAGAGATTTAGCAGATATTAGTTAATACACCACAAGCCTAATCAAACATGGGCTAGTTATTAAAAGCTTAAGAATTTTAAGTAAACATTAGACCATAATAGAGAGCCATCAACCTTTCAAAGTTATGGTGGTCCTCTAATAGTTACATGCTGTCCTATCCTGAACTTCCATTTCAAGGTAAAGAAATAATGGAAACATAATATGTTTTATCCGGAAAAGTGTGGAAGACAGAAAGTTCAGAAAGCCATCAGCAGGTGGCCCCGCAGTTGTAAGACGTTTAATAATAAAATAGTACTTAAAATGGCCTTTTAGACCGAGGGAAGGGTCATTATTGCAGGATAATGACCCGCCAACTAGTTATGGGCCGATGCAAAGCCGATGGCCATATGTCTGTGAAGGCGCATTATCCCAAGCGATGATAACCCCTATCGCTGTCTACAGGGCTATTAGCACAAAGTGTTTTGGAGTTTTGGTGGTAAAGTAAAAACCTTCATTTAATAGTGAGTAATGCAAATAGTCAAACTACGTTAGTAAATTAAATGTGGTTTTATGTTGCAGTATTTTAATTGCAAAAGGTATGTCAGTTCCTCATGAAGTGACAGGGCTCTTACGTATGTTGCAGGTAAATTCTTTATTTGCTTAACAGGAGTAACTATGTACATGGACCCCCTGGTGCCCACCATCCAGTTAACTGATCCTAATGTCTGGGATGGAACACTCATAGGGACACATATCACACACAGTGGCAACACAGAGGTCAGGCACGCACATCTGGACATGGACAGGCAAGTAGGACATCACCCATCTCCCCTCTTTAACAAGGCACACACCAACTCAACATGGAGGAGGGGGAAGAGGAAACACTCACACACCTCCCTCCTCACACATAAACATTCTCCACATTTGAACACATCAAGTAACACTTTACCTTATCCTTTGGCAACCTTTGTTGCTATATACTGTGTAACCCTTGTTTCATGACATTACTGCCCTGCCTTTGTTTCTTAACATTAGTCCAGCTTTTTGTGTCGGGGGTCGCCTTGGAATTCACCAGTAAAAAATTACAAAAGTAGTCAAAAAGGAGTGTACGCCAGGCAAGAAGTAACAGTTTTATTTCAGGACCCCAGACGCAGCTATGACAGTTATATTCAAACAGAACGCTGAACAGAACTGCATGAAAAGGTGCTGTCAAGGAAACGCCCATAAATTAAAGGCTTTCATAACCGTCTAAAATAATAAGCACTAGGAATTTAGCAACATGAAAAGTCTCCCACAGTAGCTGATTGGTTACTGCATATTAGACCCCTATGGATATATAACACTGTCAGTGATTGGGTCCCACAGACCTTGCGACCCCATCCCTGGCTCCCACTGTAACGTCACAGGCCAACCCCCAGTTCCCACATTGTAACGCCAATTCATCTCATCTCTGTTCTCATGAGAAAGAACCTTCCACCATGACACTGCCAGATCCTTGAACCAAAAACAAGTCACTGTATAAATGTAACACATTAACAACCTTCTTCCCAGACAGAAATGTGTTACTGATACTGATACTGGTAGTGAGATAACATTTGTGTATATTACAACACTCATGTAATGTTGGGCCTACCATAACACACCGGTAGTGAAATAACATTCATGTAAAGTACAATATCCATGTATTGGACCTCTGTACACTCCATGTATGTATTCAATGTATTATTTAATGTATTCATATATCCCATGGACTCTGTACATTCCATGCATTCATTCAATGTATTTATTGAACTTATTTATTTATCCCATAGACCTCTGCACACTCCATGTAAGTATTCAATGTATTATTTAATTTATTCATATATCCCATGGAGCTCCGTACATTCCATGCATTCATTCAATGTATTATTTGAACGTATTCATAACATACGATACCCACATTAGAAAGGGTCTCTCCTACCAATACTGGGAGTACAAATTAAATGGATTGCACTGCAGGTGGTGGTGATAAGTACCACCCACACAGAAGGCACATATGAACATCCCAACTGTGGAAACACTTCCACCTTATCAGTAACATTCACGTGCCCCTCCTTGGCGATATCAAGCTCAAAATCACACACACATATATATATATAGCTATAATACACCATATAAAACACCAGCACTATCTCTATTAAATTTCCAATGCATCAAAACACAATGAAATAGATGTTGAAGACAACCCTTAAATGTACATCAAATGTGCAATCTGCACCTTCCTACGCACACGCACAGCATAAAACTGACATATTTGAAATAAACACTGCCTTTACAGACATAGAATTCACCAAACACAACCGATTGTATCTGCTACACATACCAACGCCACATATAAAACAGTGCTATGGTTATATTTCAGACCAGGCAGCGCTGCTCATTTTCCGAATAAAACAAAACTGCATCCCGTTGGTTGCAGCTCGTACCAACATGGAAATAACACACCGCTTACGCAACCTCGCAGTACGCGGCAGTGCAATTTATAATATACATGTTGCACACAAAAAATAACTGTGTCCTCCCTTCTTGATTCTTCACCCTTATATAGACGTCATAATTTGCAATAAATATCCATCCAACACACATGTACTTAAGCATACGTTTTAAAACTTATTATAAGAAAACTCACCACTATACCGACGCACACTTAAAACACTACGTGCGTTCAATGCTGTCTTGAAAATAAACTGGAATATTGATACGATACACACCCATGCCTTTTCCACTTGCACCAGTCCAACCGTGCGCACAACACCAGCATGCATACTTTGTGTATAACAATACACAGTAAAACATTCACTAGTACTGGCAAAGCATTAGTAGTATTTCCATATAAATTGAGTGAAATAGTAACATTATGGTAACTGTATCCTGAAACTATTCTCAATGATGCTGTTACAGCAGAACTCTTAATATCTCATATCTTTCCTGCATAGGAAATTAAACAAATGGTAAGTGTCGTGTTGCACTGAAAAAAAATATGCATCAACCATGACTCTGACAGAGTCACAGCAATACGTCAAAACCATACTTCGACATAGGTGCAGAGCAGTAAACATGCAGCCCATTTCTCTTCGGCTCATAGAACCATATAATGTCATCAACGGCATTAAGAAAAACATGCAGGTAATGTTTCTCATGCTGGCAAGAATGGCAGTTAATTTCACTAAATATTAATCTGAACATTGCTCAAACCAGGTGCTGCTCTGCATAATGTGAAGAGAATACTGAGAACAGAAACTGGTGACAGAAAACAAAACAGTACTTCACAGGAGTCACAAGTCAATGGACGCCCCCACACGCAGGATGATTTATGGCAGCACGCAGTAATCGCCGCACATAACACGATACTGATCTTCGAATGCCGGAGAAAGCTAGTCAAAGATTCCCTTCAAACCTCGTTGTGGAAAATAATTGCATATGTCATTGCGTTGACCAAGCGCTCGTGGGTGCTTTACTTTGTGCTGTTTAGAATGCACAGAAACAAACTCTTCCACAGCTGTCACATCCTTTACTATGAAAACGTCATCAGTGGTTTATTTGCAGCTGAACTGAACGCAGATTCGGCCCGTGACCCATACAACGGTCACGGCTGACAGTTACGCCTACGGCGCCTCCCGACGGCTGTGAGCGTTGAAGGGTTACAGCCGCTCCCCAATATCCTTTAGAATACACATATTTTTTTATGACATCTCACCCCACAGGGTTCTTTACACTGCATCGTTCCCTCTACCTTCTCCTAAGCTCTGTTCTCAGTCTTCCAGTGCACACGCATTCTCTTCCCTACATTGGAGTCCCTCATTCATCCATTTTCACCAATATGTTCATCTTCAGAGGTCAAGTAAGATGCATTTAGCACTGGCACAGGTGGGATTGGTCCTTTACCCCTTTCTCAAATGTGGTGGGCAGGGCCAGTTGTCCTTTGGTCCAGCTGAATGTTGTGCACGTCAAGGGTCAGAAGCCAAATCAACCATCCTCACAGGAAGCTTTGATATCACACAGAGTAAGTCCCATAGGACCCACGCAATTATTCGGATCCTGCCAATAGAGATAGTTGTTTGCTGAGAACCCTTCTAGGGGATTTCCTGTCCCAGTGGGATTCTGCTTGCTTAGTGCCCTAGACCCTGTTAAACCCCTTGGGGAGAGAGGACGAATGTGTCCCATTTATTGGAAACATTCTGGAGTTCCTTGCAGAGAATGGAATAGTGTGGCCTATTATGAAAGCAAAAATCTAACAAAACAAATTATACCGGGCCTCATCACGAGTAGGGCTGATGCCTTAAATGCTGCGGTAACGGTATTACCACTGCATTTAAGGGCTGGCCCTATCATGAGTTGGGCGCCAAATGGGCTGTTTTCGGCTGTATTACCGCCGGCTGTATTAGCCCGCAGTATTAGCGCTGAAAATGCCCCATTGGATCCAATGGACCCAATGGGGAATGGCGATTTACTGTTAGCACCCAACCCGTTATCCAGCGGTAATCCTGCCGGACCAGTGGGTGCTAAGGCTATTACAGTCGGGCGTTATTACAGCCGGGATACAGCCCAACTCGTGATGAGGCCCACAGTCATTACTGTCAGAGGGCCTCATCACGAGTTGGGCAAATACCGCTGGGGCTATTAGCCCTACTGTTTGTCCTTCCGAAAAACCTGTGATCCGGCGCTAATAGCGCCAGGTGGTTTGGAGGAACGGTAAGTCCCCATTGGGCCCATTCAGGAATTTCCCATTCCCCATTATGGGGAATTTTCGGCGCTATTACCGCTGACGGTAATAGCGCTGAAAATCAGCAAAATCACAGCGGATTTGCACCCAGCTCAGAGCGTTACCGCCGCATTTAAGGGTTATTGCCAAAGTCGTGATGAGGGTATGAGCCTTTAGAAAGTCATATCTCTTTTACATGATGAAAGAACACTCCCACCTGTGCACACATTCTATCAGAGGTTTTGGTTTGTTTGTTTGTTTGTTTGTTTGTTTGTTTGTTTGTTTGTTTGTTTGTTTATTTATAAAGCACTCCTCACCCAAAAGTATCTGGGCGCTACAAGAATATGCAGTTTCTTTGTTACAGTACAAAAAGTTACAGACTATAATACAGTGCAGTATAACACAGGTTAAGTTATGATGCGAAGACAGAACAAGGATAATATACATATATACAAAAGTGGCTAAGGTGGTGATGGACAAGTCCTAGTAAAGGGTGTTAACAAGGAGTGAGGTATTTGGAAGTGAGCCAGAGTTTACTGTTTTTCCTACATTTGAGGAAAGATTGATCAATTCTTAAGGTAGCAGGAAGGGAGTTAAGATGTAGTGTCAGAGAGATTTAGGTCACCATCCCTATTCCCTAGAGACTAACACCTTTAAGGGGTATGCTTGAACTAAGATGTCTGGGAACTCTTTAGCAATGGCTGTCTCAGCCTCTGAGACAAACTTAATTTCATCCTATTTAGGCAAAACAGCATAATGATGACATAAACAGCCTCATGAAGGGAGGATCCCACCAGGAATGAGTATCCACGTAGAGCGCAGACTTTAATTATGCCGCAGGGCACATTGAGAGGAGAGACGCTTGGAGAGACAGAAAACCAGCGATGAGGTTTGCACTAGGAGAGTGCCAAGCGGCCTGGCAGGCTACAAACTGGAGATGCGGACTGTGGCAGCCTGAGCAATAACCGAATAACTCAGCTAGTGTCATGATCCCAGTACATGAGCACAGTTCCCATTCAGGCATGCAGGAGAAGCAAGGGACATCACATCAGTCACATCAGTCAGCAGGACAACATTGTCTACAAGCCTGGCATAAACGGCAATTGTATCATTCATTGCATTGCACCCATAGGCTCTCATAGTGCTTACATTGATTTTCATGGCCGCTGCCAGAGGTCCACAGGCCCACTGATAACTTACAGCACATTCTATACCTATTGCCTATACCTATTGCATGGGGAGCTACTTAAGCCCCGCCTCCGCTGGAGTGCTCACTTCGCATCTGCTCTGCTGACAGCGGGAAACGCTACCGACGTCTCCTCAAAGAACCTGTCAAGGAGAAAAGTGAGAGACATTAGTTTTCTCAGAAAAACAACAGAATTCCTTTGATATTGAAAAGACTTACCGAACCGAAGTATTTCCGAAGGGTTTCTTCAGTCATCTGTTTTGTTCGTAGCCGCAGCATCTTCTGTCAGAAGTTCCCTCACAGCCGCAGCATCTCCTTCGCAGCAGTCTTTGTTCACGGTTGTAGTACCTCATTTCAGAGGTTTTCTTAGAAGTCGCTGCATCTCCGAAGGTATTTCTTCTACAGCTTTCTGAAAACCTGCAAACAAAAGGTATTTCATTAACTGACGAACTTAAATGAAATAAGAAAGAAGAAGTTGAAATAAGTTACAAACCTGAAGTTTCTTCAAGTTTTTACTGCTTAGTTTTCAATGCGCTCATCCCCGAAAGCTGCAATTACTCTGTATAGATGAACTTACGTTTGTTAAACGTTTCTAAATTCCGAGTATTGTCACAGCCATTCCGCAGCTACTAACCTTTCCGAAATCCATGATCCTGCAAGATTAAGGGAAAAATATTAGAAAGAGAGATCTCTCCAACGTAGGGACTACTCAGAATCTAAAGAACTATACCATTTTCACAAAATACTTACCCAAGACAACTCTAGAAAAGCAAGGACATTATTAAACACAAGAGTCATTTTGGACACAGCAGCCTTCCAAGTAAAAGTTGTCATACCAACGCGCCCCTGTAGAATGCAGGATGGAGAGCTCCACAAAACATAAACAGAGGTGAGAAGGGAGGGACTACCAAAGGCATACTGCTATACAGTAATTACCCAGAAAAAAGATATTATAGTAGTTCTATTGTTAGAGGAGTCCAGTCCAGGTAAGCATTACAGCTGGCCGAACCAGAGCCCGGAAGAGGATCCACCTACAAGTTCCCGCACTGAGCCAGTGGAAACCAGGAGGAGACGCCCACAGCCACAGAGCCCAGTGGAGGAGTCGCGTAAGCCTTTCCCTTGGGCAGGTCCTTCGAGCAGTAAGGAGATAAAGTAAGTTAGAATAAGATTTCTGGACAGAGGACTTAATTTATGTTTGACCATCTCGACAGACTGACAAGCACTGCTTGTTACCTTTTTTGTATGGCATAGCGCTTAATATCAGAGAGTTAGGGAAAGATTAGGTCTTTGTGAATCACAATAGGAAATACACAGTTTGAAACCCATGCCTGCCTGTCTTGTCTCCTAATTCTGACCTACTACACCGCGCTGATGATGATTTTCAGTACATCACATTTCATGTCAAATGTTCATGTTTACATCCACCGGACAAACCTTTCAAGACTTGAAACCTCGAATATTTCCATGGTCTGAAATGGATTTGAGTCTATATGGTTTTGTATGTTTTGCTTTATTTCACACTTCCGGTGCATTCACAACCATGGCTTTGCACTTAGTGTAATATTTACTCTGTCAGTATCCGGTCCTGAACATATATCCAAATTATTATTCTGCCAAAGATTAAACCTTGGAAGGTTGGAGGTCTTTGAGGATTACTTGCAAGGCTCTGGTACTTTAAGTTATGGGAGCACCACTGGTTACCTGCATGGCTCTGGTACTTTGAATGATGGGAGCACCAGTGGTTACTTGCATGGCTTTGACCCTTTAACTGATGGGAGCACCAGTGGTTACTTGCATGACTCTGGTACTTTAAATGATGAGAGCGCCAGGGGTTACTTGCAAGGCTCTGGTCCTTTAAATTATGGGAGCACCAGTGGTTACTTGCATGGCTCTGGTACTTTAAATTATGGGAGCACCACTGGTTACCTGCATGACTCTGGTACTTTGAATGATGGGAGCACCGATGGTTACCTGCATGGCTCTGGTACTTTGAATGATGGGAGCACCAGTGGTTACTTGCATGGCTTTGACCCTTTAAATAATGGGAGCAGCAGTGGTTACTTGCATGGCTCTGGTACTTTAAATGATGGGAGCACCACTGGTTACTTGAATGGCTCTGGTGGTTTCAATGATGGGAGCACCAGTGGTTACTTGCATGGCTTTTACCCTTTAAATGATGGGAGCAGCAGTGGTTACTTGCATGGCCCTGGTACTTTAAATGATGGGAGCACAAGTGGTTACTTGCATGGCTTTTACCCTTTAAATGATGGGAGCAGCAGTGGTTACTTGCATGGCTCTGGTACTTTAAATGATGGGAGCACCAGGAGTTACTTTCCTGGCGTTGGCCCTTTAAATGATGGGAGAACCAGTGGTTACTTGCATGGCTCTGATCCTTTAAATGATGGAACCACCAGTGGTTTCTTGGATGAATAGGATTCTTTACATGGTGGAATAGGTATGTTTTCAGATTTTTGGGTGTTTTGGACATTTGTGATCTTGTTGGTGTTCTTGACAAGGATAGATTTTCAAGTTGGTTTAGCCTTCCAGGTAGATTTGGAGGTTAGGAAACAATGCAAATCAAGTGAGCAAAATGAGCGGTTTGGTGGCACATTTCTCTACCTTTGCCAAACTGAGAGGAACCTGTGCAGGCATTCTGGTAGACACCCCTGGCCAGTCCAGGAAGTACTATAAATTCCAGGATCCCTGCGCTCATGCGTGCGCGCTCACAGCCAAGTGAGCAAATTGAGTGGTTTGGCGGTTCGGCGGGCTCAAGGTAGAGGTAGAGGCTTGGATCTTTCCTCTCCTTCTGTTTGCTGTGTCAGGAAAAAGAACATCGGGTAAGACTGTGATAGCCTTTGTTGTTTGCAGCTAAAACTGTTGCCAAGCTTGCCATTGTGTGGTAACTCTACCTCGTTACTAATTTCTTTCAAACTAACAAGCTCAGCCCACGTGCGAGTGTGACTGTGGGTCTGAGGCGTCCTTTGAACCTCACATGTGGCACTTGTCAACAAACGTTGAAGTATTTGCGGAGTACTCAGGCTCGACATCAGTCGTACTTACTGTGTCAGTCTGCCTCCACCTTTCCCCGCCACATGTCTAAACTGCGTAGCCGTAAAAACTGGGAGTGGGAGCAAGGTCTGAAAATCATACCTGCACACTGCTCCTGGTCCCGTGCAGACTTCTCAATACACTGAACCAGATACAATGCTTAACAAACAATCATCAGTGGAGGAAGTGATTGTAGACACAAGTTTGGACGAGTCGTTGCATTTTCTAAACAAAATACTGGTACGACTCCCCACTACGTCACATGCCATCATAAATGCCCTGAAACACCCCTTAATTCAATCAAGGGATGAGGATGCTACCTCAATGAAGGTGGAGAGCTCTACACCCTCTGCCATACAAGGAGTAAAAAAAGAGCAGAACGAAGGGCGGCTGCCGAGTTTTGCTTCGACTCCAAAGGGAAATGACTGTGAACATCAGGCCCCCATTTCCAAACTGGACAATGAGCTCGGACCTGAAAAGCTTCAATCCAAATCTCTGCCTGCTCTAGATCAAGACTCATCTGCAGGCACTACAATAGTGAGCACTGTTCTGTCCTTCAACTGAATCTGGCATTAAGCATGTGCAAGAGCCCCTACATGAGTCTTTAAAACGATCACTACCTTATATTTCAGCTCTGAATGCAGTGTTAAGCCCATTTGTAAATCTTCATGAAAACATAAAGGACTATGTCACCACATCTGTCTTTCAATCTGCTGAATTAAAACTGGCTCTTGAATTAATGAATGGATTGCTGGGAAATCATTGCTCTAATCATTCATCCATCGAAGCAAAAATAATAGCAACACTCACTGACCTCATACAGGAGGCAGGGTCGGACTGGGACACGAAATAGGATCGGTCACCCAAAAAAAAGTGGCCCACCCCTCGCCTCACGAACCTTGACCTCTGATGACCCCACCCCAAAGTGACATCCCGGGAAGCGATGAAACACAACCTTTCACCCATTGACAAAACAGGAAGTGGCACAAATAGCATTGGTCCTAGTACACTAAATTACTGTGAATCCAAGCAGACGTCCAAGGCCAAATGATAATATGTGACTGTATAGCACTTACGCTTAAGCTCTTTTGTATAGAACAAATATGCATACAATATCACCCAACCTGTGTTGGTACTCATTTATCGACCTAAGAAGGATGAAAGGCTTTTTGAAAAAAAGGGGAAAAAATGTGAAAAAAAAATATTTTCTTTTTCAATTTTTTTTTCTTCCAAACTGGCCCAGGCATGACCAGAAACCGGCCCCCACTCCCCAGGGACGATTTCGGCCCGGCCACAGGCCGAAAGGCCAAGGGGCCAATCCAACCCTGACAGGAGGTTAAGCCTATTTCCTCTACAGTGCTAGACCAACAGGCTGTTATTAACCATTGTTGAGAACAACTGTCAGCAAGAGTGTCACTCAATAGGGCCTCAGAGGAGGTGCATTTTTGAAGATCTCGAAATAATAGAACAAGACAAATGCAAGAAGCAAACAAGAATTCTTAGCCCCGCTGCTGGTTATTCTAAAGAACAGAGGGACAATATGAATAAGGGAGGGAAGAAGGCAAAGTAGAAGGAGCACCAGAAAAAAACGGACACCACAGCATCTCCTATTGTGAATCCCTCCAGAACCACTGATAAGGGGAATAAAAGACAAAGTAAGAAAAAGAAAAAAAACAGGGACTCCAAAGGAAAGGGTCAAGGAAATACTTGAGGTTTCTGGACCTCTCAGAATACTTGAGCATCCAAGAGTCCGACCTGAATGCTGAAAGTCGAGAGGACAACTCGGGAAGAGCTACTAAAAACTGCTGTGTTAGTAATTTAAACCATGAGATTACAGCTGAAATGGAAAGGGAGATTACCAAGAGAATTGCTGACCAACGAATATCTGCAAAAAAGACCATGACATACCCTCGATATGCTAAAGGAAAGCTAGGAGAATGGACGATTGTACCCCACAGAAATCCTATGCTAACCCGGAAACCCAGGTCTCCGAGTAACACATGGAAACAGCGGATATAGTCAAAGGGGGCAGGACATCAGCAGATGATATCCTGCCTAGAGAATTATGGGCCCCCATTTTTCGCATAGGTAAATATAAAAAAGTGACCTTGGCTCCTATTATGGTTCAGAAGAACGAAAGCGTGTAGGAGTTACCAAGGGAACCCCGACAGAGTGGAAATCTTTCTTCGCTGCTTCGACCAGTGACAGGTCCGGCCTTATACAGCGTGAAGGGAATAAAAGAACTGTGCCAAGCAAAGGTGGAGTTCAGGACGGGGAGGAACGATCGGTTGCTGCGATTGAGGATTTGTCCAATACCTTCTTCGAACGGTGCCACCTTTGGATCGAACAGATTGGCGACATTGAGACAGGAACGGTATTGAACAAACAGACCACCTAAAAATTGGTGAAAGAAATCCCTGAATTATACTTGCTCTCGTCTCTGGACATTGAATATATTCATTTTCCGTATGAAAGCTCCTCTGAGGTTGTAGAGGTTGGCCTGCAATCTCACCTGGGGGTTAATGCTCTGCTTGCAGTGGCCAGAGCCTTCCAAAAAAAAGGTTACAGAATAACTAGTAATCAACCGAAAGAGACATTACCTGCGAATAAGTGGGTAAAGGGAAACCAAAGGGAGTCCTCAGTCGCAACCTTTAAGGGTGGGATCGCCCAATCAAAGGGAAAGGAGTCAGATGGGATCGCAAGCAGTAGGATCTGGCCCTCACTGTCAGAAATATTAACACAAGTATTTAGCAAATTGAACGACAATGAATTTTTGCTTTAGCAAATATAATAGTGGGAGTAATTGGCTGGAATACGTGTGGTTATAGAAGTTTTATGTGTGATGAAATCTGCAGAGAACTTCTATATGAACATGATATTATTCTGCTACAGGAGACCTGGCTGCTAACAGAAATTGTCATGGATGGTTTCACTACTGCCAAATTACCACGGCCAATAACACAGGGCGGTCATCAGGGGGATTTGATTTGGCCTCCAGAAATCCAAAATGTGGAAAGGCAGAGTTAATATCAAACTTTTTCTATGGTAGTTGATGTATCATCGGGTGGTTCAATCTCACAAGCAGGACACACAGGAACCACCAGGGAGCCAGGGTTATAAAAGGTAAGAGCTTCTTTATTGTTTCAGCTTCAGAAGGAAAGGTGAAATAAGGAGATCAGTAGTATGCTGCCTCTACCCTTGGCTCTCTCCCTGCTAGTCCCCAACCATCAAACCTGGAACCCTCTCACTCACCACCTTCCATGCCTCTCACAAACATTCAAGCTCCACTCACAGACCCACAGCTCTCATACCATATGCAAATCAACCTGAGACTAGGATATAACACCATCCCCCTCCTTACAAAACAAAAGAACTATCCAATGTGTATAAAGAAATGGCCCTCAAGAAACTAACCACCTGACTACTGACTCTGAAGGAATAATTATAGAAGCTTTGGGGTCATCAAATCAGAAGCCAGGTGTGAGTCCACAGGGGAGCATTGGAGACCTCAAATCCCGCACGCTGGCGGCACTTCCAGAATTACTCACACAAGTACTTCAGAAGCTGGGATTGAGCCAACAGAACCTTTAGGCAAGACCTCATGAGTACAACAAGCTGGAATACAAGTGGCCCAAACACCTTCACTGCTAGTAGTACAAAGAAAGTCCTCTTTCTAACTCAGATGTCATCCTACTCCAAGGATGTGGCACACACACCACATAGAAACAGAGGGCTTCACAACATTCACAATACCAGCACGTCAAGAGTTAAAAGGTCGACCGTCTGGGGGGCTATTACTTGGGATCAAAAACTCACTGAGCAAAGAGGTCACACTAGTGCACAGTGGAAGGGAAGGCATCCTAGCATGTAAAGCAAAGATACAGATTCCCCAGGGCCATTCCTACCTTATAGTAGTGAATGTGCATTGGAATCAAGCACATCACAACATCCAAAACTATTACCTATCACTCTCGATGGTTTTGGAAAAATCGCATTGTTCCATGGAGATGCCAGTGTGATCCTTGGAGGAGACTTCAATGCCCGATGCATAACAACACAGGACACTAAGAGCAATCTAAAATGGGCAAAAATATCTAAGACAGGAAGACAATGGGTAAATTATTTGAACTCGTGGGGTCTCAGTATGCTAAATGGCTCAGTAGATGGCGACATCCCTTCGAGACTTGTCACGAGGTAATTCCTTCTCCACACTAGATTACTTCTTCGTCTCTGAAGATATGCAATAAAAAGAAATGTCTTTGGAAGTTATATGGGGAGAAGGGAGTGACCACGCTTGTCTAAAAGTAAATATTAAATGTCCAAGAAAATAAAAGCGGAAAAATACACACAGGCTCTAAACCTGAGAAAAGGTAAAGCGGTTTTGGTAAAATACAAGAGATATGGGAACAAGCTTAATGAAAAACTAAACTACGTCTCTCTAAAAGAGCAAAAAGAAAACTGTAGGCACAATTGTTTCAAGCCATTTATCTGGGCCGTTCATCGTCCCACTGCGGGAGCTCTGTGAAAAACAACTCACCATCAACATTCATTTGATGAAGTTACCTGGATACAAAAAAGGATAAAAGGATCTTAAGGAGAGATAGCAGACGATTGGAGAAAAGCAACATAAATCCAATAAAAATGAAAGAAGAACTAAAAAAGCTCACTAGAGGCTATAAGCAATGGTCAGAAGCAAGAAAGGTTCTTCGACACCAGCAAGATAATGATCAGATGCTTGCGGCTCTTTGTAAAAACAACACACGCAACTTCTGGTCAATCATAAACAACACAGGAAAGAAACTGCCCAATAACAACACCCAATGCAATCTGGTCACGGAAAAGAGCTGGAGAGACTACCTTACAAAGAACTTTAAGAACACGTCAGAGTTCCAGGAAGAAGAGCAGGAAGCCGCACAGTGGGAACTCACAGTTGACATAAGGCTAATAGAAGAACTTATCTTGAGTGCCTCATTCTCAAAGGCAGCGTGCTCTAATGGACAAAATTATCAGGTCCTAAAAACAACGCTAAAATATGGGCAAATCTCCTTTACATCCTCTATAATGAAATACTAGAAACAAAAAGCTTCCCCTCGTCTTGGAAGCAAGCGGTTGTAATACTTTTTTTACAAGGGGGGCGATAGATCTCAGCCAGAGAACTACAGACCAATCGCCTTCCTTGATAGTGAAAGCAAAATATTCATGCATATTGTCATGACCGCAGCCTCCAAGGAGTCAGGTTTAGCCCAACTGCCTCGGAAGCTGGGTCACAACTTCATTTCCAGGCACCCATCGGCTCCCATAGGGGCCTTATGGACCTAAGACACCTAAGCACTCCAGTAAGCTATTTAAACCACGCCCGATCAGAGCAACGTGCTTCGCGTTATTCTGCAATAGCAGCAGGACGCTCACCGTGTCAGCTCCAGAGAATCTTCAACTTCTGCATCTGGGGACGAGAAATCTGCAATCTTACCTTCTGAAATACCATCTTCGTCTTCAGCAGCATCTGAAAAGGGAAAAGAACACCAGGTTAGCACAAGATAAAAACCAGCGCAGCACTTACCCAGTCCATCGGTGCATCTCAAGCCACAGGCTGCAGCTTTCCATTTTCCGGCAACCTGAGGAAGCAAAGACATTGGTTAGTAAACCTCCGTGAAAACTTTCCTTACCTGCGCTGCATTCTTCTCGCCTCCGCCGACGCTGCTACTCGCATCTGCAAAACAAAAGGACATCATTAAGGAATACAAAAACTCCATTTATACGCACGTGTTTTGGGCAGCTCTCATCTTTCTCACTCATCGGCGCATTCCTCGACATCCATTTTTCTACCCAGCTGCTTCTGCGACCTGAAAAAGGAAAAGAGACATTAAGAAGTGCTTTTAACTTCGAATTGACATTTTCTACTTACTTGCCTGCAATACCTTCGCCATTCCATCGCTCTCCGGACCTCCATATCCAAGCAACCGCCGTTCGTGCTGCTAACAACGGCCTTGCTCCAAATCTTCATCCTCTGCAAACAATAGGCTGGACAATTAACCAGTGAAGTAACTGGCTTCGGCGCCCCTGCACAGATGCAGGATGGAGAGCTCCGTTTTCACCTACATAAGGTGAGCACATTTAGCCTACGAACTACTTGGGGAGTACCAGGAAGGGGAGGCAGCTGGCCCAGTCAGGCTTATATATCCATATTAACCCCTTGCTCTCATAATTGCAGACACCTCACCCTTCAGATCAAGATCTCAGTGAGGAAAGGGCCTTTCCAGGGAGGCATTCGAGGCCTGCGCGTGACCCTAGAAGACTCCGAGAACCCCCAGCCCAGACCTGCGCCTCCGAGGGATTCAGGTGAGCGTTACAGAACGCGAAGCCTACCGCAATTTTCCCACCCAGGCGCAATGGAAACCTCGGACACAGATCAACTTGCTCAATTGCTTGGGGAACTAAGGGCAGAAGTACACGCATCTCGCCAAGAAACAAACGCTTTACGAAGGGAGTTGATCATTGCCAAGGAACGGACGGATGATCTGGCCAAACAGTTGCTACAGGCTCAAGCGGGACAGACGCCTCTGCCTCCCTATGGAGGGGGCGGCATTCCTACAATCTCAAGTAATCCGGTGCAAGTTAATCTGCCAGGGAATGTGCCTTTGGCCCCGCCCGAACGTTTTTCCGGTGATCCAAAGCGATATGCAGTATTCATCAATCAATGCCGCTTGCACTTTCTGTGTAGACCCGACGCATTCCCAACGGACCAAGCCAAGGTAGCGTTTGTACTTTCCTATCTTAGTGGTAGTGCTGCAGATTGGTCCATTCCTCTCGTGACACAGGATGACCCGCTCCTCTATAACTTTCAAGACTTTCAGACCAGTATGGAAAAGTTGTTCGCAAGACATTCACAGGGGCAGGCCTTGGACAATGAACTCCTGTCACTCAGACAAAGTAATCAGGATCTCCTGGCATACATAGCGTCCTTTAATAGACTGGTGGTTGAGACCAGGTGGCCTGAAGATAAGAGAATCACGCTCTTCTACAGAGGTCTACGTGGGGAACTTAAAGACGTTTTAGCACAGGTGGTTAATCCGCCGCAAGACTGTTCAGATTATATCGACCTAGTAGTCCAATTAGATCATCGGCTACAGAACAGGAAGACCGATCGATCCAGATTTGAAACCCGGGTACTTTCAAGACCTCAGAGCTCCGCTAAAGGGAATGACTCCGTGGAACCAATGCAAATAGGAGTAGTAAAAGGACCATTAACTCAGAAAGAACGGGAAGGAAGAAGGCAATTACAGCTGTGCCTATACTGTGGGAATTCTGGACATTTTCTTCGTGATTGCTCAGTGAAACCGGTCAAGAAGACCGTAGGAGCTTCTGATAAAAATGCTGAGAAACTGGAATCGGGAAACGACCTCGCCCGACAAGCGTAGAGGTCCGCTTGCCGAGCGTTAAAACCAGTTCCTTGACCTCGCATTTGGTAATGCCTATGGTCCTCATAAGTTCCAATAGACCAGATCGCATGCATGCTATCAAAGTATACATTGATAGCGGAGCAATCGGTAATTATGTGGACCAAGACTTCGCTACCAGGATGGATCTTCCCCTACGTCCCAAGATGGTAAAGGACGTAATCACTACAGTGGATGGTACTGAAATAGCTTCCGGACCAGTTACTCATACCACCATGGAGGTAACGTTGTTATGTCAAGACGGACATCGGGAGAAGATCGTGTTTGATGTAATCAAGGCCCCGCAGTTTCAGGTGATTCTGGGAATGCCTTGGTTGGAAAAGCACAATCCTCAGATAGACTGGCGAGCCAAGGTAATTCGGTTTCCAGAATGCGCTTCAACCTGTTATCCTCAGCCCGAAATCAAGCTAGCAGCCATCACTTCCGAGGACCCCCGATTACCTCTGGAATACCAAGAGTTCAGCGACGTCTTTCAGAAAGATCAAGCCAACACCCTGCCTCCACATCGGTCATACGACTGCCAGATAGACCTAATACCTGGGTCCACTCCTCCGTGCAGTAGAATATATGCCCTCACTGAACCAGAAAACCTCCATCTCAGGCAATACTTGGACCAGTATTTGGCTAATGGATTCATCCGCCCCTCGAAATCCCCGGCTTCCTCAGCTTTGTTCTTCGTCCCGAAAAAGGAAGGTGACCTGATGAGAACTTGTATCATTTATCGCGCCCTGAACCAGATTACAGTCAAAAACCGATACCCGTTGCCCTTGATTCCTGAATTATTGGACCAAGTAAAAGGCGCATGCATATACACAAAGTTAGACCTCAGAGGAGCTTACCACTTGGTACGCATTAAGGAGGGCGACGAATGGAAGACGGCCTTTCGCACTAAATATGGATTATTTGAGTATCAAGTAATGCCCTTCGGACTATGTAAGGCACCGGCCGCTTTCCAGTTTTTCATGAATGATGTCCTCAGAGAACTTATTGATGTATGTGTAGTCGTTTATATTGACGACATCCTGGTATACTCAGCCTCAGAAACTGATCATCGTAGACACGTCACAGCGGTTTTACAGAGACTTCGCCAACACCGCTTGTTTGCTAAACTGGAGAAGTGCACCTTTCACGCAAAGGAAGTGGAATTTTTAGGGTTCATCTTATCACCCAACGGAGTTCACATGGACTTAAGAAAAGTGGATGCTATCACCAAATGGCCTTCCCCAACTTCTGTGAAAGGTGTACAGAGTATGCTGGGCTTCGCTAATTTTTACCGAAGGTTCATTCCTGAATTCTCTCGGGTAGTCCAACCTATCACGGCTCTTCTGAAAAAGAATAAAAAATTCGAGTGGACTCCAGAAGCCGAACAAGCCTTCCAAGAATTAAAAGCCAAATGTATCTCTGCTCCAGTCTTAAGGCATCCCCGTCCAGAACTTCCCTACATCGTCGAGACAGACGCTTCCAGTCTTGCAATGGGGGCGGTGCTGTCACAAAGAGATCCCGAAACGCACCAGTTACACCCTGTAGCCTTTTGGTCTCGCAAATTTTCGGCCCCTGAGATCAACTACACGATTACGGACAAAGAACTCTTGGCAATTAAGTCCGCCTTTAAGGCCTGGCGGCATTATCTCTTGGGAGCCCGGCACACAGTAACTGTAATCACGGATCACTGTAACCTCCATTACCTGAAGTCAGCTAAAGCTCAATCTTCGAGGCAACTACGCTGGGCTTTATTCTTCGCAGAATTCGATTTTGTAATCACATATCGACCAGGCGTTAGGAACGGAAAAGCAGACGCCCTTTCCCGGATAGGGGTAGACGAACTTACCGCTAATCCGGAGCCGGTGCCAATAATTCCTGAACAAAAGATACTAGGAGCAATCAACACACTATCCCTCGAAGAGATTAAAGCAAGGGTCAATCAACTAATAACTCCCGAAGGCTCATCGAATTGGCAAATGAAAGGAAAGGATTTTACAATAGATCAGAACCTATTGTATTTCCAAGGAAGACTATTCTTACCCTGCGCTGACTTACAAAAACAGGTCATCACCTGCTACCATGATTCTCTAATGGAAGGACATCCTGGAGTTGCCAAAACCTCAGAGAAAATTAAAAGGCATTTTTGGTGGCCATCTTGGAGGAAAGATGTTAAAGAGTGTGTGGCTTCTTGTGGTATCTGCGCACAAAACAAGAGTCAGAAGGAAAAACCAGCAGGATTACTACTTCCAATAGACATTCCACCAGGCCCTTGGCACACGCTCTCGATGGATTTTATCACGGATTTACCCCCTTGCTCTGGATACAACACAATTCTAGTGATCGTGGACCTTTTTTCAAAAATGGCTCATTTTATCCCACTGAAGGGTTTACCTACAGCTTCCATTCTAGCCCGAGAATTTCTTGAAAACATTGTCCGGTTGCACGGTTTCCCTTCAGTACTAATCTCTGACCGAGGGAGCCAATTTATTTCCCATTTTTGGCGGAGTTGTTGTCGTTTAGCACAAATTGATGTACGACTTTCCACCAGCCATCACCCTCAAACCGACGGGCAGACTGAGAGAACTAACCAAACTTTAGAACAATATCTGCGCTGTATGTTGCATCAATCCGAGGGTACTTGGAAGGATGTCCTTTGGATTGCTGAATACGCTTACAACAATTCAATCCATTCTGGAACGGGAAAAACCCCTTTTTTCCTGCTGTATGGAAGTCATCCTCGAACCTCAAACCTGGACCCACCTCAAGCTCTCGGAACACCCGCTGTTGACCATCTGCATGCGACGATAACTCAAGCATTTAAAGAAGCCACAGCTCATCTTCAACGAGCTAAAGAATCATACAAAAAAGGAGCAGACCAACATCGAAAAGAGGCTCCTCAATATCAAAAAGGAGATCAAGTCTGGCTGTCCACTAAACATTTATCTTTAAAAGGGCCACGCACCTTCAACCCAAGATATTTAGGACCCTACTCGATCACGGCCGTGATTAACCCAGTGGCTGTCAAACTAGAATTACCTACTCGAATGAAGATACATCCTGTCTTCCATGTTTCTCTCCTGAAACCTGTGCAACCCGGAACCCGTTTGACTAAACCTCCTGAGCCAATCCAAGTTGACGGAGAATCCGAATTTGAAATTCGAGACATCTTGGACTCCAAAATTTCCAAATCAAGACTATGCTACCTGATTGATTGGAAGGGATATGGACCCCAGGAGAGATCTTGGGAACCCTCAGAATATGTACATGCACCTCGTCTAGTCCGAAAATTTCATCAGGCTTTTCCCAACAAGCCAAAACCTCCGGAAAAGACAAGCTTGGGAGGGGCCTTGAGGGGGGGTGCTGTCATGACCGCAGCCTCCAAGGAGTCAGGTTTAGCCCAACTGCCTCGGAAGCTGGGTCACAACTTCATTTCCAGGCACCCATCGGCTCCCATAGGGGCCTTATGGACCTTGTCCTGGCGCCAGTGGCGCCAGGCTCATAAGGGGACCCAGTCCCGGCACAGGACGTGCCGGGCTCATGATGTAAGGAATGGTGCTTGGGTGGACCTACCTGCTGCAGACCATGCTGCTCACTCACCTGCGGGATGAAATCCTCATCCATCCATGGCTGGAACTACTTTACCTTCTGGGTGTGGCCAGCACCACTCCCTGGGACTGGATACTGGAACTATTCTGGAAGCTGGGACTTCTTACCTGGGCGAGGCTGCTGTGGAAGGAGACACCTAAGCACTCCAGTAAGCTATTTAAACCACGCCCGATCAGAGCAACGTGCTTCGCGTTATTCTGCAATAGCAGCAGGACGCTCACCGTGTCAGCTCCAGAGAATCTTCAACTTCTGCATCTGGGGACGAGAAATCTGCAATCTTACCTTCTGAAATACCATCTTCGTCTTCAGCAGCATCTGAAAAGGGAAAAGAACACCAGGTTAGCACGAGATAAAAACCAGCGCAGCACTTACCCAGTCCATCGGTGCATCTCAAGCCACGGGCTGCAGCTTTCCATTTTCCGGCAACCTGAGGAAGCAAAGACATTGGTTAGTAAACCTCCGTGAAAACTTTCCTTACCTGCGCTGCATTCTTCTCGCCTCCGCCGACGCTGCTACTCGCATCTGCAAAACAAAAGGACATCATTAAGGAATACAAAAACTCCATTTATACGCACGTGTTTTGGGCAGCTCTCATCTTTCTCACTCATCGGCGCATTCCTCGACATCCATTTTTCTACCCAGCTGCTTCTGCGACCTGAAAAAGGAAAAGAGACATTAAGAAGTGCTTTTAACTTCGAATTGACATTTTCTACTTACTTGCCTGCAATACCTTCGCCATTCCATCGCTCTCCGGACCTCCATATCCAAGCAACCGCCGTTCGTGCTGCTAACAACGGCCTTGCTCCAAATCTTCATCCTCTGCAACCAAGAGGCTGGACAATTAACCAGTGAAGTAACTGGCTTCGGCGCCCCTGCACAGACGCAGGATGGAGAGCTCCGCTTTCACCTATATAAGGTGAGCACATTTAGCCTACGAACTACTTGGGGAGTACCAGGAAGGGGAGGCAGCTGGCCCAGTCAGGCTTATATATCCATATTAAACCCCTTGCTCTCATAATTGCAGACACCTCACCCTTCAGATCAAGATCTCAGTGAGGAAAGGGCCTTTCCAGGGAGGCATTCGAGGCCTGCGCGTGACCCTAGAAGACTCCGAGAACCCCCAGCCCAGACCTGCACCTCCGAGGGATTCAGGTGAGCGTTACACATATCCTTTTGTCAGAGCTGGAGGAATGAGCAAAGTCAAGAAATGTCATAACTAAATTCCAAACAGGTTTTAGACGTGGCATGTCCACCACATTAAATGGCTTTACTCTGAGCCTGTTAACAGAATATTCTAATAACAAAGGATAGGGCCCGATATATGGAGCCTGGATAGATTTCTCCAGGGCATTCGACCTAGTCAATAGGGAGAAACTATGGGCAAAATTGAGAAATTGGGGACTACCAAGCAGGTTGTTGTCAATACTGATTGAGTTACACAAAGACACCACGATGATGGTAAGACTAGACGAGGAGGGCCATCTAACTAACACATTCAGTGTTGAACAAGGCATGTGACAAGGTTGTCTGGGAGCCCCATTCTTTTTCAATCTGTATCTGTCAGATCTGGGAGATTTTCTTCAATCCTGGATTATGGTGAGCCCAAAACTAAATTCCATCGAGGTCCACTGGCTCGCCTATGCAGATGACATTGTCCTGATTGACAGGACAGCAATAGGACTTCAACATCTTATGAATTGCCTAAACGCATACACTAAAATAAATGGTCTCCAAGTAAATCCAAAGAAATCGAAAATGATGGTGCTGAAACATCCTAAGAAGCAATTAAACTACAAAAAATGGTTCTTTGAAGGAGAAGCCATCATGAGAACAGATGAGCTAGTTTACCTGGGCTACATAGTGTATTCCTCTCCATCTGCCAATAAAATGGAAACAGAAGTAAGGCTAAAGGTAGAAAAAGCGATACCTCAAATGAAAAAGATCTGTATGAGCTCTGCAAATTATCAATTATGCCATTAATAAAGTTTTATGTTGCCAAAATAATCCCAGTGATATATGGATTGGAGGCCCGACCATCACTTTTGGATTTAGATTGGCAAAAAGCGGAGGGCCAGCTATGGAAGAGCTCTTTGGGCTTGCCAAACTGCCTTCCCATGCCGGTCTTAAGATTCGAACTTGGCCTTAAATCTTTGCACCAACAATTGGGCTAATAATAACTCCGCAAAAAAATTCAATATGCAAGGATATCAAGCAACATCTTCAATCATTTAGATCTAAAATTTCCAGCAGCTAGAAAGAAAAGCGAAGACAAGGCTGGCTGAGGCTGATTCATCCGTAGAAACTTTGAAAGAAAATCCCCTGAAAGCAAAGAAAGAAACCAAAACAATGGATTGGATCAAAACAGGTTTGGAAATGAGACTATCAAAACCAAAGAACAGTTTCCTGGTGGTAGATAAAAAACTGGCAGAACTGCCAAAATATCTACAAATTAACCCAAGCAGTGAATCCAGAAATATATTCCTTAGGATTCGCCTAAATTTGATCCATACAGGCGAAATTTTAAATATCAGAGGGCAAAGCCATAATGCTATTACTTTCTGCAAAATATGTGCTGATCCTAAAAAACAAAATCTGCATCATATACTTCAAGATTGCGAAGGGACTTGGGGAAACTAGAATCTTCTACTTTTCGAACTTTGTAAGCAAAGCGGAGAGTCTGCTTTCGGAACAATTTTAGAACCGCTTGATAGCGGGGCATCACACTGCCCTAACAATTGCAGTGGGACAGTTCCCAACAAAAATTGGCCTGACCCCAACAGGAGCCCGGCAGACCGTGACCATTGCTTCTCAAGAAAGACAAACATAACACAGAAGTGGTAATCAAACCGGAGGTCCATCTCACTTCTTGGGATCAAAGGAATGATAGATGGCTTGAGAAACAACGGCTGCTGAGTACAGGACTTGTTGGGCTCAGGCTCCTCATGCAACATAACTTTTTTTTCTATTTTTCTTTCTCCTCTTTTCTTTATTTTTCTCTTTTTGCAGTTTTGCACTCTGATTATTAGAAATGTAAAAAGACAATGTGTAAAATATTGAGGTTTAAAGCTGAAAAAACGCAATTTTTATTATTTTGTAAAGGTCTAAACATGATTAAAAAAAGAAAAAAACTAACCACCTTTTGTCCTGGTCTCCCCCCTAGGACCTTGGGGCTGACACCCCCAAGCACAATCTGCTCTCTCTGAGCAAAACCCCACTAACTATCCAAAACCATCAAAACAAAAACCTTCCTCCTTTCGTAAAGGCCTGCCACGCCCAAACCCTGAACCTTCCACGTCCAGGCACAACCTCACCCCAAAAGTAGGACACTACCATCCTTGCAAAGCGGGCCACACCTACCTACATCCAAAATCAATACAGCACATAGAAACCCAATCTCCACTATACAACAATACCACATCTCTCCACAAACATATAGAAAAGAAATTGATAGGACAGCCACTAACAATACACGATCACAAAACACAACACAACCACAAAAGACGTGATGTGCTAAAGGTGCACAGACACTATCGTGCAAAACAGGACAATTCTAGCACAAGTGTTAAAAGGTTGAAAATAAGTAGCACTTGCTGAAAAATTCTGAGAAACTCCAAAAACACACACAAGATGAAAACTGTGGTGTATTGCAAAACCAAATATTTGCAAAATAGTCTAGATGCACGTAAAAGATGAAAAATAAAATGTGCTGTACTAAACTCTCCAAACATTTTTGAATACATTTCTTAAAACAACTGCAAGTGTGGTTCAAACCCAATCTGAAATAGCAATCTCAAAAAACACCACACTTAAAACACTGACCCAAAAAAAATATGTGTGCCACCTTGAAAACAAAAATTAATAGACAAAATCAACTGGTGAGCTTAAAAATTCTACTACCCCCTTACTAAGCATCGCCTGGCACCACAAAATAACCTCCCAGGAGTGTGAACTTCACTTCTAAAAACACTAACCTCAACTATGAGGAATAAATGTGCAATAACCCACAACTATAATATTGCCCCATGCCCTAAAACCCACACACAAAATGTAAGGGTTTAACTCCCAGGAACACTCATAATAAAATGTTGCATCTCCTCAAAAATGGGTTCTCTACAAAGGTTTTTTCAACTACAAACACCTGGCCACAGCGTGGAGGCAAAACCCCCATTATATGCTAGCTTTAAACAACCACAACCACAACTACAAATGCATCACACTCCTCACATGTACTACTACTATACCACGTACCACACACACATTTAACAGCTACACCCATACTAGCTCCAATACGCCTCCTAGTGTCACACGCACACCCTACTCTTGCGCACACTAACGCAATTCCCAATGCTCTATCCACAACACACAAACACTACACATATATATGCATTACGAATCTCCATCTCGTGATTTAGGGATGTGTTGTACCACCAGCCATGGTGGTGATCAGTCACCATGCTGGAGGCACAATCAAATCACAATGATATTGCCACAAATGATGCTAAATAAACAGCACATCCCTGAAAAAATGTATGCATCTTCAACAGAACTATTTGTGGACATTTTAAATTTCAAAACCCAAATGCATCATTGTACTCTTAGCAGAACATATTTTCATGTCCCTAAACGAATATTGTGCACTCTTAATATAATACCATACGTTCAACCTAACGCACATTTACCATTCATGTAATGCATCATAACACACACTGCACTCACCAAAATCACTAATGAAACTGCGTTAATTTCTATAAATCGTACTATGATAATCACCATAAACTCTCACGCCGAGCAACAACTTCATGAAAAATAATATCCACCTGTAAAATAAAATGTTAAAACATCCATTGTATAAACATACTTCATAAATCAACTGCTTTAAATGCGGCATGAGTTCTTTTTCCACACATTAAACTTCAACTTCTCCGCGATTCTTCAACGCTGTATTGAGCATAAATAATTTTAAGTAATGAGTGTCAGTCTCCAATTACCCAACAGCATTGCACTAACGTCATTATTCAGAATAAAGCCCACAGCAATGCGCTCTGTCAACAACAGTACCTCGTAGTTCCGAAAGCTCCATAAAACGCCTGCTCAATCTATTGATCTCCAAACAAGCAAGTCTGTAATAAACACTTACCCTCCCTTCATTTTCTCATGGCTCCGATGAGCATTGCCCGCTGTGTAAAACCGAAATAACTCTCATGGCAGTTTTTTTTTACCGGCGTAAAAATGCCCCAACACAATACCTGCCAGCTGTCTACAATCCGCTGCTAGGAACTCCTTGAACAATGCGAACGGTTAAAACTTTACTCCATAACTTTCTGCAGGAAACCTCCATGTTAAAACCTTTAGCTTCATTTCCTTGAGAGAACATCATCATGCTCTCTAACGTTGCGAGGACCGTTCCTCTAACCTTTCCAACACGGAAAGCAACTCCGGCGCTCCGGAGCTCCAATACCGGAATAATGGAGCAGGGCGCTTTCCATGCGTTCCAGCTCAACGTTAGCGGCTGGAACGCAGGGGGGCTCGCATGGGCGCGCGCCACCCACGGCCCCCTGTGACCCTCCAAAACGCCCAGAATCAATTTTCTTTTTTTCTTTTTTTTCAAATACCTATGAATTGCTTCTTCTCAGGGACCACAAATCCCAAGATCTTGCACTCCATATTTGCGCAACAACGCTCGGATCTGCAGCATTTCACTGTCCTGCCCAAAGTACACACAACCAGTGTGTTACACAATTACTAGTCTTATAGGGCAACTTGCAGCCTCGGCCCTCACCATCCTCCAGGGCTGACCTTCCATCAGCTGCAGTCATCCCTGATGCCAAACTCTTCTCAGTTCTTGGATCACCAGCAGAGCTGCTTAATACTGGCAAAATGGCAACCAGGCTACTCTTCCATTTATTTGCTTATGCTTATTAATCTCCAATACTCATCAGTCTCCACCTTCCTCTGGCTTCTTTAGATCCTCGTCGCCAAAATAATGTATCTTCAGGTGGTTCAATCTCACAAGCAGGACACACAGGAACCACCAGGGAGCCAGTGTTATAAAAGGTAAGTGCTTCTTTATTGGTTCAGCTTCAGAAGGAAAGTTGAGATAAGGAGATCAGTAGTATGCTGCCTCTACCCTTGGCTCTCTCCCTGCTAGTCCTCAACCGTCAAACCAGGAACCCTCTCACTCACCATCTTCCATGCCTCTCACAAACATTCCAAGCTCCACTCACAGACCCACAGCTTTCATACCATATGTAACTCAACCTGAGACTAGGATATAACAGTATTCTCGCTGTACTACTGACTGGGGATCAGAATTATAATACGACCCCCTGCTGCTGCTCAATGTATACCACAATCCACCACGAATTTAGCTGGAGATCTTTTTGGACCAAATTGCAGATACCATTTTGGGTGTGTTAATAGAATTGGTGCTCTTGAAATTTTAATTGTGTGGGATTTGTCTTATTCCCGAGTATGGGAGCTATAAGTGGGCCTCTGCGGAGGAGAGATGTGTGAAATGGGTCAGATTCTATAGAGAATGGGACCTATTAATCTGTAATGGAAACATTCAGGGTGATTGCCCTCCCAAGAACACATGGCAGGGTCAATAATAGACTACATGATTATCTCTCGCAATCTATTTCAGGACTGTACATAATTAATAGTAAAAGAAACAACTAATAGCGACCACAATAAGCTATGCTTAAAGATTGCTGTTGACTCTGTAAAGGAGCCAGGGGTTTATCCTAGCGAAGTAGAAGTCAATAAGGGGAAAAATAGTCTTTTAAGGTACAGCAGAAATGGTAGAGGTTTGAATACAAATTTGGAAAAGACAATTCAAACGATCCCGTTTGAGACATTAAAGTGGGAATGTGCTCCATCCTTTAAATTCCATGAAATCAAGACAGAAGATATGCTCAAAACTCTCAAATCAATGAAACCCACCACATGTGCAGAAAACATTATCCCACCTAAACTGATACTGAAGAACGCCAATATTTTCGCCCCCTTTCTTACCAAAATGGTGAACGCCTCCTTTCGGGAAGGTCGGGTAGCGACTGATATAAAAAAAGTCACAATCATCCCTTTAGCCAAAAAAATTTGACCAAAGTGATCCGGGTAAACTTTCTACTAAAGGTATTAGACAACATCGCCACAAACCAACTTCAGGAATTCGTCGAAAACCGTCTGAGTTTATTTCACAAACAATTATGTAAAGTTGTAGGAAAACTGCACTGTGATAAAACAATTCTACAGCTTTTTCTAGCTGTACCATCAAATTGCATGGAACAGGAATGAAAAAGAAACTTTGCAGGGCAACTATGAATATATTGCAAGAAATAAATAAACAGGAACTTAGAAAATTGCAGACTGCATTTGTTGCAAGGGTTCAGTGCAAATGTAATTAAACAAGACTACAGCTTTATCTAGCTTTATCATTAAATTGCAGTGAACAGCAAGGGAAAAATAAACTTTGTAGGGCTTTAATAAAGATATTGCAACAAAAAAATGAAGTGGAAGGTAAAAAATGCCAGAATTAACTGGATGGAAGGTGTCAGTGTGAATTGAATTGCACGTTACCGAGGAAAGTAAATGAACAATTGGCAAATTGCGCAATGGACTTTGATTCAGAAACAGGATTTTCAGTGGTGACAGATGAGGTTGAAGAGGAGTAGGGAACACAATTGGAAATAGATGGCAAACTGTTTGTGGGAGTGACATTGGAAGTTGGGGTTGAAGAAGAAAGGTTGCCGGATCCATGATGCAGAAGAGATAAACACTTTAATCTTTCAGCTGCTTGTGGCTGCCCATAACTCTGTTGAAGAAGCATTACGATGACCGGTGACAGACATCATTTGATGAGATTCTAGTCCCGCATTTGATAGCAGTTGTACTGCGGTGACGCGAATGGATTGATTGGTATACTTGCCTTGAAGATGTGCGCGATGACTGATTTTGACCATTAAAGTGCAGAGAGTATTTTTGCCCAATCGTTTGTTTGAATACCAGATTTGTTCTGTAACTAGCTCTTGTTTTGTAAGACGACGGGGAGCTACAAAGAAAAAAGGTGCATCAGGAGGAATCCTGGATATGTATTGTACCAGTGAATTCACTGGACAGTCGGGGGCATGAGGAATGGCATACAAACGGCCATGAACATTGCTGCGTTGTCTTTCAAAAAGAAGATGATGGTTTTTGGTTAGCTCGTTGAAAGTCAGGCTGGCATACATATTGCCATTTTCATCAGTGATGACAGTAAATGCATTGGTGGATAATACTCTAAATCCCTCACGTCCGCGATAGGAAAAATGTATCTGGATGTCAAACCACACCTTAAATTGCAGGCTATCTGGAGAATCAATGTTGAACACACGAGAAGTGCGTAATTTCTGTAGGTCAAGGTGAGAGATAGCATTTTTGTGTGCAGCAGTATCTTTGCTAGCTCTTCGTAAACATTTTATAATACTCACAAATACTTTATTGGCACTTACAAAGGCCTGGATGTGCATTATATTATTGTTACGGCTGAATGGAGGATTGTTCAGATGACCTTTGATACGAGAACGTAAAGAAATCGGGCTTTGTAGTTGGTACTCAGTGCCAGCTGCAGTGCGAACCTCGGCCTAGAAGTGCCAAAGGAGAGCTGCCAAAGACTGGATGGGTTCTGTTTCCAAGGATGAACAATGTCCTTTTTCAGAAAGCTAGCTTTTAAATGTGACAACTGCCCAATTGGTGGCAACTTGTGCTTTATTCAGTTCAATTGTATCTAAATACAAATTGCCCACACTAGCATGTCTGTTTGCTGCTATTGATTTACTGGTAGAAATAGTGGAAGGACTTTTACCAGTACAAGTGAAGTGGCTGTACTTTGTTTCTGATTCAGTTGCTTCCAGCCACTCCTCAAATGTTTGAGAACCAAAAAGATTGAAATGTATACTGCTCGGCATTGTCACGTTGTGAATATTGCTTCGGGCAATATATTCATTTCCCTGTGCCATCCGGACTGCTTGCAAAGTATGGGGCGTGCACAATGTTGAAGTACCACAGAGATAAGTGCTGCTTGTCAGGATTTCGCAGTAATGGCGTTTGCGAATGGAATCTCGAGGGAAGAAGGAAAGACTGTTAACTGCTGCGGCGCGAGGAACGTACAGTGAGGAATTCCGTGTCAGGTAAAGCCTGCGTTTTGACCAATTGCGTTAGCTTTTTCCTGAATGTGATGCACCCTCTGGGGTACTAATCTTTGTTCTAACGTGGCATACCTTTCGTATATAAGAAGTTAAAGAGTATATATTACTGAAGAAGACAACAAGCATTTCCCAAGCCAAGAGTCTCCCCATATTAACAATGGTCAATATTAGTTTTGTCAGCTGCAGTACTGCTTTTTGCAATAATGGTGGTAGACTATTCACAAACTGCTCTAAAGCTAGAGCTTCAAGATGTTCATCCCAAATTTTCTCCTCCAACCAGTGACAAGGTGTACTGTACCCGTGCTCCTAATACAAACAGGGTTTCTCCTATCCAGAGCTTCAGCTCTCAGAATTTGTTCCAATAAAGGTTTTCCGTCTGCCCAAGCCTCTGCAATAAACCTTCCTTGATTGCTGCAAAGGTGCTAGTTCTCAGGGGATTTAGGCTTTGGTAGGCCATTTGTAATTCTCTTTGTAGCAGCGAGGGCCAGATAACAAGTCTTCACTTGCTCACTCCATCAGAACTGCTGGGCTAAGCGTTCGAAATTCAAAAAAACAAAAGAACAAGAACAAAAGAACAAAAACGTTCTGGAACCTGTGTTCCGCCTCTATCGGATGGTCAACCAGGCGCTGGATTAAGGCCACCAAAGTGCCCATGTTCTCGGGTTTGGTTTCATCGATGATCGGTCTGGGATCTACGACAAATGAAAATATTTCCTCCTCAAACCTCCTTGTTAGTTCATTGAGCTCGAGGGGTCCTTCCAATAGATTTTCTGAGCTACTTCAATAGGTAAACTCTCCAAAGCAATCCTTTCTAGTTTTATCCCAGGTCTTCGTAGACTCAGCTTTATTCCTAGTAACCCAATCAATGGTCGGTTGTCACTTATCTTAATCACCAAGTTAAGTTTGCTATTGGGGCCTATCGCAAAATCCAATAGTCTGGTGTTATCGGCAATGGGTCATCCCTAAAAGAGTATCTCTGTTGAGTCGTACACATCTTCCTCGTCCCAGTTCTTCTAATGGGCATCGTTCCGTAGAAGTAAATGTACCCATAAGGAATCTCTGAGAGGCATTCTGATCGTGCACTGGGAATTTTTAAAGGTGTTTGTGATTTTGGAATAGTAGGGATGTTTTGATGGTAGCCAATGGGGACAGGACTCTCTCACCCGTCACAGTAGATAATTGGGGAAACCGAGGAATCTCCAAAAAAGGAAATAATTCATTTTTTACCGTGCACATAGACAAGTATTAAGAAACCTATATAAACTGAGTCCCAGAGGGAGGGGCACACTAGATCGGGTTCTATCTATCTCAAGGTATTGTGCTATATTTCTGTTCTTCTCATGTGATATGCTACTATTAAAGTGTTAATAGACTAACCTCACTTAAATAGTGAAGTAGTCTTGAGTTTTCCCTCGCCACCACCCAAGAGAGAGAGATCGGCCTACAAAAACACAGCTACCCTAATCTATCCCATCACAGCCGACGGCAACTTCCCTTTCTTGCTCATCTTAATGCTCTTTCCCCCACCCAACACCCTTACCCCCTACACTGGGTCTGACACTAGAGTTCCTAAATATGGATTGACCTACACAAAAGGTTAATGTATGAAATATGTGAATGCTGATAATTTGAGCAATATGTAAGCACATGCCCGTACTAGTAATCACCAGCTTTCAGGTTCCAGTTTTTACTCCATTGGTTTGCCCACCCTGCAATCCTCAAGCTTAAAATTGCAGTCTTGACATCCCCGGGGGGAAAGGGAAATAATAAACCAGGTCCTGCTTCCCGCCCACTGAAGCCTTGTGATAGTTCTTGGTGGCTTGCACTGACCTGTGAAAAAACATAAAATGGTACTAAAAATCTCGCCTATTTTCCTGGTCTTTCTAGTGTTTGTGTGTGATTAGCTCTGACTCTTCACTTTACCTTTTATAATATGAGGAGGGGGTTTTTTTGGGACCCTCTTTTTTGGTAAGGGGGACCTACGTCATGAGGGAGTCTAATATATTGCAAAGAGGGGACTTAGGCTACCCCGCCTGTCAGACTCTGGCCTGGATTAAATTCAACACATTGTATTCAAATCCCGATTGGTGATCTGTACATAAGAGAACACCTTAGTAGCTTTACATACAATAACAATTTTATTTATGTCAATCATAAAAATAGCATTACATAGCTATCCTCCGAAATCTTTGTTTTACCTTCGATTCCTGGGTAATAATACACTGTTCGAGGCTTCACACATCAACCTTATACAATGAAACTTCGCATACAGTTTGTGCAGTGTGGGTTAGTACATCTAGTGACTTTAAAAGTGGTATGGTTGTCTTCACATTTCTCAAGTCGACACTTAGTGGTGTTTCTGGCGCTCTGTAGGTTGCTGTTATTCAGGTGCCGTCTTCAGGACAAGTGAGAGGGACTTGGTTGTGTTCGTGATGTGGCACGTAGGTGTAACATCTAAAGGTAAGGAGGAATAGAATTAAAAATGAGGTGTTTCTCTTCAAGGGCCACTGTACTATCGACAGTCAATTGAGGATCGACATAATGGGGGCTTTTATTCCACTGATGCATCTGTGTAAGCAACTGCCAAAACATGCACTCAAGCTTAAACAGTACAGTGCAGAATGGGTTAAGGGTGCACCAGATAACATTTTCATGCCATGGCCACAAGGGGGATCGCTGTCAAAAGCGGTTTTGATCACATGACCACATACTTGCACGCTGTGTACACAGGAAACAAAATTGGAAAAGAGGGTAGCTAGCAAGCTTAGATCTTTGGGAGATGTACTAGGAGAAACGGGAAGATCCGCCTCCTGAGGACTGGATGCTTAACCAGTGTAAAGAGGGGATGTCGAGCCTTCTGCTACCCTTATTGTGCCTGATGTAAATGGCGATAGTACAAGAGATGATGGATTATATCCATTAAGGGAATTAAAAGCGGCAACAGTATATAGTAATCTGATACATGAACCGTCTGCTTATAGCAGTGATGAGAGCCCAGATAGGGCTCCAGAGAAGGAAGTACTCTCTGAAGGTCTTACAATACAAAGAGAAAAGTGAACAACCTAGTGCGACCCTAGAAATAGAACGGGAGATTAAATGATCGAAAGGAGAAAATGACAAGGCTGACGAGATAGCACTCGTACAGAATGAATGGATGGGTGGACAGATACTGCTCAAACTTGATGGGAAGAGCATTGAGGAAGTAAGGAAAGGAGAAGATCAAGATGAAAAGGATAAAAAAGACAGGGAATGAGAGAAACAATTGAAAGAAGATGAGTACAAAGAAAGAATAGACAATGACAAGAGCAGATGTATCAGGAGAAGCCGCTTAGAAAGGAAGAAAGAGCAGAACAGCAAAACAAATATGACAGCAGGCAGAGAGCAATCAAAGAACGAGACAGGCTAGAAAAGAAGAGAAGAGGAGGAAGAACACAAATTACGAGATAAAAGAATGCAAAGACGCAAGGACGAAGAGGTGCGTAGGGCAAATTAAAGAAGGGTAGTGAAAAGACAGGAGGAGGAAAGGGTTAGAGGGGAAGCAAAGAAACAAAGGGAATTTGATGAAGATGAAGAAATGGAACGAAAAAGGAGATAGGGCACACAACATTGATCACATTGAGAAAGAGCTGATGGAACAGAGCCAGTAATATCATGGGACGACATCGAGGAGTTTCTCCCGTCGCAAGAAGCAATGCCAGGACCGTCTAAACCTAGATGGACATTTTGAGATAGGAACCATCAGAGATAGGATTGATAAAGCTTATCAGGAGATGAGGACAAAAAGTGAATCGAGACGCAGGGGAAAAGAAGATTGATCTATAGTTGCCCAGTCACGAGGCAAGGAAGGAAGCTCGTTTAGTCTCAAGCACCGAGGGTTGTCTTTGGACAGGCTGACCCTAAACCGAGATGAGAAAGACAAAAGCCATACTAGTTCGGGGACTAGATTTGTCAGACGAAGACAGAGAAACCTTCCGTGGGGAGTAGGGGGAAAGTGCATGCGGTCCTGAGGGATGTTTTCAGACAGACAAGGAAGTGAGATGGTCGGATTTAGACCAGACTAAAGATAGGACGCCGGAGCACATGGCGTGCCCAGAGCGACCTAATAGATGATTGCATAGTGAGTGGGGGGAATCGCCATCATATGTGAGCAGGTTGAGGTCATTACCAGGTAGAAGGCGATCAGGAACCATTGTGCCTACTATGGATAGGCAGTCGATGGGAGCCGATTGCGGATGTGGGATTTTGCAATTCCCTTTTTTGGAGAAAGGAGGGGTCAGACCACAATATATCCCCTGGCACCAGATGGATAATGTTAGGCAGAATCATATGCAGTACCCTTTGGGAACACTACACACAATTAAGACTACAAGTGTAAGTACACTTTCCCCTTTGGTACAAGCATGTACTACACAGTAATGTGGTAGCAGTGGCTGAGCAGCCAGACCTATCGCAAGAGTAAAGTGAGCAGTACAATAGGTTACACAAAGGACTAGCAATCACAGTGATTCAAGCAAACACTTACTCAAGGTTTCTTGGTAAAAGAATATACATTTATTTACACAGTCAGTTGGAAAACATTCCACTAGTAAGAGCAGCTCAATATCACAATCTAATACACTACAATACACAACCAACCAGTTTCTGAACAAGTTCAGCTCCCCTGAAGTGGGAGCAAAATAGCGCTTCAGTTACTTTAAAAAGGGGTAAAAAAAACAAGGTTAAAAGAAAGATAACAAGATTTAAAGATGACCCTGGCCGAGGCCAAAATTGAAATCGTTACCAGCTTCAAATATCTGGGTATTCAAGTCGACAGTTTGGGTCTGGAAAAGAATCTTGTCGATCAACTCTGGGAAAAGGTGAAAAGGTTAACAACGCAAACCAGAGCAGTGGATCGCAAGTACGGCAAATTTTCCTTGATCCCGGCTATAACTTTCTATAATGCTAAAGCTGTGCCGGCTTTGACCTATGGAACTGAGTGTGCGTTATATCTTCGGCGAAATATCTGGACTAAACTTGAAGGCCACCTCTGGAGAACAGTCCTAGGCCTACCTAAATCTACCACCATGTCGGCTATAAGAAGAGAGCTGGGCCTTATATCGTTAGCATCGATGGTGGATCAAAGTGCCATGCGCCTTTATAGACGAATCATCATGGCGGACACTCTACCCATCTATAACACCATACGGGAGGAAATTGAATTAGGCAAGTGTGTGGCCTTTAACAAATGGGTGGAAGTGAGAACAAATTATCTGTTCAGAATTGGAAGTGCAGAGAAAGACCTAAAAGAAAATCCAGAAAGAATTAAAAAAAAGATGGAAGACATGGATTGGATCGAGACAACAGAAAAAGCGGTGGGAAATAAACTCCTGAAACATCTCCCCCCCACCTTCAATAAGGGGAAAAAAACGCTATTGTATTGTGTCAAGTTTCCAAATAAGAAGATGAGAATGTCGATCATGAGAGCGAGGCTCAACCTCCTCCCCACGAGAGAGATCACAACTATTAGAGGAGCAGGAACTGAAAAACATTGCCGGCTATGTAAAAACGACCAAACTATCGAGACGTTCAAGCACCTCGTGATCGAGTGTCCCTACACAATTTAAAATAGAAAGGCATACCTCCCTTCTTTGGCTGAAAATATGTGGATCTATCAAGAAGATGAAATCTGGAATAGACTTATTTCGGGAGAAAAGACAAGATGGACTCAGGCTCTGGCCAAAATTATCGATTCGATTTTTGACCAGATGAATACCCTTAAGATTGAGGGGGCCTTGATACGTAACATTGATCCACAGGAATAATGCCCACTAGGCTTCGGGATAAGGTCGCCGAACTCGAACGTCAGGCCGGGCCAGCCTTTCGAGGGAGATATTTTATGTTTTATTTTAATACAAGTAGATTGGATTAAGAAGATTTTGACAAAACTCAGTTTTCACTGAGTAAAGCGCAAATAAAAAAAAATAAAAAAAAAAAAGATAACACAAATACTTTGCAGAGGAAGTGCAAATTGTTTCAGTTCACTACAACCAGAAATTCAATTCAATAGCCCTTGGCCAAAGTCAATGGTTCAGAGTCTTGTATAGGATAGCATAGTTCTGGTAGTAAACAGTTAAGTCTTTGCCATGGTTCTTAGAAGAATTTGGTCAGGCGAAGAGTTATATGTTGGTTTAGGGAAGGACAAGCCTTTAAAGTAGGGAAAGTTTCACAAACTTTCACCACGGCCGAATGGAGTTCGGCACCGCACTTGCACAGTACCTTGTAAGTGAAGAAAAGCTGTAGCTGAGGCAGTTGTTCCTGGCAGTTCCTGCAGATCTCATTGTTCCTGAGCTTCAGTCATGGGGACAAGAAGGAGGATGTCGGGATGTTCCTGCACTGCCCAGGGAAGAGGCCACAAGCTTGGCAAAACATCGGTTTAAGGTGTGAGTGCCTTAAAGACCACAAACTGGTATCCTTCCCACTGGCTATCCGGTTTTCAACAGCACTCAACCAGTATGGGGATGGTGTCCAGGCGGCTTGCGAGTTGGTTGTTCCCACCAAACTCAAGGGAAGAAGTTAACCTTGAAGGGCTTCTGTGTCGATGGAGTTTCAGGCAATTCGGACCTGGACCAGGAGTTGCAGCAATCGCCTTCCTTCAGCTCGTCTTCAGTTCTTTCGTTCCAGTGGTCGACTCTGCTTTCCAAGTCCATAGACCTGCTTTTAAACAGTTTTCCCCCATTCATTCCAGCCTGGCTGTCCTTGCCGGACAGCCAGCAGGCCAATCACGCCCTAGTGCATTCAGGACTCCTAGGAGACTAAGCAGAGGGAGTTTCGGGCACCTCCCTCACATCTTGTCCACCCCAGACACTCAGGCGCCAGAGAAGGGCTTCATGACCGAAACCCGCCAAAGGCCAACGAACAAAGGGACCAAACCTGGTTTGACGCGCAGAGACAAACACAAGAAGGACCTTTCCAAAAAGAAATCGCAAAAAAAGTCGACCGGAGTCTGTTTTTACAGATAGGTCTTGGGCGCCATATTGGAAAACATGGCTGACCTGATTTTTACCTACCGGTGTTCGCGGTCGGGAAAAATCATGGTAGTGTGTTTAAAACCACTGCCACCAGCCATTTCAAGTGGGAAAGGGTAACATTTGACTGTTACATGAGTGTTTAGACTCAGGGGATACTAGGCAACCCCTCCAACACTCTATAGGAAGATAGTGTGTGCTGGGTCTGTAAATTTAAAAATACTAGTAAAGTCAATTTAACTTTACATGCTCTGAGAGACAGTAGTCAGTCCCATAGAAGGTATTTAAACCTTCGGGAGCCTGAAAGACACCCCTCTGCCACTGCACTGAGGGTGCTGTGTGACACACAGGAAAAGATGATGCCTATGGAGTTGTTTTAAAACTCCATATCCAAAGAACACAAAAGTAAAACACACATCAAAATACATGAAAGAGTGGGAAAAAAGGCTCACACTCTTTCCAGGTAGAAATTAAAATCCTAGAAATCCAGCCATTGCTGGGGGTCTCAAAAGGTAAGGGAAATTACCACATTCTCGAGAATTCTCCCTAACAGATAAGGATCATTTAAGATGCAAACTCCCTAGTTTTATGTCTGGTGCAGGAAAATTGATTTATGAGCTAGAGAAAATGACCAGAGGAAATACTCTAGCCATAGGGGAGATTAAGGGTCTCCTAGCAGCTATTCTTTGGGAAAGGGCTGATGACATTTGGACAGGAGCAGGTTAATCACGTCTCACGGCACAGTGTACAGCTCATGATGGGGCGGCGTTTAATAATTGTAGGGGGGCAGTCTGGAAAGCGCTTATGTTACAGTATCCTGATACATCAGATATGGGTGCAAATATGGCACGTAAGATGAAAGATGACGAAGATTCGCTTGCTTACATTCAAAGTATTCAGGAATGCTGGACTTTGGAAACGAGGGAGCTGTGGGGGAAATCAATGCCAGTATTTTAACACATTCTGTGTCAGGGGTTGCCAGAGCAAGTTCGGAGACAGCTCATGAAATTAGTGGGAATGGAAGCGAAGCCATGGGCAGAGATACAGTTGACTATTTCACATCATTGGCGACTGTTGCAAGAGAAAAACAAGAAAGAGGATGCTAGAAAACGTGATGAAGCCAAGTTAGTTCAGAAGAAACTGTCAAAGTATGCCATAGAGGGAGCGGTATTGACGAGCGGAGAGGGGTTAGGAATGCAGCAAGCAGTGAATATGTCACAGGCGAATAATCAATGTCAATCGGATCAAGGAGGGATTGGGTTTATGCCGAGTGGCAGAGGAATGGGCTTCTGGGGAAGAGGAGGCTGCCAGAATAATCAAGGAGGCTTTCAAAATAACCAAGGTGGGTTACCAAATGTGCAGAAAGATAATCACAATATGCAGGGAGGGCAAATCAGAAGGCTCACTCCTGTATGTTGGATATGTGGAATGACAGGGCACATCGCGCAAACATGTGGGATCCAAGGGAATGTACAGAATGGGCAATTCTCAAGAGGAGCGGGAACAACTTATCCTCCAGCATATAGTTAACAAAATAGGGACGGGTTCACCCAAGAGCAGACAGTGTATGTATCAAGCACAAGTGCCAAAAATGCAATAGGCTTTGCAACCACAGCAAGCAACATTGAATCCGCTGCAAGAGCAGTCACAACACGCACCCATGCAGATACAGCAGAGTGCAAACACGGGACAGCTATTGACTCCTAGAATAGGGGGTGTCACTGTCATGGGAGGAAGTCCTTTTATAGGCACTGGAATAAACATTTACCCACAATAGGACAGCTCAAAGGGTGACTTGATGTGTTCAGTACTATCGGTGACACTAAATCTTCAAGAGGAACCAAGCGCTGATGTTACCATAGGAGGCAAATCCTTTTCTTTTTTAGTAGATACTGGGGCAACTCGCTCATGTATATGAGAGGGAAAATATCCATTATCGGGAAATGCCATGAAGGTGCAAATCTTCTCTGGAGCTACAAGTAGAGTTCCTTTTACTGATAAATTGCCAGTATCTATAGGAGAATGTGACATGTCTGTTCCATTATTGTATTCAAGACAGACACTGGTTAATATTTTGAGCCAAGATTTAATGCTGAAGTTGAACATGATGATTTCCTTTACTGATGAAGGCATAGTGTGTTCCATGCTAGGAATACATTATTTAAAGTTGGCGAATTTATCATGGCTTTACAGGGCAAATGGATCTGCGAGGATACCTTACGAGTTCCTGTTCAGGCCACAGGTATCTATGGACAATGAAGGGGGACAGATTATTCCCCTAGAATTGCAGGCAGCCATAGTATGAGGGGAATTGGCCATGCTCGAAGGAACCGATGACGAGGGCAGGCTATGGAGAACGGTAATTGCAATTGGGGAAGGGTACAGATTGACTGACGTCACTGATTAGGATATGTTTAGAGATGATCCGTTAGATGGTGAAGTAGTGTTCGAAATGAGTATTACATAATGGATTAGAATAGAAAGAACGGAGATTCCACAGCGAATGGCGATAGTGCGGAAGGGCCCAGCATTTTTCCATGGAAAAAGTGCCAACCTCTTTATGGACTACAGGCACATATAACGTAGGTTTATTGAGGGGGGTTGGAGAAGATAAGATTAAGCTGAAACCAGAAGCAATTTTACCTCGAGCAAGGCGATACTAAATGTCTCGAGAGGCAGATGAGGAGATTTTTAAGACTATATCAGCTTTGATGGAACAAGGCATCTTGGTGATGTCAGAGTCACTGTGTAATACTGCTGTGTATCCTGTGAAAAAATTGAAGGGGGTTCTAGCTTTTAATTCGGGACCCCAATTAATTGTAGAGGCAGAGTTTCCTGTAGTTCCAAATCCTGCGATGATTCTATGTAGTATTCCCACAGAGGCATGATATTTCACAGTGATTGATTTGAAAATTGCGTTTTTCTCAATCCCGTTGCATAAGGGTTCCCAAGATCTTACGTCGGTCACGTTTTGTCAGACGAAGCTGAAAAGTACTTGTTGCCCAAGCGTTCTGTGAGTCTCCATCGATATTTAATAGGGTCCTGTAGATGGACCTAAGCAATATTGATTAGCCAAGTGTTGTGCTGCAGTACGTAGATGACATTTTAGTTTGTAGCACAACGGAAGAAGAGTGCAGATGAGACTTGATTGATGACTAGCCTAGCAGACAAGGGATATAAAGTGGACTAGGAAAAATTGCAGTATTGTCAGGAAGATGTATTGTAAATAGGCCAGTTAATCTCGCATGAGGGAAAGAAAGTTACACCTGAAAGAGCTGAGGCAATTATGAAAATGCCAAAACCGCACACGATAAAGCAAATGAAGCAGTTTCTGGGATTGTGCAACTATGTTAGAGCATGGGTATTTTATTATAGTTCATATACGAGACCCCTATTGAAGGCTTTGAAGCAAGCACAAGTGAACAAGGAAAAAATTGAATGGACTGAGGAAATGGTGGAAGGGTTTGAGGAGAAAAAAGCAATTTGTACAGCTCCAGTTTTAGGAATTCCCAATTATTCTGAGGAGTCCTCCTGTTCTCGCACACAAATGGAACAGTTATGACAGCGGTGCTTACACAGAGGACCACACTTGGGTACAAACCTCTGGCATATTACAGTTGGATTCTAGATCCATTATGAGAGGACACTTCCCACTGGTAGCAGCCACGTTCGCTATTGAGAAGTCTGCAAGCATTGTAATGGGGTGTTCCATTACTTTATTTGTGGAGCATACATTGTTTGTTGTTTTGGAGAAAACTTAGGGTACACTGACGTCTCAGAGGGCTTCTGCTTATGAGGTAGTTATATCAAATCCGGCAATCAAAATAGTCAGGTGTGAAATAGTGAACCCTGCCACGTTTGTGGCCGAACCTTTGGCAGCGGATGAGCAAGTGCATGATTGCTCAAATTACGAAGAATTCTATGACGAGATTCCGAGCGTGAAGGAGAATGCTCTGGCAGGAGGGGAGGCTCTCTTTATTGACAGGTCTTCAGAAATGTATCAAACTGATGTGGAAAGGCATTCAGGTTCGGCTGTGGTAAGGCACAGATCTAATGGGGAATTCGAAGTAATGGCGAGTGCAAGACTACCATCTCACTTTTCGGCACAGGCTGCAGAATTGGTTGCGCTTATCGTCACGCTCGAAAATTATGCAGGGCAGGAATTGACGGTGTACAGTGACTCCATCTATGTGACGTCAACCGTGCACGCAGGGCTAGCACATTGGAAAAGGAGGGGCTACCTCAGAGCGGATGGCACTCCAGTACAACACGCAGCATTATTGGACAGGTTTATTAAGGCACTACAACTCCCAGTAGCCGTTTAATAGTTAAATGCGCAGCACATACTTAGAGAACTGATTTTATTTCACGTGGAAACTAAGCCATAGGCGAAGAGGCCAAAACGATTGCATATTCAACTGATATTTCAAGTTTTGATACTCCAGATGTGAAAGAGAAAATGGTCATGATTATGATTGTAAACAAAGTGTTTAACCATTTGTCTAGAACGCAGTTGATGGAAGTTGAAGGCAGTGCTCCAGAGGAATAGAAAGAGCTATGTACACGGAAGGGGTGTTCTTTATCCCCCTCTGAAGCATTGTGGCGACATGACAGCACTGGAAAGCCAGTGATGCCTGTAGCCTTATTAAGAGTGGGGGTGGAGCAGCTACACTATCCTGCGCAAGTATCTAGGGAGAACCTCGCAGCATCTATTGCGGAGGACTGGTTCGTACCAAACCTGTTAGAATATGTTGCTTTTTATGTAGTAAATTGCATTGTATGTCCAAGGTTTACTGCTGGGCACACACTGCGAACAATCAGAAGAGGGATTCCACAACTGAATGGTCCTTTTCAGCATTTACATATTGATTATGTTGATATGCTGCAAGTATGTAATGGATAAAGGTATATGATAGTGGTGGTGTGCCACTTTTCGAGATGGATTGAAGCTGGTCCATGCACACATCCTGATGCCACTTGCGCCACAAGGTTTTCAGTCCGAAAAGTCCTTCTTAGAAGGGGAGTATGTGAGGGGCTGAGATCCAACAATGGGCCCCATTTTGTAAATGAGGTATTCAAGCATGTTAGTCTTTTCCTTAGTATTAAACATACGTTTTCTGCAAGCGAACGGGATATGTGACCGACTCAGCAGTCCTCTCAAAGAGAGAATAGCTAAACTCAATTGACACTGAAGAAGGGATGGCTGTATTGCTTGCTCCTTGCATTATATGCATTAAGGAATCAGCCCGGGTTGGACCACCACATCACACCCCGTGAGCTAGTTACAGGAAGGCGAATGAGAACGCCCCTGACGCCTCCATCAAGGAATAGAAGTGATGCCCAGACAACTGCAGAATTGTTAGGAAATTAGCTATGTGCATATTTGACATGTATGACCACTAGTATCTCTGTCATTTCAGATGAACTCAAGCGGAAGGGGTGTTGGTCTCAGGACACAGATGAAGACCATTCAGCAACCGGACCAAAGGAATTACCTGTACCTAAACTTTGCTGGAGATTCCGTTCTAATCCGCAACTTCACTAGGAAGTGGCATGAGCCTCGTTTTAGTGGTCCTTTCTCAGGTTCCTGTTTAGCCTTCTGTAGGAGCTGCTGAACCCCACAGTCGCTCACCAGCTGCTCTGTGCCCCACTTTTGATTTATAGTGTGGATCAGATCAGATAGAGGGGGAAAGGGGATTGGGACAAAACAACAAATGACACAGGAGCTCTTCTTGCTTCTTTTTCACACCCTGCATGGGAATTAAACGGTGTAAAACACAATAGCACATTAACTTCAAAGGAACACTTCCAATTCTATTTAAGAACTGAAATATACGTGGGACTCCTCTGCCACGGCTTGGAGGAAATTATTCTTTTTATGCTTTTGCAGTCTTTTCAAATTCTAGATTACTTAAAAACAACTGTCTTTCTTCAAATTTCACAGGTGAATTTGAATTCTAAATATTGGTAAAGAACTCCAAACATCTCATCAGGTTCCAATAAAGGATTTCCAAGTGCTACTTTACTGATGAACCCTTTAATAGTATCACAGCCTGCTACCTATTGCCAGCCTTCCAACTTGGTTGTTTTTGTTTTCAAGAAGAAACTTGAGAGTAATAATGTTAATTTACTGATAAGATGCGCACCTCCGACTACATTTTCCAGAATGCCCAAAAAGATGTCCGCCGGCTTTTCAACTACGCTTGTGCGTATTTAGAAACCTTTTACAAATAAATGCTTCCGCAAATTAGTAGCTTCCTGGAGCGTCTGCGAGTCACTCAGTAATTCACTCCGTATGAACTGAGAAACAGGTACTGCCTTTCCTTTCAAATATTCACTAAAGTTTTGTATAAACGTGCTGGCTTTTTCCCCCTACACATGCAACCTTAGATTGAAGTTGCGTGCTGCGACGACACTCCTGAAACTCACTTGAACGCGTGAAAACAAATGCGTAGCTTCAAGGCAGGGAAATAAACAACACGCGAAAGGTTGCGTAAAACAGATTGTTCTTCAAAGGCTTTTGTCACAGTTCAAGAAACAACAATATGCGGCATATTATGTTTTCCCTCACAAGACTTCAATTAACTTGGCAGAGGCTCAGAATACCAGTAAAACCAGTATTTGGCTCAGGAAACTTCTCAATTGAAAGCTATGGCTCTTAAAGGAAGTCACACCTGTAAGTGAACTATCTGCAATGACATGTGATGTGGCTGAGGGCAATATAATTCCTGGCTCTGCCAGACTGAAAGGCAGCACTAGCAGGGGGGACAAAGAAAGGAAGTGTGGCTAGAGCTTGACCAAGAAGTGTGAGTTCCTATGGCACCCACTACCAAGGACAAACTGACAAACTTCAAAGGGTGTATTAACAGTCTTTTGTTGCAAGTTGAGCAAGGGGGAGACAGTTGGCTGTGGGAAATGAAGCACCGCCCTCCCATAGGTGACATTCTCAAAATTAACATTAAAAGGTTGATTCATTTTAGGCATTTTTCCCAGCACTCAGAATAAAAAATATATTTCGTTTTGTTATTTTTCCATGCAATTTCCAGGCGCATGTTAAGAGACTAAGTGCAGGTTCCTAGCACTTTGTGGGCTGAAATGCCCAGTAAAGACTTGTTTCTGGCTGATGTGTAAATGGACAAAGAGGAACATTGGTGGACAGATGGGAAATGAGATTATGAACATGTTTAATCATTTGCAGAGTTATAACTATTATGCATTTCATGAAAAGGGCAACAATTTGCCAAAGGGCTATGCTACCTCGCACAGAGTTGGCGACTGGCTTGTCTAATTCCCTGTGACCCACTGAATCCGCATAACTTCTTCTTATGGCAGTGGCTAGTATAAGTTTGGAGTTAACTCATATTTGCTAAAAAGTGGACCTGAGAAACAAAACTGCCATAAATGACCAAACAGATAGATAATACTCTCTCCCTGGGACCAATCAGGTCCAGGGGCGGAGAGAGGAATGATAGACTGTCCAACCCTGGGGGAAGGGGTAATTTGAGAGTACTCCCCCTAGAATGTAAAGTGAGTGATGTCATTTGGGCTATATAAGGGAGACACAAAGAGACACACAGACACACAAAGAATCCGGGAGACAGGAGAAAGAGGACGGAGACAGCTGATCCCATCCAGGAGAGTGCAGAGACCAGACCCTTCCCTAGCTGTCCAGAATTCCACCCAGGAGAGTGCCGCAATCAGACCCTTGCTTAGCTGATCCCATCCAGGAGAGTGCAGAGACCAGACTCCTGCCTAGCTGTCAAGAATCCCATCCATGAGCAAGCAGTGACCAGATCCCTTGTCTTAGCTTTCCAGAGAGTCCAGAATCCTAAACCAAGGCTTACATTGTAAGTAAAAAATAACCCCAGCCCTAAATTGCATAAACCTTTCCTTTTTGTAACATTGCATCCCATTGAAATTCCCATTGAAAGTCACAAATTGCAAATGTCATTTATGCACCATCCCATGGAAGAATCTGTTTAGCATGTGTATGTTAGCATATTCCCTGTCATAAATCTCTCAGTTGCCTGTAGAAATCCTTAGCTTTATTTTGAAGTAAATCAATTAATTCCTGTATAAGAAAATTCACGGTGTAAGTTGGTTACAATTCTAAATTACCCCCTTGTGCATAGTGTCTTTCTTTAATAATTATTATCCTTAAAGTATTGCCTCAACAGAATTAGGGCCTCATTATGAGTCCGGCTCGCAGAACTCGGAGTATGGCGTTCCCGTAATAAAGGTGCCGGTAGCTTACCGGTGTTACCGGACCGCCATACTCATAATGAGGTACTTGTCACTGAAAACCGTATTTGCCCATGTATTGTGTGCATTACCCTATGAATTCTTAACGTGCATCTGTCCCATTGAAAACCTGAACCGTAGTCCCATTGAGAGCAAACTCTTTTGTCTAGAATCCTATCTGTAATGTGCCTCTGTCCTTGTCCATGAAAACGGATTTCCAATTTTGAAAGATAAACCCTTTCCTAAGCTATTTCAATCCTGTGCAAATCCTGTGTAAAACGAATTTCCATTTGCCGTTTGTCTTTTTCCCTTTGCATTCGCTTTCTTCCCAAAATCAATTTTCCTACCTCATTTCCACGTTGTTCTGTCTGCAGATTAGTAGTCTCTGAGCTTCCCTATCTCCTCAAGTGTAGCAACATGAATCTCCTTTCATTCTGTCCCATAGGCGTGTGAGAAATAATCCAAATCCGATTCTGTCGTTTTTGCTCAAAAACAGGCTTTCACTTTCTTTTCTGGCTTCCCATCTTGGGGTGGTGGGCTCTATCTCAAATCTAATTTTTCTCTCTCTATCCTTACTCTTTGCCACTCCCTTACAGTCAAAGGGAATTAAGTTAGCTAATGGTTGGGATGAGTGTGGCAGGGGGGAGTGCTAAACCTTAGTGCTGTTTGTTGCTTTAAAACTGTTATTTTTCCTGTTTTGACATTAAATATCCATGTAAACTGTGATAGGATTTCTGAACCAACTGTTCGGTAGGAATCATTGCATTTGTGTGCCACACCATTGGTGGCTGTTGTAAAATTGTTTGATTTTCCTTTTCACTAAACCATAAATTAATACATATCTTATTGATACACACCATCCTGGTTCCTGGTCCATTGTGACATGGGTGTTTGTGAGGGTTGGGTGCGAGACGGGTTGGAGGCCTACTCAAAACGAATCCGTGGTTTATTAAAAATAAAAAGCGCTTTATTGTACGCTGCATTCATTGTCGGGTAAGGTGTCCCTGGCTGGATTGTGCTGTGTTATAAATCGTGACAATGTGGGGGCTCGTGCTGTGATTGAGGTTAGAGTTTTCACCTTCTAACACAGCAGACTAACCCATTGAAGGTAGTGTTACTTTCGGTGACTAGGACGCTGTGTTGCACTGTAAAGGCGCCATCCAAAAACATGTACCCTAGGTATCAGGCCTGTGTCTCAAAATATTATAACCATAAACTAGGCAAGAGCAGGGTAGAGATGTTGTCCTTGCATAGATAAACAAAGGAAGAACACTCTTCATAATGAGCACCGTGGAAATGAACATAGCTAGGCAGCACCTTCTGTCCAAATTATTTGTTAGAGCGGAATGGGCACAGCAATGACTAAGTTCTATATGACTCAGAATATCAAAGATGAGCAGATTAAGATGGTCCAACAAACTGCGTACATGTACTTCCACATGCTAGCCATGGAAGAAAAGTACCAAGAAAGTGTAACCTCTGGGCAAAGTCTGAGCTTTTAAACCAAACACAGAGCGAGTTAAGGCTGAAAGAGGAGAAAATGTGAGAGAGACAAAATTCTGAGTTAGAGTTAGGAAATCTCATCAAGCAACTGAAGGACAAGTGGCAGTTCAGCAACAAACTAATTCAGAACAGGAGGCCCAATTGTCTGCACTGAAAGAGGAGTGCCAGGAAAGGGTTGATTCCCTGAAAGAGAGTCAACTAATTGAACCAACAAGTGAAATATAATAGAGCCGCTCAGAGGAGATAAACACTTTACAAAATCAAATCAAGCAATTGGAAGAGGAGAATAATAAGTTAATCATTAAAGACGTCCATTCCCAAACCGATTTGGACCAGGAACGCCAGAAGTTAGGCACTATAAAACAACAGAGAGATAACTTTAGTGAACTGAATTGCACACTGTATTAGGAAAAAGAGGCCCTATTCTAGGAAGTGTGCACATTAAAAACAGACCTGGAGAAAAGTGAGTCATATTTTCAAGTACTGACCAATCTAAAAGCAGAGTATGAAAAATTAATGGGGCATATAAGACAAATAGAATATGATCTAGAACAGACAATCCAGACCAAAAATGCTCAGAGTGAGGAGATGTATCTCTTACAACAGAAATGGTCTGGGTACTCCCAGACAATGCAAGAAGCACAGAAAGAAAATGAGGCACTTAGTGATGAGAACAGGGGACCCTAGAGCCAAGTAGTAGCACAAGAGAAGGTCATAGAAGTCAGTCAAGCCCTGATAGGAGAGGACAAGGCTCAGGCCTTCAGGCCTTTGCATACTGTCAAGAAATAGGGGCTGAGAGAGAGAAATCCAAGAGGTTAGACACAGAGTGTGCTAGGTTAAATAAGGACTGGAGGAACCCTGAACAGTTAGAGAGTGGCAGGGCAACCCCGGATCACAGCGTGATGCCCTCTGTAGCAAATGCTGCAAGCCAACTTACCACCCTATATGCGCAAGGCGCTGCTAACTTCATGTATACAAATTCACAAGAATCAGGAACCACGAGACAGCCGTACTCAATTTGGCCCAGCATGAATGAGCCGGCAGACCAGCGTCCATCAGAGATTGATGGACGTGCATCCCTGTTCAGGTTCAGAAATATTGTGGCCAATGTATCTGGTCAGGAAGACTCCTATGAAGAGAAATTCATGGAGTTAGACTGGCAGAAACATCAGCTACAAAGGAACCACCTGGACGACTTTGCAGATAAAAAGGAGTCTGAGTGTAGGCCCCAAAAGAGCATCGTGAAAACCTCCACCCAATCAGGGAGGTGGGGGGCTTTCTCCACCAACCCTGGCAGAAGGGAGGAGTCAGATGACTACTCCCCTGTGTGGAAGAGGGAGTACAAGGGAAGTGACCTAGAGAGCCCACAGTACAACAGGGGAGAAGAGACTGGGCCCCATCATTCTGGGAGAGACTCCCAGGCTCAAAGAATCAGGGAGTGCCTAGAGGATAGGGATGAGGGCGAATGGACTCAGGTGCAGCGGAAAAAGAAGGCTGCCAAACAAAAGAGAACTGGTGAAAGACCCCATTAAACAGATAAAACCCATTAGAAGTTTCATGACCATCTACCATAAAAATGACATGTACTCAGTCTGGAGCATCTGGAGCTGTATGACCAGATGATGATGTCATTTGGCATGAAAAATGATCAGAATTCTATGGAGTTTGCCAAATGGACATTCTCCCCAGAATACTCCAGCTTCTTTGCTGGGCTGGAGGATCAGAACCATTCAAGGTGGTCTACCTATAAGGCGGCCAACTTGAAGCACTTTTCCGCGCACTAAAACCCCAAGGAGGCTCGCAAGACGACCTACAACCTGCAGTGCGGAGAGGATCAGGCCGAGAGAATTTGTTCAGGAATTGAAGCAGGCATTTGGACAAACCACTAAGCTGGTGCGCACAAACAGTAGGGAGTTCATTAATACCTATTTCCATGATATGTTATGAGATGATAGGTTATTTATAACACGCTTAATACCCAGAGGTTTCTAACCCCGGACCCGGGGATCGAGCCTGTGTTGCTGCGTGGCTTCCAAGGTGAGCACGTTGCCTTTGGGCTATCCTCCCGGATGTACTTCCTAAATAGATTATGACGCAGTTGGTTAGGGACTTCCACGAGGAAAGGACCCTGGACTGGGTAATAGAGCAAGCGACCCAGATCTATGAGGTCCAAAAGCCAGTAGAAAACAAGAATCCCTCCAAAAACCCCAAACAAACCAACACCCCTGCTGCGGCCAGGGTAGCGGAGGGGAGGGCTACCCCCATTTTGGACTTATAAATGGGGGTGCCTAAAAATAAACCTCCCCTAACCAACCAAACCAGAGGCAGAGAAGACCCTCGGACCAGTCTCAAACAGATGGTACCCCACAAATGTGTCACCTGACTCTGCCACCTACATCAGCCCAAGGAACAAGGGGAATAGACCCATCTTGGGGTACTTGTGGACTCCTCCGGCTCAGGGGGGGATCCAATTAGGTGAGTAGGGCCCAGGAAACTTCCCTCCAAACTTCCCTCCGGAGGGCAGTAATCTTCCAACCTCTAGTTTAAGTTTCTTCCCTAGGTACCCTCAAAACCCCAACATTCAGAGCAACCCTCCTTACTCTCCCTGCTTTCAGGAGTCTAGACCACCCAATCAGGGAGAGGGGAGGCCAAGGATAGAGGGCTAGCAGGGAATCCCTCAATACCCAAGTTATGCTGGGTAAAGGGACCGTTACCCTTCCCGAGAGCAACCTAGATTTGACTCAAGACCCCCGTATCAACCAGAGAGGGTGTCCCGACTGGAGCGCTAGGTCCAGAGTTTGACCCAAGACCTGAGTCACGTGTTGAGGTCTCGGCAGAACACTCAGAACAGCTGGAACACAGGGTCTGGCACCCCAGAACAATGACAGGGAGAGAACGTCGACAACCAGCAGGTTCCAGAGGAGGAGGCCCGGGAGGAAGGGGGATTCTCTATTGTTCACATATTGCAAAAAAAGAAACTACGACATCTTGCACCCCCAACCGGTGCCCGTTCTATACAACCACCAATTACTATGCCCAAAGGACCCCTTCCCCATATTGCGTTCCACAATGGGACTTCTTACGCTGCGTCTGCTTCTGTGTCACCTTATGCAAGCAGCACCGCATTCAATGATGTCCCCACCCCTGATGTCACCCACCACGCCACTCTCAATGTCACCACGGTACTTGTGCAACGGGTACGTGCGCCCCCCTTGGCAGAGTTGAACATGGACCTTTACAACGTAAGAAAGCCCTTGAAATTCAATGAAAAAAGTTAGTTAAGGGACAGTTATGGTGAATAGGTACAGTGCAACAAAACTCTTGCAATTCAGTGACAAAATGGTGGTTGAGGCAACAATAATGTGAAACAATCTGATGCAACGAAACCCTAGAAATTCGGTGAAAACACTTTTGTTGTCGCAATACTATTGGGCCTTGGAATTTCGGCAGGTGATGAAGCTGCGACACCTTAACTATCATGCCACATTGCACGGCCCTTAGCACACAGATGACATATCAATTTACATCATTAATATCACATATGACATTTTATTTATTTATTTGTATTTGATTGTTTGCTTGTTAGGTGCTTATACAATAAGAAAATACTGTTTCAAAATGCCCACAGGGCAGCGAGGGAGCAAGGGTGGGAAATACATTAAAAACATAATATTTAAGAGCCAAGTGATTCGGGGAGGTAGAAGGGACAAACCTACTATGCCTTGTGAGTTTTCAGAGCGTGCAAGTGCAGCAAGGAAGAGGGAAGAGGGGTTAAGTGCTGGGAAATCTGAGCTCATGGGTGAGCCACAGATGAAGTGCTAGGAATGTTGAGTGCTACATGGACTGTGGCAGCAGGAGTTGTAAGTGTGAAACTCCAGGGTAGGGTGTGTGCAGATGCAAGTGCTGTGGATAGACAGGAGCTGGGCAGAATTGGTGTGGGAGGTCAGGCCCCGAGGATGCATAAGGGCCCAGGACACCGATAGCAGCAACTGTGGGATTAGCAGAGGAGAGAAGAAGGGAAGGAGGAGGAAAAGAGGAGAGTCTTAAGGAACTTCCGGAATTTGAGAGGATCCTGCTTTAGGCGCAGAGGGAGGGGGCGGCTATTTCATAGAAGGGAGCCCGCTGAGGAAAGTGAATGACTACCTCCCCTGTGTTTAGCAAAAGCACTTTACACACAAGGAGTTGGTGCCAGAGGAATGTAGTGGTCTAGATGGAGAGTATTTAGTGAGATACAGTTGAAGATAGTGTGCTATTGCAGTAGTCAGGCCTAGAGAGAACCAGGGTTTGGGTCACATTGAGTCTCTGAGGGAAAGTGAGAAATGGTCAAATTCCTTTGAGAAGGAAGAGCTGAAAGTTGGATTTCTTGGCAATGTCCTGAGTGTGAGGGAGGAAGGAGATAGAGGAGTCGAAGATGACTCCAAGATTTCTGGCTTCAGCTGAAGGCCCAGGGGGAGAGCCCAAGGAGGAAGGCCAGAGTGAGGGGAAGAAGGCGGGAGCAGGGGTCCCAATGGGTCTCAGTTTTACAGGCGTTGAGGCAGAGATCTTTGGAGGCGCACCAGGACTGGATGGCAGATGGGCAGTCAGGGATGATGGAGGGTGCAAGAGGATCAGCAGGGAGTTTGAAAAAGAGCTGTGTGTCATCTGCGTAACACTGGAAGTTGGAGGAGAAGGAAGCAATGAGGCATGCAAGGAGATCATGGTAGATGTTAAAGAGCTAGGGGAGAGTATAGAGCCCTGGGAGACACCACAGGTGGACAGGGAAATAGGAGAGCAGAAAATGCCCAGGATGATTTGGGAAGAGCAGTTAGTGAGGAAAGAGGTCAGCCAGTCCAGTGCCCGTTCCGGGATACCAAGGGTCTTCTTGGAGCCTTTGTATGAGGATGGAATGGTTGACTGTGTCAGAGGCAGAGGAGAGGTCGAGAAGGATAAGGACAGCTGGGGAGTTGGAGTCCAGAGATGCAAGCAGTTCTTCACGGGTGTTCGGAAGAGCAGTTTCCGTGCCTCTGGATGCTCAGAATCCAGATTGATGGTCGTGGAGAACACCAACAAGTTCAGTGTGTGAGTTGAGTTGGGACAAGGCCAGCTTCACAAGCAGCTTCCCCAGGAAGGGGGTGATGGAAATAGGGTGGTAGCTGGCAGAGCAAGTAGGGTATGAGGATAGTTTTTTCATCAGTGGGCGCACAAGGGAGTGCTTAAGGGGGAAGGGGAAGATCCAGTGGCAAAAGAGTGATTGCAGAAATCAGCGAGAGCTGGGGCAAGAGAGCTGATGGTATCCTTGATGGTCCTGGATTAGCAAGGGGAGACCTGTTTAGAAGAGACCTTCATGGAGCAGACAACTTTGGTAACTTCTTCAGGGGTGAAGGAAGAGAAGGAGGAGGGAGGGGGGAATGGAGGCAAGGGGTGTGAGATGCATACATGCCAACATTTGAACTTTTGTAAGAGGGAGAAATTAGTGCATGCGCAGCCCCTCTCTGACCCGCAGCCTGCAGCGCCTTTTACTGGAAATGTTGGGGGTGAGTTAAAAAAACATGCAAGAAAACATAAAACAGTGCATTTAATTATCTAGTGAGGACATTTGCTGCAAATAGAGATCTACCATAACCATCACCAAAAAACAGTATGCTTACTTGTATGTGGAGAGTCAGTTCTGTGATCTAAGAAGCACCCGTCTATAAACCTGGAAGATGAGTAATTGACAAAGATATACTGGCCTTAAAGAGGAGCCTGCTACAGCTGAATGAAGCACAGCTGCTCTTACCCAGTCAATGCAATTTCACAAATCCTTGTAGAGAATTAAATCCATGTGAGACAGAAGTTCCATTGTGAAGTTTCCTATTGTGAAAAATGAGGGAAGCCACTCCACTTGTGTGACCCAGGAGGAGCAAGTCTGGACCTTTGTCAGATGCTGCACTGATGAAGGTGAACTAGTGAGAGTAGATTACAGCAGAGACGTCAATCCATGTGAGGCAGCAGTTCCATTGTGAAGGCTCATATTGTGCAAAATAATGGAAGCCACTCTTGTGTTCCAGGAAGAGCAAGTCTGTACCTTTGTGAGATGCTGCACCGATGAAGGTGAACTGGTGAGAGTAGATTTCAGCAGAGACTTCAATCCATGTGAGGCAGCAGTTCCATTGTGAAGGCTCATATTGTGAAAAATAATGGAAGCCACGCTTGTGACCCAGGAAGAGCAAGTCTGTACCTTTGTGAGATGCTGCACTGATGGTGAAAGTGAACTGATGAGAGTAGATTTCAGCAGAGACTTCACTCCATGTAAGACCGCTGTACGGGAGTCCACTCGTGTTATTAGTGGACAGTGACTGGAATGAGTCTTATTCCAGTTACTGTCCACCGACCGTTTGGATGAGCAGGAAATTGGCTCATCTCATGAATTTCATGAGGGGACACTGCGACTGTGAGAGGAATATTTGTGGGTACTGCACTTCACTTTGATGCATTGCATGATGGTGGCCATTTCAGCATTTTAGATAAGATTGAGTTGAGTGGATGAGATAGGATGTTTATATGAGTAGTTTTTCTAGCATTGTTTTGTGGTCTATGTAAGTGTATGTATATGTGTTCAGTCATGTGTTAAAAGACACAGCCACCTGAAACCTAAAGATATGTCAATGTCAAAAATGTAGAGACAAATAAAATGTGGTTAAAATACTACAAATACATGAGACTGAAGTGGGTGTGTTGTTTGTAGTTTGATTGCTTTCCAGGGGCATCCCGCTTGAGTATTTGTTTCTTTGGTGTCTCCTAGTAGGTGTATTGAGGTGCAGTTCTATAACCTGCTTGTGAGGGCTATGTATGATGCACTTAGTAGGTGTATTGAGGTACAGTTCTATAACCTGCTTGTGAGGGCTATGTATGATGCACTTAGTAGGTGTATTGAGGTACAGTTCTATAACCTGCTTGTGACGGCTATGTATGATGCACTTAGTAGGTGTATTGAGGTACAGTTCTATAACCTGCTTGTGACGGCTATGTATGATGCACTTAGTAGGTGTATTGAGGTACAGTTCTATAACCTGCTTGTGAGGGCTATGTATGATGCACTTAGTAGGTGTATTGAGGTACAGTTCTATAACCTGCTTGTGAGGGCTATGTATGATGCACTTAGTAGGTGTATTGAGGTACAGTTCTATAACCTGCTTGTGACGGCTATGTATGATGCACTTAGTAGGTGTATTGAGGTACAGTTCTATAACCTGCTTGTGAGGGCTATGTATGATGCACTTAGTAGGTGTATTGAGGTACAGTTCTATAACCTGCTTGTGAGGGCTATGTATGATGCACTTAGTAGGTGTATTGAGGTACAGTTCTATAACCTGCTTGTGAGGGCTATGTATGATGCACTTAGTAGGTGTATTGAGGTACAGTTCTATAACCTGCTTGTGACGGCTATGTATGATGCACTTAGTAGGTGTATTGAGGTACAGTTCTATAACCTGCTTGTGAGGGCTATGTATGATGCACTTAGTAGGTGTATTGAGGTACAGTTCTATAACCTGCTTGTGACGGCTATGTATGATGCACTTAGTAGGTGTATTGAGGTACAGTTCTATAACCTGCTTGTGAGGGCTATGTATGATGCACTTAGTAGGTGTATTGAGGTACAGTTCTATAACCTGCTTGTGAGGGCTATATATGATGCACTTGTTGCTGCCTGCAGAGGGTTTTTTGGTGGCTGACATTTGTAACAGGCTACATTCTGTGACTTGAAGACATTCAACTTTGCAGCTAGTATTCCAGCTAGCGTGTTTCTTGTTCCCGTCCTTTGTGTAAACAGAGGTTGATGCATGTCCTTCTTTAACATCTTTGCATAGATGGAATCGGAACAGATTTTACGCAAGTACTAAAAAAGCCTTCACAGGAGGCATTGCGTGTGGCATCACTAAAAGAAACGTGGCCAGTTTTGATAGGTTTGGAAATAAAGGCATTTTGGTGATACAGTTTTGTAATTTTGATAGACTCTCCCATACAACATCAATTCTGTCACCTTTTGGCATTTCCTGATCGGTCATGATCTGATATTCTGTGAATTCACGTTGAAGATTTTCAAGCAGATTTGTCTGGAGTACATCTGGAAACCTATTCAGCAGCTCCCCATTTCTTCCATGGTTGCTTGGAGCCTGGTTTCAGGGTCTTAGAAGGTAAGTGATGTAAGGATTTTATCCGACAATGCAGGCATGCACTTCAACATGTATGTAGCAGAATGTATGTAAAAGCCTTTAGCTTCCAGTAGGAATATGTTCCATCCTGGTGAATGCAAAATATCTTCCTTTCTTGCTACCTGCCTTGTCAGTAGGCCCGCATAGATTTCATTTAGTGGCAAATGGTTGTCTTGATTTACGACATCAGTTTGGAGTAGCTATGCTGTTTTTGATAAAACCTCGGGTTTTCTGAAATTGCACATGAACTGGAGAAAAAGACGCCTGGCTGAAGAGTGAAGACGATGTATCATCGGCGACTCGCCTTGCAGTAATGTATTGAAGGAATCAAAGCTGGGAAGCACAGCTTGTACAAACATAAAATAAACTTTGTTACAGAGTTTTTAAAAAGCTTGATAAGTCGCTCTTCTCGATCACCAGTTTTGCCTTTTTTCTTCTTTCCATCATCATCAAAGTTTGACAGAAAATATGATTTAAATGAGTCACACTGCTTTAATGTTCTCTCTGCTGACTTCCCCAAGCTCAACCATTGGGGGCTGACGTGTTTGATGGCTTTCCTTACTTCTGTCTCTGTGAACTCCATGTACTCTCTCAGACTTTTTTCAAAGTGGTAGTAGATAACAAGCAGCATGTCATCAACTTTTATTAACAAGGCTTTGGAGCCCTTTTGTGCACTTAATTGACGCAAGTAGGAAAGGCTGCCAACATCATACACATTCTGCTGCTTTTCCTTCTGTTCGGCCTTTATTTTACTCAGTAGGCTGTTGTGCTTGCCATTCATCGAATTGGTATTATCTGAGGAATATGTAACACAGCTATTCCAGTTTAGATTATTTTGTTTGACACCGGTTGCATTTGTCAAACCGAGTTTGAGCATCCCCGCAACAATCAAAGGCATGTCAAGCATTCATGTAATTATGTGCACGTGTCTGGATCTTCATGCCGGACTAATATTGGAAAATATTTATCATTTTCATCACTACTTCCATCAGTTGCCAGGCCAAACCATGGCTTCTTCTGCAAGGCATGTTGTACTCCTTTAATATTATACGGTGCAATAGCTCCATTAACAATGTGACTTACTTTAGTTCTTCCACATGAGAATGTGATGGCCATTTTAGAAACAGGAAACATCAATTTGAACAGATGACCAGCATGATCAGCTATTGCCAAGGGCACATTATGCTCTACTAGAAATCCAACAAACAAAACTTCTGCATTTGTCACCTTTTTGTCAACATCTTCTGTTGCCCCACCTGCTGCCCAATCTGTTATTTTTCTCATCTGAGCCAGTAATTTTGCACTGTTGGTATGTTTTGTAGTACTAACGCGTTACAATGTCATTTCTTCCACCATGAGTAATGCTAAAGTCAGCTGTACAGATTTCACAAAATGCATTGAATGGACCATTTTTTTCTCTACTCGTGTAGGTGAACAGTCCAAACTTCTTTGCCTCATGTTGAACTTCAAAAATTATTTTTATGAAGTGGAAATGAAAGTAGATAAAAAAACATCTGACCTGAATCAGAGCCAACACTCTCAGCTGCTCGCTTAAACTGCTGGCTTGAAGTAGAAGTGTGTTGGGAGCTCAATATTTTCTGAGTCCTCTCCACACAAACAGCAGCAAGACAAGAGCTTTTTCATAAAGACTATTTAACAATATTTGTAAAACATATCTAAGTCTAAAAGCAATCGTTACTACAGTGAGTTGTTACTGATAGAGACTGGTGCAGATTACTTTAAACAAACAGTCTTTTTTTACCTTCCATTAATCACAGTTGCTATAGGCGCAGTGCTCTCCCCTACTGGCGTAACTCCTGGCGTGGTAGTTCAACCTCTACTCACAGGTTGCTATACTTTGATGCCTTTGGTCTAAAAAAAAAGCAAAACAATGATAAACCTTTTAAAAACAATGGGCCTCATTCTGAGTCCGGCGGTAACCTGTTTGCTGCCGAACTCGGAAAGAATTAATGGTGCCTGTGTTCCTGGTAACACCGGGGGATTACAACCCCGGGGGCCGGGAAGACAGGCGCCAGGACAGCGGCTCCGGCAGGCAGACTTGTAGTTTTCCACCATTGTTTTCAGACCGGCAAATTTATAATGAGGCCCTAATGTGTTTCTCAGGCAAATCATTTTAGTTTTCAGTGTGAATGCTCAAAGGACTAACAGTAAGGTTACGGTCAAGGCATGGTGGAATCAAAAGTAAAAACAAGCATTGGCAATGCCAACAGTTTGGGCTTATGTGTGGGTATAGGAAAGACACTTGTCAGGCACAACCGTAGTGCTATGAAATATCTATTGTTTGTAGCAAGTGCAAAATGCTGCAAGTACCTGGGCAGTACTAGCCAAAAATGTTGGCTTTGCCAATGCTTGTTTTAAACGGGACTTCAGTGGCTATGTCATTGCTTGTTTTTAACAGGACTTCACAGTGAAGGACACACAGAGTGCTTATAAATCGAGTTGCTTAATGTTTTACAAGATCTTTCTTAAAGACGGACCTGACAAAACAGCGTGTTTAGAACTTCAATTTTCAGAACGTCACATCCCAGTTTTGCTGCTCTGCATTTTTGTGCAGATTTCGAGGCCAGTAAAAAGAAAGCACGATGAAGGTGGAATGTGATTAAATAATTTCCTCTTTTTCTCACTTCATCGTGCTTTCTGTTCTGTTTCACAGGCAGAGGAGGGCGCAGGCAGCTGCTAAGTAGAACTTCCACCTGTTGCACCTGTGGCCCCGGGCATGTTTGTTATTAACGCCAGGACCAGTTTCTAGGTTTGGACAGCGCTGGTCAATTTGCTGGCTCTTGCCGGGTCCGAGATCTGGCATCAGATGTCTGGCCGGATCTCTGGACCTGGCCAACTTCAGCCCTGACCATGCTATACCGAGCCCACAGCTTCGCGAGTGAAGCTGGGAGCTCAGTGTTCTAATCTGTGCTGTGCTCCTTTCACCAGCCGTCATTCGTGTGTCTGCATCCTTTGTTCGCTCAGCCTGTGTCTTACTTATGGCCTGAAAGGGACACCACAGGAATCAATTGTTCGCTCAGCCTGTTTACTTACTTCTGGCCTGGAAGGGACACCACAGGAATCAATTGGCCATGAATATCACTGGGATGGAGAATCACTGTTGAAAGCAGGCTTTGTACATGTTGGGCACACTAATGTTTTCCAAATGTTTTACACTTCCATAAAAACAAAAGTAATTTCCAAACTGAGAAATGCTGCATGCATTCACTAGGACCTCCACACATACTTTGTAATGTGTATGCCCCTTTGTATTTTATCACAAGTTATATTTATAAAGATGTAATATGCTTTTCAAACTGGTTAATCCCAAATAAATGCTTCTGTTGTTCTGACAGCAGTTATTAGGAAATTAAACTGTGGGTTCATGGTTGCCAACTTTTGATTTTCACTACAGCGGCAAAAATACCCCCACCTCTGCCATGAATATAAGCGAGCGACCACCCAACCCATCCGCTGGCCAACCACATTTTATAGCACGCTTTTGTTTATAAGGAATTGCAAAAAATCATACAATTAACATCCCGTTTTGAATGTATAACAACTCAGCACTGGTCTCTTAACCTGCTGAGCTACCCGGTAACCTTCTACTGTACAGCGTTTCTATGGAAATCACTGCATTACCAACAGTCTTTTGGGTGCACCACTGCCATGGAAGTGATTTAAAGTGGAATTGATTCAGTGTGGAGTTTGTAAAGCAGCAGCGTGAATGAAATTACACCATTTTTTAATATTATTTTGAACATTTCCTTTGAGTGGAGTCCAATTGCCAGCTCCGCCTCCTTGGAACTCCGCCCCCTCGGAAATTCACCTATTCTCCCAAACTCCACCCCCACCCCGGCCCTTGTGGGATCCCCTTGAGATTTTTTCCATTTCCAACACTGGGTCTGGAAACAATGCAGACCCAAATAATTGCTGCACAAGAACTGCAGCAATCACCATTTACATGATGGCGTAGGTGAAGGGCCGCTCCCCACACAATGAGTTGAGGGCGGGGGGGGCAACACTATGATGGGAACTGAGGGCAGGGGCAGTGCGTGCATGCATTTACGCACATTCAACAAGTTAGTGCCCGAAATAAATCTAAGTTTTGATGTGCAATGTTATGTCGTCAGCCCTCGGCCTGTGCGTGGGGGCTGGCAGAATGTTAGCAGGCCGCGCGGCCTGGTGCGCAGCTCCAGCGGGAGCGAAATGAAGATACACCCACACAGGTTGCTGGTCGGCCCCGGAACTGCCTCCCGAATGCGGGGGCAGGGCTTTTATTTAGGACGCCCTGCGTCACCGCGTAGCGGGACGCAGGGCGGAACTCAACATTCCTCCTTTATTATAAAACAAACAAAAACATCACACTAACTGCCCAACAACGGCAAAGTCCAACATAAGCTTCCAGTCCTCAACACTCAGCCACCCTGCCATGGGGTTCATGGCACCCGTTACCACACATAGTCACTTAGCTTGGCTGGCGGTCTCGTCGTTGTTCTCAGCCGGTATCGCCCTTCGCGGGGGCCACTCCCCCTTGCTTCATGCTCTGGTTCGTTTTCGCTGTTCAGGTCCTCGAGGCCGGGTGCATCCACCGGCTCCCAGGTTCCATCCCCCGCTCCTTTCTCCTCAGGGATGGCCTCCGGCTCTTCTTCGCTGGGAGGAGTGTCCTCGCCTTCCCGATGGCCCTCCTTATCGGTCCATAGGGTACGGGGTATGGCCTTGAACCATGACGCATTTCTAGTCACTTGGCGGCGTCCTCGTGTCACAGTTACCATGGTTCCATGCCGGTTGCTGACGGTCCATGGAAGTTCTTCGTACCTGGTGTCAAGTTTTGACTTGGAGGGGTTTCGTAGCATGATGACCTGGTCACCCACTTGATGATGGGACGGCCTCGCTCTCCGCTTGCCGCTCATGTGTGCGTTAGCATCCCTTCTCCTTCTTTCTGTGCGTTCCTCGTTGACCGCGTCCGGGGTTCTGCTAGGGTGATGCGGGATCGAAGATCTAATGACGGTGCCGAACATGAGGTCCGCTGGCGGTATGCCGGTTGAGCTATGGGGCGTGACCCGGTAGTTCCGGAGGAACCGGAAGAGGTCAACCTTCCAGGGGCTGGCGTTAGCCTTGGACACCCTGAGCACCTTGTTGATAGTTCTCATAAACCGTTCTACGTCCCCATTTGCCTGGGGGTGTCTTGGAGTGATGTGATGATATTTAACATTGAGTTCCTGTAGATACTTTTTGAATGAAATCCTCTCCCGTAAACGGTGGCCCATTGTCGCTTTTGATTGAGATGGGTAGCCCGTGAGTTGCGAACATTTTCTCTAGGGCCGGAATGACCACTTCAGCTGCTGTAGATTCAACTACCTCAACTTCCGGGTATCGGGAGTGATCATCGACGGCCACCAACAGGTGGAGGCCCTCCCTTAGCTTGCAAAAGTCAATGCTGATGGCCTCCCTGCGAGAGCGGCCCCGTTCAGCTGATATGATGGGTTCCGGGTCTGGCGGGGCCCCCGTTATCTGACAGGATAGGCACGTGCTAACGAGTGTCTCGACCCGCTCCTCGATCTGGGGAAACCATACCCGGTGCTGAATGCGGGCTTTCGTCCTTACCAGGCCTTGGTGTCCTTCATGCGCTAGGGCCACTATCCTGTCTTGTAGTTTGAGAGGGATTACGATGCGGTTTCCTCGTAGTATTAGTCCACCTTCCGTGATTGACAAGTCTTGTCGTACTGTGAATATGCCGGACAAAAACCCTTTTGCGTCCGCTGTTCTGTTGTGCGTGTGTCTCATGAAGGTCTTCCAGTCACCGGAAAGGATGGCATCTTTCACTAAGTCACAACACGGGTCCTTGTGCGTTTCCGCCTCGATTTCCTCGATGCTCACCGCCTTGGGCCTCATTGCGCGCACCACTTGGCATATGTGTTCCTCCGTCTCTGCAGCTACTTGGATCTCTTGTTGAGTGGCCTCTCGCGGATGCCTGGAGAGAAAGTCCGCCGGGTTTCCGCTGCCCGGTTGGTAGATGAGATCAAAGTCATATTGCTGGAGGTGCAGCCGTACCCAGGCGCCGTGTTGCAGATCAGGGCCTGGTGCTCCCGTTACACTGTGATGCTGCCCTCTGGTGTTGGATGTCAGATGCCACCTGGTTCTCCAGTGTCCAGAGGGAAAAGCTGTGGTCTTGGTGGCAGAGAGCATGAATGGAGGAGAGAAAAAAAAATTTTTTTTTTTTTTTTTTTTTTTTTTTTGGGGTGGGGGCGTCACGTGTGTGATTGCACCCCCACCGGGTGTCCAAAAATTTCGCCGCGATGGCTGTGTGGCGTTAGGGTGCCTTCAAAGCACCGAGCCTGTCGTGGAGTTCCTCTCGCCTCGTCGCCATTGTTATGTCGTCAGCCCTCGGCCTGTGCGCGGGGGCTGGCAGAATGTTAGCAGGCCGCGCGGCCTGGTGCGCAGCTCCAACGGGAGCGAAATGAAGATACACCCACACAGGTTGCTGGTCGGCCCCGGAACTGCCTGCCGAACGCGGGGGCGGGGCTTTTATTTAGGACGCCCTGCGTCACCGCGTAGCGGGACGCAGGGCGGAACTCAACATGCAATTGATTTAATATCGGGTCCAAGTACTAACCTCCGATGATAATCGATCTGCAGCTCTGCTCACTCGACATGAGAGGGGCTGCCATGGCTGAGCCAGAGATGGGCCTCGGCCTGAGGAATGTTCTCAGCTGAACGGCCCTGGGCTGTGCAGCGCGACGTTACAGGCCTAAATCCGCACAGTGGCAATCATGAGAGGACCGAAGTTCAATCCGTGCACTTCTCCACAATGAATCCAGAGTCAGTCTCACGCGCAAGACAAGCATCTTTCAGCCAATCAGATGCTTGAGGGGAGGAACAGCGAATCCATTTCAATTAAGTTATTGTTCCGCCCCCCTCAAGCATGAGATTGTGCTGAGATTGCGGACAGCAAGCTGTCAATCATTTGCTGTACAATCTGATTGGCTTTCCTTGACTTCATCTGAAAGAAATGAAAACCAATCGGGTTTTAAAGCATTTCATTTGGGATTTGGGAGGGAAGTCTGACTTGTTGGAGCCCCACGCCCGAATCGGGAGCGTTGGCATGTCCGGGACTGTAGGGTTACAGTTACAGCCCCTAAGTGCGTGGTATGCCCGGAGGCAGTGTGATGTATCTTGGGGAGTGGTAATACCTTCATGCAAGACAAACAGGAAGCAGTCCAGAGCCAGGCATGTAGAAAAGGTAAGCTTATTTAATGTTACAGTTCAAAGTAGAACGGTAAGACAGGAGATGAGGTAATGTGCTTCTACCTCCTCTGGCTCTCACTCTGCCTGTCCCCAACCGTCCTTCCTGGAACCGTCATGCTCCCTCTGTTCCAGGCCTCACACCAACACTCCAAGCTCCACTACTCTCACACACATACACACAGCTCATCTTGCAGATGTAAGGCTAAGCGCTAGAGCAGGGTTAGGCGCTAGGCTACAACACAGTGCAAGGGTGACTGATCAAGAAAGAGCCTGGTACCCAGTGAGACTCTGAGGGAAGCCAAGCAACCAGTCGGTACAGCAGACAGGTAGGTCAGGTAGGTCAGCAGGGGAGGGAGATAGAAAACGTCTCAGGACGGAGTGGCGGTAACAATAACTGAGTATGGCAGCAACTCAGCAAATATTACAGCAGGATTGTGATTAGTCCCTATATTTCTATTGTGACATATACCAATGCTTTAACACTTGGAGAATATTAAGATAAGCAAAAACGGTTTTGCATCAAAAGTTCTGTTTCCATTGTGTACTTTTATTAAAATGTTTAAAAAGGGATTTCAAAACAGTAGTGAATATGAAGTGTAAATAACTGCATTGACTGCTAGGTGGCAGTGTATCTCATTCTGAACAAGGTGATTGACACACATTTTTGTAACCAGGGACATTTTGTATTTATTACATTTTTATATAGCGCATTACGCCCAAGCGCTTTACTAGAGGACACTAGTAAATACAATA